>NW_026728178.1:0-333365 GCF_030684315.1 Stegostoma tigrinum | reverse complement strand
CCTCTGTTTCAGCCCGTCTCTTTCAGCCCCTCTGTTTCAGCCCCTCTGTTTCTCGCCCTCTGTTTCTCGCCACCTGTTTCTCGCCCTCTGTTTCTCGCTCTCTGTTTCTCGCCCTCTGTTTCTCGCTCTCTGTTTCAGCCCCACTGTTTCTCGCCCTCAGTTTTTCGCCCTCTGTTTCTCGCTCTCTGTTTCTCGCCCTCTGTTTCTCTCCCTCTGTTTCAGCCCCTCTGTTTCAGCCCCTCTGTTTCAGCCCCTCTGTTTCTCGCCCTCTGTTTCTCGCCCTCTGTTTCAGCCACTCTGTTTCAGCCCCTCTGTTTCAGCCCCTCTGTTTCAGACCCTCTGTTTCAGCCCCTCTGTTTCAGCCCCTCTGTTTCTCCCCCTCTGTTTCTCGCGCTCTGTTTCTCGCTCTCTGTTTCTCTCCCTCTGTTTCTCGCCCTCTGTTTCAGCCCCTCTGTTACAGCCCCTCTGTTTCAACCCCTCTGTTTCTCGCCCTCTGTTTCAGCCCCTCTGTTTCTCGCCCTCTGTTTCAGCCCCTCTGTTTCTGCCCCTCTGTATCAGCCCCTCTGTTTCAGCCCCTCTGTTTCAGCCCCTCTGTTTCAGCCCCTCTGTTTCTCGCCCTCTGTTTCAGCCCCTATGTTTCTCGCCCTCTGTTTCAGCCCCTCTGTATCTGCCCCTCTGTTTCAGCCCCTCTGTTTCTCGCCCTCTGTTTCTCGCCCTCTGTTTCAGCCCCTCTGTTTCAGCCCCTCTGTTTCAGCCCCTCTGATTCAGCCCCTCTGTTACTCGCCCTCTGTTTCTCGCCCTCTGTTTCTCGCCCTCTGTTTCAGCCCCTCTGTTTCAGCGCCTCTGTTTCAGCCCCTCTGTTTCAGCCCCTCTGTTTCTCGCCGTCTGTTTCAGCCCCTCTGTTTCTCGCCCTCTGGTTCAGCCCCTCTGTTTCAGCCCCTCTGTATCAGCCCCTCTGTTTCTGCCCCTCTGTTTCTCGCCCTCTGTTTCTCGCCCACTGTTTCAGCCCCTCTGTTTCAGCCCGTCTCTTTCAGCCCCTCTGTTTCAGCCCCTCTGTTTCTCGCCCTCTGTTTCTCGCCTTCTGTTTCTCGCCCTCTGTTTCTCGCTCTCTGTTTCTCGCCCTCTATTTCTCCCTCTCTGTTTCAGCCCCTCTGTTTCAGCCCCTCTGTTTCAGCCCCTCTGTTTCTCGCCCTCTGTTTCTCGCCCACAGTTTCTCGCCCTCTGTTTCAGCCCCTCTGTTTCTCGCCCTCTGTTTCAGCCCCTCTGTTTCAGCCCCTCTGTTTCAGCCCCTCTGTTTCTCGCCCTCTGTTTCTCGTCCTCTGTTTCAGCCCCTCTGTTTCAGCCCGTCTCTTTCAGCCCCTCTGTTTAGGCCCCTCTGTTTCACGCCCTCTGTTTCTCGCCCTCTGTTTCTCGCCCTCTGTTTCACGCTCTCTGTTTCTCGCCCTCTGGTTCTCGCTCTCTGTTGCAGCCCCTCTGTTTCAGCCCCTCTGTTTCAGCCCCTCTGTTTCAGCCCCTCTGTTTCTCGCCCTCTGTTTCTCGCCCTCTGTTTCAACCCCTCTGTTTCAGCCCCTCTGTTTCAGCCCCTCTGTTTCTCGCCCTCTGTTTCTCGCCCTCTGTTTCAGCCCCTCTGTTTCAGCCCCTCTGTTTCAGCCCCTCTGTTTCATCCCCTCTGATTCAGCCCCTCTGTTTCTCGCCCTCTGTTTCTCGCCCTCTGTTTCTCGCTCTCTGTTTCTCTCCCTCTGTTTCTCGCTCTCTGTTTCAGCCCCTCTGTTTCAGCACCTCTGTTTCAGCCCCTCTGTTTCAGCCCCTCTGTTTCTCGCCGTCTGTTTCAGCCCCTCTGTTTCTCGCCCTCTGTTTCAGCCCCTCTGTTTCAGCCCTTCTGTATCAGCCCCTCTGTTTCAGCCCCTCTGTTTCTCGCCCTCTTTTTCTCGCCCACTGTTTCAGCCCCTCTGTTTCAGCCCGTCTCTTTCAGCCCCTCAGTTTCAGCCCCTCTGTTTGTCGCCCTCTGTTTCTCGCCTTCTGTTTCTCGCCCTCTGTTTCTCGCTCTCTGTTTCTCGCCCTCTGTTTCTCCCTCTCTGTTTCAGCCCCTCTGTTTCAGCCCCTCTTTTTCAGCCCCTCTGTTTCTCGCCCTCTGTTTCTCGCCCACAGTTTCTCGCCCTCTGTTTCAGCCCCTCAGTTTCTCGGCCTCTGTTTCAGCCCCTCTGTTTCAGCCCCTCTGTTTCAGCCCCTCTGTTTCTCGCCCTCTGTTTCTCGTCCTCTGTTTCAGCCCCTCTGTTTCAGCCCGTCTCTTTCAGCCCCTCTGTTTCAGCCCCTCTGTTTCTCGCCCTCTGTTTCTCGCCCTCTGTTTCTCGCCCTCTGTTTCTCGCTCTCTGTTTCTCGCCCTCTGGTTCTCGCTCTCTGCTTCAGCCCCTCTGTTTCAGCCCCTCTGTTTCAGCCCCTCTGTTTCTCGCCCTCTGTATAGCCCCTCTGTTTCTCGCCCTCTGTTTCCCGCCCACTGTTTCTCGCCCTCTGTTTCAGCTCCTCTGTTTCAGCCCCTCTGTTTCAGCCCCTCTGTTTCAGCCCCTCTGTTTCTCGCCCTCTGTTTCAGCCCCTCTGTTTCAGCCCCTCTGTTTCAGCCCCTCTGTTTCAGCCCCTCTGTTTCTCCCCCTCTGTTTCAGCCCCTCTGTTTCTCGCCCTCCTTTTCTCGCGCTCTGTTTCAGCCCCTCTGTTTCAGCCCCTCTGTTTCAGCCCCTCTGTTTCAGCCCCTCTGTTTCTCGACCTCAGTTTCTCGCCCTCTGTTTCTCGCTCTCTGTTTCTCGCCCTCTGTTTCTCTCCCTCTGTTTCAGCCCCTCTGTTTCAGCCCCTCTGTTTCAGCCCCTCTGTTTCAGCCCCTCTGTTTCAGCCCCTCTATATCAGCCCCTCTGTTTCAGCTCCTCTGTTTCAGCCCCTCTGTTTCTCCCCCTCTGTTTCTCGCCCTCTGTTTCTCGCTCACTGTTTCTCACCCTCTGTTTCTCGCCCTCTGTTTCAGCCCCTCTGTTTCAGCCCCTCTGTATCAGCCCCTCTGTTTCAGCCCCTCTGTTTCTCGCCCTCTGTTTCTCGCCCTCTGTTTCAGCCCCTCTGTTTCAGCCCGTCTCATTCAGCCCCTCTGTTTCAGCCCCTCTGTTTCTCGCCCTCTGTTTCTCGCCACCTGTTTCTCGCCCTCTGTTTCTCGCTCTCTGTTTCTCGCCCTCTGTTTCTCGCTCTCTGTTTCAGCCCCTCTGTTTCAGCCCCTCTGTTTCAGCCCCTCTGTTTCTCGCCCTCTGTTTCTCGCCCACTGTTTCTCGCCCTCTGTTTCCGCCCCTCTGTTTCAGCCCCTCTGTTTCAGCCCCTCTTTTTCAGCCCCTCTGTTTCTCGCCCTCTGTTTCAGCCCCTCTGTTTCAGCCCCTCTGTTTCAGCCCCTCTGTTTCTCGCCCTCTGTTTCAGCCCCTCTGTTTCTCGCCCTCTGTTTCAGCCCCTCTGTTTCTCGCCCTCTGTTGCAGCCCCTCTGTTTCAGCCCCTCTGTTTCAACCCCTCTGTTTCAGCCCCTCTGTTTCAGCCCCTCTGTTTCTCGCCCTCTGTTTCTCGCTCTCTGTTTCTCGCCCTCTGTTTCTCGCCCTCTGTTTCTCGCCCTCTGTTTCTAGCCCTCTGTTTCTCGCCCTCTGTTTCAGCCCCTCTGTTTCAGCCCCTCTGTTTCAGCCCCTCTATTTCTCGCCCTCTGTTTCAGCCCCTCTGTTTCAGCCCCTCTGTTTCTCGCCCTCTGTTTCAGACCCTCTGTTTCAGCCCCTCTGTTTCATCTCCTCTGTTTCAGCCCCTCTGTTTCAGCCCGTCTCTTTCAGCCCCTCTGTTTAGGCCCCTCTGTTTCACGCCCTCTGTTTCTCGCCCTCTGTTTCTCGCCCTCTGTTTCACGCTCTCTGTTTCTCGCCCTCTGGTTCTCGCTCTCTGTTTCAGCCCCTCTGTTTCAGCCCCTCTGTTTCAGCCCCTCTGTTTCAGCCCCTCTGTTTCTCGCCCTCTGTTTCTCGCCCTCTGTTTCAACCCCTCTGTTTCAGCCCCTCTGTTTCAGCCCCTCTGTTTCTCGCCCTCTGTTTCTCGCCCTCTGTTTCAGCCCCTCTGTTTCAGCCCCTCTGTTTCAGCCCCTCTGTTTCAGCCCCTCTGATTCAGCCCCTCTGTTTCTCGCCCTCTGTTTCTCGCCCTCTGTTTCTCGCTCTCTGTTTCTCTCCCTCTGTTTCTCGCTCTCTGTTTCAGCCCCTCTGTTTCAGCACCTCTGTTTCAGCCCCTCTGTTTCAGCCCCTCTGTTTCTCGCCGTCTGTTGCAGCCCCTCTGTTTCTCGCCCTCTGTTTCAGCCCCTCTGTTTCAGCCCTTCTGTATCAGCCCCTCTGTTTCAGCCCCTCTGTTTCTCGCCCTCTTTTTCTCGCCCACTGTTTCAGCCCCTCTGTTTCAGCCCGTCTCTTTCAGCCCCTCAGTTTCAGCCCCTCTGTTTGTCGCCCTCTGTTTCTCGCCTTCTGTTTCTCGCCCTCTGTTTCTCGCTCTCTGTTTCTCGCCCTCTGTTTCTCCCTCTCTGTTTCAGCCCCTCTGTTTCAGCCCCTCTTTTTCAGCCCCTCTGTTTCTCGCCCTCTGTTTCTCGCCCACAGTTTCTCGCCCTCTGTTTCAGCCCCTCAGTTTCTCGCCCTCTGTTTCAGCCCCTCTGTTTCAGCCCCTCTGTTTCAGCCCCTCTGTTTCTCGCCCTCTGTTTCTCGTCCTCTGTTTCAGCCCCTCTGTTTCAGCCCGTCTCTTTCAGCCCCTCTGTTTCAGCCCCTCTGTTTCTCGCCCTCTGTTTCTCGCCCTCTGTTTCTCGCCCTCTGTTTCTCGCTCTCTGTTTCTCGCCCTCTGGTTCTCGCTCTCTGCTTCAGCCCCTCTGTTTCAGCCCCTCTGTTTCAGCCCCTCTGTTTCTCGCCCTCTGTATAGCCCCTCTGTTTCTCGCCCTCTGTTTCCCGCCCACTGTTTCTCGCCCTCTGTTTCAGCTCCTCTGTTTCAGCCCCTCTGTTTCAGCCCCTCTGTTTCAGCCCCTCTGTTTCTCGCCCTCTGTTTCAGCCCCTCTGTTTCAGCCCCTCTGTTTCAGCCCCTCTGTTTCAGCCCCTCTGTTTCTCGCCCTCTGTTTCAGCCCCTCTGTTTCTCGCCCTCTGTTTCTCGCCCTCTGTTTCAGCCCCTCTGTTTCAGCCCCTCTGTTTCAGCCCCTCTGTTTCAGCCCCTCTGTTTCTCGACCTCAGTTTCTCGCCCTCTGTTTCTCGCTCTCTGTTTCTCGCCCTCTGTTTCTCTCCCTCTGTTTCAGCCCCTCTGTTTCAGCCCCTCTGTTTCAGCCCCTCTGTTTCAGCCCCTCTGTTTCAGCCCCTCTATATCAGCCCCTCTGTTTCAGCTCCTCTGTTTCAGCCCCTCTGTTTCTCCCCCTCTGTTTCTCGCCCTCTGTTTCTCGCTCTCTGTTTCTCACCCTCTGTTTCTCGCCCTCTGTTTCAGCCCCTCTGTTTCAGCCCCTCTGTATCAGCCCCTCTGTTTCAGCCCCTCTGTTTCTCGCCCTCTGTTTCTCGCCCTCTGTTTCAGCCCCTCTGTTTCAGCCCGTCTCTTTCAGCCCCTCTGTTTCAGCCCCTCTGTTTCTCGCCCTCTGTTTCTCGCCACCTGTTTCTCGCCCTCTGTTTCTCGCTCTCTGTTTCTCGCCCTCTGTTTCTCGCTCTCTGTTTCAGCCCCTCTGTTTCAGCCCCTCTGTTTCAGCCCCTCTGTTTCTCGCCCTCTGTTTCTCGCCCACTGTTTCTCGCCCTCTGTTTCCGCCCCTCTGTTTCAGCCCCTCTGTTTCAGCCCCTCTTTTTCAGCCCCTCTGTTTCTCGCCCTCTGTTTCAGCCCCTCTGTTTCAGCCCCTCTGTTTCAGCCCCTCTGTTTCTCGCCCTCTGTTTCAGCCCCTCTGTTTCTCGCCCTCTGTTTCAGCCCCTCTGTTTCTCGCCCTCTGTTGCAGCCCCTCTGTTTCAGCCCCTCTGTTTCAACCCCTCTGTTTCAGCCCCTCTGTTTCAGCCCCTCTGTTTCTCGCCCTCTGTTTCTCGCTCTCTGTTTCTCGCCCTCTGTTTCTCGCCCTCTGTTTCTCGCCCTCTGTTTCTAGCCCTCTGTTTCTCGCCCTCTGTTTCAGCCCCTCTGTTTCAGCCCCTCTGTTTCAGCCCCTCTATTTCTCGCCCTCTGTTTCAGCCCCTCTGTTTCAGCCCCTCTGTTTCAGCCCCTCTGTTTCTCGCCCTCTGTTTCAGACCCTCTGTTTCAGCCCCTCTGTTTCATCTCCTCTGTTTCAGCCCCTCTGTTTCAACCCCTCTGTTTCAGCCCCTCTGTTTCTCCCCCTCTGTTTCTCGCCCTCTGTTTCTCGCTCTCTGTTTCTCACCCTCTGTTTCTCGCCCTCTGTTTCAGCCCCTCTGTTTCAGCCCCTCTGTTTCAGCCCCTCTGTTTCAGCCCCTCTGTTTGGCGCCCTCTGTTTCAGCCCCTCTGTTTCTCGCCCTCTGTTTCAGCCCCTCTGTTTCAGCCCCTCTGTATCAGCCACTCTGTTTCAGCCCCTCTGTTTCAGCCCCTCTGTTTCAGCCCCTCTGTTTCTCGCCCTCTGTTTCAGCCTCTCTGTTTCTCGCCCTCTGTTTCAGCCCCTCTGTATCAGCCCCTCTGTTTCAGCGCCTCTGTTTCTCGCCCTCTGTTTCTCGCCCTCTGTTTCAGCCCTTCTGTTTCAGCCCCTCTGTTTCAGCCCCTCTGTTTCAGCCCCTCTGATTCAGCCCCTCTGTTCCTCGCCCTCTGTTTCTCGCCCTCTGTTTCTCGCTCTCTGTTTCTCGCCCTCTGTTTCTCGCCCTCTGTTTCTGCCCCTCTGTTTCAGCCCCTCTGTTTCAGCCCATCTGTTTCAGCCCCTCTGTTTCTCGTCGTCTGCTTCAGCCCCTCTGTTTCTCGCCCTCTGTTTCAGCCCCTCTGTTTCAGCCCCTCTGTATCAGCCCCTCTGTTTCAGACCCTCTGTTTCTCGCCCTCTGTTTCTCGCCCTCTGTTTCAGCCCCTCTGTTTCAGCCCCTCTGTATCAGCCCCTCTGTTTCAGCCCCTCTGTTTCTCGCCATCTGTTTCTCGCCCTCTGTTTCAGGCCCTCTGTTTCAGCCCCTCTGTTTCAGCCCCTCTGTTTCAGCCCCTCTGTTTCTCGCCCTCTGTTTCTCGCCCTCTGTTTCTCGTCCACTGTTTCAGCCCCTCTGTTTCAGCCCCTCTGTTTCAGCCCATCTGTTTCAGCCCCTCCGTTTCAGCCCCTCTGTTTCAGCCCCTCTGTTTCAGCCCCTCTGTTTCTCCCCCTCTGTTTCTCGCTCTGTTTCTCGCACTCTGTTTCAGCCTCTCTGTTTCTCGCCCACTGTTTCAGCCCCTCTGTTTCTCGCCATGTGTTTCAGCCCCTCTGTTTCACCTCCTCTGTTTCAGCCCCTCTGTTTCAGCCCCTCTGTTTCCGCCCCTCATTTCTCGCCCTCTGTTTCAGCCCCTCTGTTTCTCGCCCTCTGTTTCAGCCCCTCTGTTTCAGCCCCTCTGTATCAGCCCCTCTGTTTCAGCTCCTCTGTTTCTCGCCCTCTGTTTCTCGCCCTCTGTTTCAGCCCCTCTGTTTCAGCCCCTCTGTTTCAGCTCCTCTGTTTCAGCCCCTCTGTTTCTCGCCCTCTGTTTCTCGCCCTCTGTTTCTCGCTCTCTGGTTCTCGTCCTCTGTTTCTCTCCCTCTGTTTAAGCCTCTCTGTTTCAGCCCCTCTGTTTCAGCCCCTCTGTTTCTCGCCCTCTGTTTCTCGCCCTCTGTTTCAGCCCCCCTGTTTCAGCCCCTCTGTTTGAGCCCCTCTGTTTCAGCCCCTCTGTTTCAGCCCTTCTGTATCAGCCCCTCTGTTTCAGCTCCTCTGTTTCAGCCCCTCTGTTTCTCCCCCTCTGTTTCTCGCCCTCTGTTTCTCGCTCTCTGTTTCTCACCCTCTGTTTCTCGCCCTCTGTTTCAGCCCCTCTGTTTCAGCCCCTCTGTTTCAGCCCCTCTGTTTCAGACCCTCTGTTTCTCGCCCTCTGTTTCAGCCCCTCTGTTTCTCGCCCTCTGTTTCAGCCCCTCTGTTTCAGCCCATCTGTATCAGCCCCTCTGTTTCAGCCCCTCTGTTTCAGCCCCTCTGTTTCAGCCCCTCTGTTTCTCGCCCTCTGTTTCAGCCCCTCTGTTTCTCGCCCTCTGTTTCAGCCCCTCTGTATCAGCCCCTCTGTTTCAGCCCCTCTGTTTCTCGCCCTCTGTTTCTCGCCCTCTGTTTCAGCCCCTCTGTTTCAGCCCCTCTGTTTCAGCCCCTCTGTTTCAGCCCCTCTGATTCAGCCCCTCTGTTTCTCGCCCTGTGTTTCTCGCCCTCTGTTTCTCGCTCTCTGTTTCTCGCCCTCTGTTTCTCGCCCTTTGTTTCAGCCCCTCTGTTTCAGCCGCTCTTTTTCAGCCCCTCTGTTTAAGCCCCTCTGTTTCTCGCCGTCTGTTTCAGCCCCTCTGTTTCAGCCCCTCTGTTCCTCGCCCTCTTTTACTCGCCCTCTGTTTCTCGCCCTCTGTTTCTCGACCTCTGTTTCTCGCCCTCTGTTTCTCGCCCTCTGTTTCTCGCCCTATGTTTCAGCCCCTCTGTTTCAGCCCCTCTGTTTCAGCCCCTCTGTTTCTCGCCCTCTGTTTCTCGCTCTCTGTTTCTCGCCCTCTGTTTCTCGCCCTCTGTTTCTCGCCCTCTGTTTCTAGCCCTCTGTTTCTCGCCCTCTGTTTCAGCCCCTCTGTTTCAGCCCCTCTGTTTCAGCCCCTCTATTTCTCGCCCTCTGTTTCAGCCCCTCTGTTTCAGCCCCTCTGTTTCTCGCCCTCTGTTTCAGACCCTCTGTTTCAGCCCCTCTGTTTCATCTCCTCTGTTTCAGCCCCTCTGTTTCAGCCCGTCTCTTTCAGCCCCTCTGTTTAGGCCCCTCTGTTTCACGCCCTCTGTTTCTCGCCCTCTGTTTCTCGCCCTCTGTTTCACGCTCTCTGTTTCTCGCCCTCTGGTTCTCGCTCTCTGTTTCAGCCCCTCTGTTTCAGCCCCTCTGTTTCAGCCCCTCTGTTTCAGCCCCTCTGTTTCTCGCCCTCTGTTTCTCGCCCTCTGTTTCAACCCCTCTGTTTCAGCCCCTCTGTTTCAGCCCCTCTGTTTCTCGCCCTCTGTTTCTCGCCCTCTGTTTCAGCCCCTCTGTTTCAGCCCCTCTGTTTCAGCCCCTCTGTTTCAGCCCCTCTGATTCAGCCCCTCTGTTTCTCGCCCTCTGTTTCTCGCCCTCTGTTTCTCGCTCTCTGTTTCTCTCCCTCTGTTTCTCGCTCTCTGTTTCAGCCCCTCTGTTTCAGCACCTCTGTTTCAGCCCCTCTGTTTCAGCCCCTCTGTTTCTCGCCGTCTGTTGCAGCCCCTCTGTTTCTCGCCCTCTGTTTCAGCCCCTCTGTTTCAGCCCTTCTGTATCAGCCCCTCTGTTTCAGCCCCTCTGTTTCTCGCCCTCTTTTTCTCGCCCACTGTTTCAGCCCCTCTGTTTCAGCCCGTCTCTTTCAGCCCCTCAGTTTCAGCCCCTCTGTTTGTCGCCCTCTGTTTCTCGCCTTCTGTTTCTCGCCCTCTGTTTCTCGCTCTCTGTTTCTCGCCCTCTGTTTCTCCCTCTCTGTTTCAGCCCCTCTGTTTCAGCCCCTCTTTTTCAGCCCCTCTGTTTCTCGCCCTCTGTTTCTCGCCCACAGTTTCTCGCCCTCTGTTTCAGCCCCTCAGTTTCTCGCCCTCTGTTTCAGCCCCTCTGTTTCAGCCCCTCTGTTTCAGCCCCTCTGTTTCTCGCCCTCTGTTTCTCGTCCTCTGTTTCAGCCCCTCTGTTTCAGCCCGTCTCTTTCAGCCCCTCTGTTTCAGCCCCTCTGTTTCTCGCCCTCTGTTTCTCGCCCTCTGTTTCTCGCCCTCTGTTTCTCGCTCTCTGTTTCTCGCCCTCTGGTTCTCGCTCTCTGCTTCAGCGCCTCTGTTTCAGCCCCTCTGTTTCAGCCCCTCTGTTTCTCGCCCTCTGTATAGCCCCTCTGTTTCTCGCCCTCTGTTTCCCGCCCACTGTTTCTCGCCCTCTGTTTCAGCTCCTCTGTTTCAGCCCCTCTGTTTCAGCCCCTCTGTTTCAGCCCCTCTGTTTCTCGCCCTCTGTTTCAGCCCCTCTGTTTCAGCCCCTCTGTTTCAGCCCCTCTGTTTCAGCCCCTCTGTTTCTCGCCCTCTGTTTCAGCCCCTCTGTTTCTCGCCCTCTGTTTCTCGCCCTCTGTTTCAGCCCCTCTGTTTCAGCCCCTCTGTTTCAGCCCCTCTGTTTCAGCCCCTCTGTTTCTCGACCTCAGTTTCTCGCCCTCTGTTTCTCGCTCTCTGTTTCTCGCCCTCTGTTTCTCTCCCTCTGTTTCAGCCCCTCTGTTTCAGCCCCTCTGTTTCAGCCCCTCTGTTTCAGCCCCTCTGTTTCAGCCCCTCTATATCAGCCCCTCTGTTTCAGCTCCTCTGTTTCAGCCCCTCTGTTTCTCCCCCTCTGTTTCTCGCCCTCTGTTTCTCGCTCTCTGTTTCTCACCCTCTGTTTCTCGCCCTCTGTTTCAGCCCCTCTGTTTCAGCCCCTCTGTATCAGCCCCTCTGTTTCAGCCCCTCTGTTTCTCGCCCTCTGTTTCTCGCCCTCTGTTTCAGCCCCTCTGTTTCAGCCCGTCTCTTTCAGCCCCTCTGTTTCAGCCCCTCTGTTTCTCGCCCTCTGTTTCTCGCCACCTGTTTCTCGCCCTCTGTTTCTCGCTCTCTGTTTCTCGCCCTCTGTTTCTCGCTCTCTGTTTCAGCCCCTCTGTTTCAGCCCCTCTGTTTCAGCCCCTCTGTTTCTCGCCCTCTGTTTCTCGCCCACTGTTTCTCGCCCTCTGTTTCCGCCCCTCTGTTTCAGCCCCTCTGTTTCAGCCCCTCTTTTTCAGCCCCTCTGTTTCTCGCCCTCTGTTTCAGCCCCTCTGTTTCAGCCCCTCTGTTTCAGCCCCTCTGTTTCTCGCCCTCTGTTTCAGCCCCTCTGTTTCTCGCCCTCTGTTTCAGCCCCTCTGTTTCTCGCCCTCTGTTGCAGCCCCTCTGTTTCAGCCCCTCTGTTTCAACCCCTCTGTTTCAGCCCCTCTGTTTCAGCCCCTCTGTTTCTCGCCCTCTGTTTCTCGCTCTCTGTTTCTCGCCCTCTGTTTCTCGCCCTCTGTTTCTCGCCCTCTGTTTCTAGCCCTCTGTTTCTCGCCCTCTGTTTCAGCCCCTCTGTTTCAGCCCCTCTGTTTCAGCCCCTCTATTTCTCGCCCTCTGTTTCAGCCCCTCTGTTTCAGCCCCTCTGTTTCAGCCCCTCTGTTTCTCGCCCTCTGTTTCAGACCCTCTGTTTCAGCCCCTCTGTTTCATCTCCTCTGTTTCAGCCCCTCTGTTTCAACCCCTCTGTTTCAGCCCCTCTGTTTCTCCCCCTCTGTTTCTCGCCCTCTGTTTCTCGCTCTCTGTTTCTCACCCTCTGTTTCTCGCCCTCTGTTTCAGCCCCTCTGTTTCAGCCCCTCTGTTTCAGCCCCTCTGTTTCAGCCCCTCTGTTTGGCGCCCTCTGTTTCAGCCCCTCTGTTTCTCGCCCTCTGTTTCAGCCCCTCTGTTTCAGCCCCTCTGTATCAGCCACTCTGTTTCAGCCCCTCTGTTTCAGCCCCTCTGTTTCAGCCCCTCTGTTTCTCGCCCTCTGTTTCAGCCTCTCTGTTTCTCGCCCTCTGTTTCAGCCCCTCTGTATCAGCCCCTCTGTTTCAGCGCCTCTGTTTCTCGCCCTCTGTTTCTCGCCCTCTGTTTCAGCCCTTCTGTTTCAGCCCCTCTGTTTCAGCCCCTCTGTTTCAGCCCCTCTGATTCAGCCCCTCTGTTCCTCGCCCTCTGTTTCTCGCCCTCTGTTTCTCGCTCTCTGTTTCTCGCCCTCTGTTTCTCGCTCTCTGTTTCAGCCCCTCTGTTTCAGCCCCTCTGTTTCAGCCCCTCTGTTTCTCGCCCTCTGTTTCTCGCCCACTGTTTCTCGCCCTCTGTTTCCGCCCCTCTGTTTCAGCCCCTCTGTTTCAGCCCCTCTTTTTCAGCCCCTCTGTTTCTCGCCCTCTGTTTCAGCCCCTCTGTTTCAGCCCCTCTGTTTCAGCCCCTCTGTTTCTCGCCCTCTGTTTCAGCCCCTCTGTTTCTCGCCCTCTGTTTCAGCCCCTCTGTTTCTCGCCCTCTGTTGCAGCCCCTCTGTTTCAGCCCCTCTGTTTCAACCCCTCTGTTTCAGCCCCTCTGTTTCAGCCCCTCTGTTTCTCGCCCTCTGTTTCTCGCTCTCTGTTTCTCGCCCTCTGTTTCTCGCCCTCTGTTTCTCGCCCTCTGTTTCTAGCCCTCTGTTTCTCGCCCTCTGTTTCAGCCCCTCTGTTTCAGCCCCTCTGTTTCAGCCCCTCTATTTCTCGCCCTCTGTTTCAGCCCCTCTGTTTCAGCCCCTCTGTTTCAGCCCCTCTGTTTCTCGCCCTCTGTTTCAGACCCTCTGTTTCAGCCCCTCTGTTTCATCTCCTCTGTTTCAGCCCCTCTGTTTCAACCCCTCTGTTTCAGCCCCTCTGTTTCTCCCCCTCTGTTTCTCGCCCTCTGTTTCTCGCTCTCTGTTTCTCACCCTCTGTTTCTCGCCCTCTGTTTCAGCCCCTCTGTTTCAGCCCCTCTGTTTCAGCCCCTCTGTTTCAGCCCCTCTGTTTGGCGCCCTCTGTTTCAGCCCCTCTGTTTCTCGCCCTCTGTTTCAGCCCCTCTGTTTCAGCCCCTCTGTATCAGCCACTCTGTTTCAGCCCCTCTGTTTCAGCCCCTCTGTTTCAGCCCCTCTGTTTCTCGCCCTCTGTTTCAGCCTCTCTGTTTCTCGCCCTCTGTTTCAGCCCCTCTGTATCAGCCCCTCTGTTTCAGCGCCTCTGTTTCTCGCCCTCTGTTTCTCGCCCTCTGTTTCAGCCCTTCTGTTTCAGCCCCTCTGTTTCAGCCCCTCTGTTTCAGCCCCTCTGATTCAGCCCCTCTGTTCCTCGCCCTCTGTTTCTCGCCCTCTGTTTCTCGCTCTCTGTTTCTCGCCCTCTGTTTCTCGCCCTCTGTTTCTGCCCCTCTGTTTCAGCCCCTCTGTTTCAGCCCATCTGTTTCAGCCCCTCTGTTTCTCGTCGTCTGCTTCAGCCCCTCTGTTTCTCGCCCTCTGTTTCAGCCCCTCTGTTTCAGCCCCTCTGTATCAGCCCCTCTGTTTCAGACCCTCTGTTTCTCGCCCTCTGTTTCTCGCCCTCTGTTTCAGCCCCTCTGTTTCAGCCCCTCTGTATCAGCCCCTCTGTTTCAGCCCCTCTGTTTCTCGCCATCTGTTTCTCGCCCTCTGTTTCAGGCCCTCTGTTTCAGCCCCTCTGTTTCAGCCCCTCTGTTTCAGCCCCTCTGTTTCTCGCCCTCTGTTTCTCGCCCTCTGTTTCTCGTCCACTGTTTCAGCCCCTCTGTTTCAGCCCCTCTGTTTCAGCCCATCTGTTTCAGCCCCTCCGTTTCAGCCCCTCTGTTTCAGCCCCTCTGTTTCAGCCCCTCTGTTTCTCCCCCTCTGTTTCTCGCTCTGTTTCTCGCACTCTGTTTCAGCCTCTCTGTTTCTCGCCCACTGTTTCAGCCCCTCTGTTTCTCGCCATGTGTTTCAGCCCCTCTGTTTCACCTCCTCTGTTTCAGCCCCTCTGTTTCAGCCCCTCTGTTTCCGCCCCTCATTTCTCGCCCTCTGTTTCAGCCCCTCTGTTTCTCGCCCTCTGTTTCAGCCCCTCTGTTTCAGCCCCTCTGTATCAGCCCCTCTGTTTCAGCTCCTCTGTTTCTCGCCCTCTGTTTCTCGCCCTCTGTTTCAGCCCGTCTGTTTCAGCCCCTCTGTTTCAGCTCCTCTGTTTCAGCCCCTCTGTTTCTCGCCCTCTGTTTCTCGCCCTCTGTTTCTCGCTCTCTGGTTCTCGTCCTCTGTTTCTCTCCCTCTGTTTAAGCCTCTCTGTTTCAGCCCCTCTGTTTCAGCCCCTCTGTTTCTCGCCCTCTGTTTCTCGCCCTCTGTTTCAGCCCCCCTGTTTCAGCCCCTCTGTTTGAGCCCCTCTGTTTCAGCCCCTCTGTTTCAGCCCTTCTGTATCAGCCCCTCTGTTTCAGCTCCTCTGTTTCAGCCCCTCTGTTTCTCCCCCTCTGTTTCTCGCCCTCTGTTTCTCGCTCTCTGTTTCTCACCCTCTGTTTCTCGCCCTCTGTTTCAGCCCCTCTGTTTCAGCCCCTCTGTTTCAGACCCTCTGTTTCTCGCCCTCTGTTTCAGCCCCTCTGTTTCTCGCCCTCTGTTTCAGCCCCTCTGTTTCAGCCCATCTGTATCAGCCCCTCTGTTTCAGCCCCTCTGTTTCAGCCCCTCTGTTTCAGCCCCTCTGTTTCTCGCCCTCTGTTTCAGCCCCTCTGTTTCTCGCCCTCTGTTTCAGCCCCTCTGTATCAGCCCCTCTGTTTCAGCCCCTCTGTTTCTCGCACTCTGTTTCTCGCCCTCTGTTTCAGCCCCTCTGTTTCAGCCCCTCTGTTTCAGCCCCTCTGTTTCAGCCCCTCTGATTCAGCCCCTCTGTTTCTCGCCCTGTGTTTCTCGCCCTCTGTTTCTCGCTCTCTGTTTCTCGCCCTCTGTTTCTCGCCCTTTGTTTCAGCCCCTCTGTTTCAGCCGCTCTTTTTCAGCCCCTCTGTTTAAGCCCCTCTGTTTCTCGCCGTCTGTTTCAGCCCCTCTGTTTCAGCCCCTCTGTTCCTCGCCCTCTTTTACTCGCCCTCTGTTTCTCGCCCTCTGTTTCTCGACCTCTGTTTCTCGCCCTCTGTTTCTCGCCCTCTGTTTCTCGCCCTATGTTTCAGCCCCTCTGTTTCAGCCCCTCTGTTTCAGCCCCTCTGTTTCTCGCCCTCTGTTTCAGCCCCTCTGTTTCAGCCCCTCTGTTTCAGCCCCTCTGTTTCTCGCCCTCTGTTTCAGCCCCTCTGTTTCAGCCACTCTGTTTCTCGCCCTCTGTTTCAGCCCCTCTGTTTCAGCCCCTCTGTATCAGCCCCTCTGTTACAGCCCCTCTGTTTCAGCCCCTCTGTTTCAGCCCCTCTGTTTCTCGCCCTCTGTTTCAGCCCCTCTGTTTCTCGCCCTCTGTTTCTCGCCCTCTGTTTCAGCCCCTCTGTTTCAGCCCCTCTGTTTCAGCCCCACTGTTTCAGCCCCTCTGTTTCTCGCCCTCTGTTTCAGCCCCTCTGTTTCTCGCACTCTGTTTCAGCCCCTCTGTTTCAGCGCCTCTGTATCAGCCCCTCTGTTTCAGCCCCTCTGTTTCTCGCCTCTCTGTTTCTCGCCCTCTGTTTCTCGCCCTCTGTTTCTCGTCCACTGATTCAGCCCCTCTGTTTCAGCCCCTCTGTTTCAGCCCATCTGTTTCAGCCCCTCCGTTTCAGCCCCTCTGTTTCAGCCCCTCTGTTTCAGCCCCTCTGTTTCTCGCCCTCTGTTTCTCGCTCTCTGTTTCTCGCCCTCTGTTTCAGCCCCTCTGTTTCTCGCCCACTGTTTCAGCACCTCTGTTTCACGCCATGTGTTTCAGCCCCTCTGTTTCACCTCCTCTGTTTCAGCCCCTCTGTTTCAGCCCCTCTGTTTCCGCCCCTCATTTTCTCGCCCTCTGTTTCAGCCCCTCTGTTTCTCGCCCTCTGTTTCAGCCCCTCTGTTTCAGCCCCTCTGTTTCAGCCCCTCTGTTTCAGCTCCTCTGTTTCTCGCCCTCTGTTTCTCGCCCTCTGTTTCAGCCCCTCTGTTTCAGCCCCTCTGTTTCAGCCCCTCTGTTTCAGCCACTCTGTTTCTCGCCCTCAGTTTCTCGCCCTCTGTTTCTCGCTCTCTCTTTCTCGCCCTCTGTTTCTCTCCCTCTGTTTCAGCCCCTCTGTTTCAGCCCCTCTGTTTCAGCCCCTCTGTGTCAGCCCCTCTGTTTCAGCCCTTCTGTTTCAGCCCCTCTGTTTCAGCCCCTCTGTATCAGCCCCTCTGTTTCAGCCCCACTGTTTCAGCCCCTCTGTTTCTCCCCCTCTGTTTGTCGCGCTCTGTTTCTCGCTCTCTGTTTCTCTCCCTCTGTTTCTCGCCCTCTGTTTCAGCCCCACTGTTTCAGCCCCTCTGTTTCTCCCCCTCTGTTTGTCGCGCTCTGTTTCTCGCTCTCTGTTTCTCTCCCTCTGTTTCTCGCCCTCTGTTTCAGCCCCTCTGTTTCAGCCCCTCTGTTTCAACCCCTCTGTTTCTCGCCCTCTGTTTCAGCCCCTCTGTTTCTCGCCCTCTGTTTCAGCCCCTCTGTTTCAGCCCCTCTGTTTCAGCCCCTCTGTTTCTCGCCCTCTGTTTCTCGCCCACTGTTTCTCGCCCTCTGTTTCCGCCCCTCTGTTTCAGCCCCTCTGTTTCAGCCCCTCTTTTTCAGCCCCTCTGTTTCTCGCCCTCTGTTTCAGCCCCTCTGTTTCAGCCCCTCTGTTTCAGCCCCTCTGTTTCAGCCCCTCTGTTTCTCGCCCTCTGTTTCAGCCCCTCTGTTTCTCGCCCTCTGTTTCAGCCCCTCTGTTTCTCGCCCTCTGTTGCAGCCCCTCTGTTTCAGCCCCTCTGTTTCAACCCCTCTGTTTCAGCCCCTCTGTTTCAGCCCCTCTGTTTCTCGCCCTCTGTTTCTCGCTCTCTGTTTCTCGCCCTCTGTTTCTCGCCCTCTGTTTCTCGCCCTCTGTTTCTCGCCCTCTGTTTCTCGCCCACTGTTTCAGCCCCTCTGTTTCAGCCCCTCTATTTCTCGCCCTCTGTTTCAGCCCCTCTGTTTCAGCCCCTCTGTTTCAGCCCCTCTGTTTCTCGCCCTCTGTTTCAGACCCTCTGTTTCAGCCCCTCTGTTTCATCTCCTCTGTTTCAGCCCCTCTGTTTCAACCCCTCTGTTTCAGCCCCTCTGTTTCTCCCCCTCTGTTTCTCGCCCTCTGTTTCTCGCTCTCTGTTTCTCACCCTCTGTTTCTCGCCCTCTGTTTCAGCCCCTCTGTTTCAGCCCCTCTGTTTCAGCCCCTCTGTTTCAGCCCCTCTGTTTGGCGCCCTCTGTTTCAGCCCCTCTGTTTCTCGCCCTCTGTTTCAGCCCCTCTGTTTCAGCCCCTCTGTATCAGCCACTCTGTTTCAGCCCCTCTGTTTCAGCCCCTCTGTTTCAGCCCCTCTGTTTCTCGCCCTCTGTTTCAGCCTCTCTGTTTCTCGCCCTCTGTTTCAGCCCCTCTGTATCAGCCCCTCTGTTTCAGCGCCTCTGTTTCTCGCCCTCTGTTTCTCGCCCTCTGTTTCAGCCCCTCTGTTTCAGCCCCTCTGTTTCAGCCCCTCTGTTTCAGCCCCTCTGATTCAGCCCCTCTGTTCCTCGCCCTCTGTTTCTCGCCCTCTGTTTCTCGCTCTCTGTTTCTCGCCCTCTGTTTCTCGCCCTCTGTTTCAGCCCCTCTGTTTCAGCCCCTCTGTTTCAGCCCATCTGTTTCAGCCCCTCTGTTTCTCGCCGTCTGTTTCAGCCCCTCTGTTTCTCTCCCTCTGTTTCAGCCCCTCTGTTTCAGCCCCTCTGTATCAGCCCCTCTGTTTCAGACCCTCTGTTTCTCGCCCTCTGTTTCTCGCCCTCTGTTTCAGCCCCTCTGTTTCAGCCCCTCTGTATCAGCCCCTCTGTTTCAGCCCCTCTGTTTCTCGCCCTCTGTTTCTCGACCTCTGTTTCAGGCCCTCTGTTTCAGCCCCTCTGTTTCAGCCCCTCTGTTTCAGCGCCTCTGTTTCTCGACCTCTGTTTGTCGCCCTCTGTTTCTCGCCCTCTGTTTCTCGTCCACTGTTTCAGCCCCTCTGTTTCAGCCCCTCTGTTTCAGCCCATCTGTTTCAGCCCCTCCGTTTCAGCCCCTCTGTTTCAGCCCCTCTGTTTCAGCCCCTCTGTTTCTCCCCCTCTGTTTCTCGCTCTCTGTTTCTCGCACTCGGTTTCAGCCTCTCTGTTTCTCGCCCACTGTTTCAGCCCCTCTGTTTCTCGCCATGTGTTTCAGCCCCTCTGTTTCACCTCCTCTGTTTCAGCCCCTCTGTTTCAGCCCCTCTGTTTCCGCCCCTCATTTCTCGCCCTCTGTTTCAGCCCCTCTGTTTCTCGCCCTCTGTTTCAGCCCCTCTGTTTCAGCCCCTCTGTATCAGCCCCTCTGTTTCAGCTCCTCTGTTTCTCGCCTTCTGTTTCTCGCCCTCTGTTTCAGCCCCTCTGTTTCAGCCCCTCTGTTTCAGCCCCTCTGTTTCAGCCCCTCTGTTTCTCGCCCTCTGTTTCTCGCCCTCTGTTTCTCGCTCTCTGGTTCTCGTCCTCTGTTTCTCTCCCTCTGTTTCAGCCTCTCTGTTTCAGCCCCTCTGTTTCAGCCCCTCTGTTTCTCGCCCTCTGTTTCTCGCCCTCTGTTTCAGCCCCCCTGTTTCAGCCCCTCTGTTTGAGCCCCTCTGTTTCAGCCCCTCTGTTTCAGCCCTTCTGTATCAGCCCCTCTGTTTCAGCTCCTCTGTTTCAGCCCCTCTGTTTCTCCCCCTCTGTTTCTCGCCCTCTGTTTCTCGCTCTCTGTTTCTCACCCTCTGTTTCTCGCCCTCTGTTTCAGCCCCTCTGTTTCAGCCCCTCTGTTTCAGCCCCTCTGTTTCAGACCCTCTGTTTCTCGCCCTCTGTTTCAGCCCCTCTGTTTCTCGCCCTCTGTTTCAGCCCCTCTGTTTCAGCCCATCTGTATCAGCCCCTCTGTTTCAGCCCCTCTGTTTCAGCCCCTCTGTTTCAGCCCCTCTGTTTCTCGCCCTCTGTTTCAGCCCCTCTGTTTCTCGCCCTCTGTTTCAGCCCCTCTGTATCAGCCCCTCTGTTTCAGCCCCTCTGTTTCTCGCCCTCTGTTTCTCGCCCTCTGTTTCAGCCCCTCTGTTTCAGCCCCTCTGTTTCAGCCCCTCTGTTTCAGCCCCTCTGATTCAGCCCCTCTGTTTCTCGCCCTGTGTTTCTCGCCCTCTGTTTCTCGCTCTCTGTTTCTCGCCCTCTGTTTCTCGCCCTTTGTTTCAGCCCCTCTGTTTCAGCCCCTCTTTTTCAGCCCCTCTGTTTCAGCCCCTCTGTTTCTCGCCGTCTGTTTCAGCCCCTCTGTTTCAGCCCCTCTGTTCCTCGCCCTCTTTTTCTCGCCCTCTGTTTCTCGCCCTCTGTTTCTCGACCTCTGTTTCTCGCCCTCTGTTTCTCGCCCTCTGTTTCTCGCCCTCTGTTTCAGCCCCTCTGTTTCAGCCCCTCTGTTTCAGCCCCTCTGTTTCAACCCCTCTGTTTCAGCCCCTCTGTTTCAGCCCCTCTGTTTCAGCCCCTCTGTTTCTCGCCCTCTGTTTCAGCCCCTCTGTTTCAGCCACTCTGTTTCTCGCCCTCTGTTTCAGCCCCTCTGTTTCAGCCCCTCTGTATCAGCCCCTCTGTTACAGCCCCTCTGTTTCTCGCCCTCTGTTTCAGCCCCTCTGTTTCTCGCCCTCTGTTTCTCGCCCTCTGTTTCAGCCCCTCTGTTTCAGCCCCTCTGTTTCAGCCCCACTGTTTCAGCCCCTCTGTTTCTCGCCCTCTGTTTCAGCCCCTCTGTTTCTCGCCCTCTGTTTCAGCCCCTCTGTTTCAGCCCCTCTGTATCAGCCCCTCTGTTTCAGCCCCTCTGTATCTCGCAACTCTGTTTCTCGCCCTCTGTTTCTCGCCCTCTGTTTCTCGTCCACTGATTCAGCCCCTCTGTTTCAGCCCCTCTGTTTCAGCCCATCTGTTTCAGCCCCTCCGTTTCAGCCCCTCTGTTTCAGCCCCTCTGTTTCAGCCCCTCTGTTTCTCGCCCTCTGTTTCTCGCTCTCTGTTTCTCGCCCTCTGTTTCAGCCCCTCTGTTTCTCGCCCACTGTTTCAGCACCTCTGTTTCACGCCATGTGTTTCAGCCCCTCTGTTTCATCTCCTCTGTTTCAGCCCCTCTGTTTCAACCCCTCTGTTTCAGCCCCTCTGTTTCTCCCCCTCTGTTTCTCGCCCTCTGTTTCTCGCTCTCTGTTTCTCACCCTCTGTTTCTCGCCCTCTGTTTCAGCCCCTCTGTTTCAGCCCCTCTGTTTCAGCCCCTCTGTTTCAGCCCCTCTGTTTGGCGCCCTCTGTTTCAGCCCCTCTGTTTCTCGCCCTCTGTTTCAGCCCCTCTGTTTCAGCCCCTCTGTATCAGCCACTCTGTTTCAGCCCCTCTGTTTCAGCCCCTCAGTTTCTCGCCCTCTGTTTCAGCCTCTCTGTTTCTCGCCCTCTGTTTCAGCCCCTCTGTATCAGCCCCTCTGTTTCAGCGCATCTGTTTCTCGCCCTCTGTTTCTCGCCCTCTGTTTCAGCCCCTCTGTTTCAGCCCCTCTGTTTCAGCCCCTCTGTTTCAGCCCCTCTGATTCAGCCCCTCTGTTCCTCGCCCTCTGTATCTCGCCCTCTGTTTCTCGCTCTCTGTTTCTCGCCCTCTGTTTCTCGCCCTCTGTTTCAGCCCCTCTGTTTCAGCCCCTCTGTTTCAGCCCATCTGTTTCAGCCCCTCTGTTTCTCGCCGTCTGTTTCAGCCCCTCTGTTTCTCTCCCTCTGTTTCAGCCCCTCTGTTTCAGCCCCTCTGTATCAGCCCCTCTGTTTCAGACCCTCTGTTTCTCGCCCTCTGTTTCTCGCCCTCTGTTTCAGCCCCTCTGTTTCAGCCCCTCTGTATCAGCCCCTCTGTTTCAGCCCGTCTGTTTCTCGCCCTCTGTTTCTCGACCTCTGTTTCAGGCCCTCTGTTTCAGCCCCTCTGTTTCAGCCCCTCTGTTTCAGCCCCTCTGTTTCTCGCCCTCTGTTTCTCGCCCTCTGTTTCTCGCCCTCTGTTTCTCGTCCACTGTTTCAGCCCCTCTGTTTCAGCCCCTCTGTTTCAGCCCATCTGTTTCAGCCCCTCCGTTTCAGCCCCTCTGTTTCAGCCCCTCTGTTTCAGCCCCTCTGTTTCTCCCCCTCTGTTTCTCGCTCTCTGTTTCTCGCACTCTGTTTCAGCCTCTCTGTTTCTCGCCCACTGTTTCAGCCCCTCTGTTTCTCGCCATGTGTTTCAGCCCCTCTGTTTCACCTCCTCTGTTTCAGCCCCTCTGTTTCAGCCCCTCTGTTTCCGCCCCTCATTTCTCGCCCTCTGTTTCAGCCCCTCTGTTTCTCGCCCTCTGTTTCAGCCCCTCTGTTTCAGCTCCTCTGTTTCTCGCCTTCTGTTTCTCGCCCTCTGTTTCAGCCCCTCTGTTTCAGCCCCTCTGTTTCAGCCCCTCTGTTTCAGCCCCTCTGTTTCTCGCCCTCTGTTTCTCGCCCTCTGTTTCTCGCTCTCTGGTTCTCGTCCTCTGTTTCTCTCCCTCTGTTTCAGCCTCTCTGTTTCAGCCCCTCTGTTTCAGCCCCTCTGTTTCTCGCCCTCTGTTTCTCGCCCTCTGTTTCAGCCCCCCTGTTTCAGCCCCTCTGTTTGAGCCCCTCTGTTTCAGCCCCTCTGTTTCAGCCCTTCTGTATCAGCCCCTCTGTTTCAGCTCCTCTGTTTCAGCCCCTCTGTTTCTCCCCCTCTGTTTCTCGCCCTCTGTTTCTCGCTCTCTGTTTCTCACCCTCTGTTTCTCGCCCTCTGTTTCAGCCCCTCTGTTTCAGCCCCTCTGTTTCAGCCCCTCTGTTTCAGACCCTCTGTTTCTCGCCCTCTGTTTCAGCCCCTCTGTTTCTCGCCCTCTGTTTCAGCCCCTCTGTTTCAGCCCATCTGTATAAGCCCCTCTGTTTCAGCCCCTCTGTTTCAGCCCCTCTGTTTCAGCCCCTCTGTTTCTCGCCCTCTGTTTCAGCCCCTCTGTTTCTCGCCCTCTGTTTCAGCCCCTCTGTATCAGCCCCTCTGTTTCAGCCCCTCTGTTTCTCGCCCTCTGTTTCTCGCCCTCTGTTTCAGCCCCTCTGTTTCAGCCCCTCTGTTTCATCCCATCTGTTTCAGCCCCTCTGTTTCTCGCCGTCTGTTTCAGCCCCTCTGTTTCTCTCCCTCTGTTTCAGCCCCTCTGTTTCAGCCCCTCTGTATCAGCCCCTCTGTTTCAGACCCTCTGTTTCTCGCCCTCTGTTTCTCGCCCTCTGTTTCAGCCCCTCTGTTTCAGCCCCTCTGTATCAGCCCCTCTGTTTCAGCCCCTCTGTTTCTCGCCCTCTGTTTCTCGACCTCTGTTTCAGGCCCTCTGTTTCAGCCCCTCTGTTTCAGCCCCTCTGTTTCAGCGCCTCTGTTTCTCGACCTCTGTTTGTCGCCCTCTGTTTCTCGCCCTCTGTTTCTCGTCCACTGTTTCAGCCCCTCTGTTTCAGCCCCTCTGTTTCAGCCCATCTGTTTCAGCCCCTCCGTTTCAGCCCCTCTGTTTCAGCCCCTCTGTTTCAGCCCCTCTGTTTCTCCCCCTCTGTTTCTCGCTCTCTGTTTCTCGCACTCGGTTTCAGCCTCTCTGTTTCTCGCCCACTGTTTCAGCCCCTCTGTTTCTCGCCATGTGTTTCAGCCCCTCTGTTTCACCTCCTCTGTTTCAGCCCCTCTGTTTCAGCCCCTCTGTTTCCGCCCCTCATTTCTCGCCCTCTGTTTCAGCCCCTCTGTTTCTCGCCCTCTGTTTCAGCCCCTCTGTTTCAGCCCCTCTGTATCAGCCCCTCTGTTTCAGCTCCTCTGTTTCTCGCCTTCTGTTTCTCGCCCTCTGTTTCAGCCCCTCTGTTTCAGCCCCTCTGTTTCAGCCCCTCTGTTTCAGCCCCTCTGTTTCTCGCCCTCTGTTTCTCGCCCTCTGTTTCTCGCTCTCTGGTTCTCGTCCTCTGTTTCTCTCCCTCTGTTTCAGCCTCTCTGTTTCAGCCCCTCTGTTTCAGCCCCTCTGTTTCTCGCCCTCTGTTTCTCGCCCTCTGTTTCAGCCCCCCTGTTTCAGCCCCTCTGTTTGAGCCCCTCTGTTTCAGCCCCTCTGTTTCAGCCCTTCTGTATCAGCCCCTCTGTTTCAGCTCCTCTGTTTCAGCCCCTCTGTTTCTCCCCCTCTGTTTCTCGCCCTCTGTTTCTCGCTCTCTGTTTCTCACCCTCTGTTTCTCGCCCTCTGTTTCAGCCCCTCTGTTTCAGCCCCTCTGTTTCAGCCCCTCTGTTTCAGACCCTCTGTTTCTCGCCCTCTGTTTCAGCCCCTCTGTTTCTCGCCCTCTGTTTCAGCCCCTCTGTTTCAGCCCATCTGTATCAGCCCCTCTGTTTCAGCCCCTCTGTTTCAGCCCCTCTGTTTCAGCCCCTCTGTTTCTCGCCCTCTGTTTCAGCCCCTCTGTTTCTCGCCCTCTGTTTCAGCCCCTCTGTATCAGCCCCTCTGTTTCAGCCCCTCTGTTTCTCGCCCTCTGTTTCTCGCCCTCTGTTTCAGCCCCTCTGTTTCAGCCCCTCTGTTTCAGCCCCTCTGTTTCAGCCCCTCTGATTCAGCCCCTCTGTTTCTCGCCCTGTGTTTCTCGCCCTCTGTTTCTCGCTCTCTGTTTCTCGCCCTCTGTTTCTCGCCCTTTGTTTCAGCCCCTCTGTTTCAGCCCCTCTTTTTCAGCCCCTCTGTTTCAGCCCCTCTGTTTCTCGCCGTCTGTTTCAGCCCCTCTGTTTCAGCCCCTCTGTTCCTCGCCCTCTTTTTCTCGCCCTCTGTTTCTCGCCCTCTGTTTCTCGACCTCTGTTTCTCGCCCTCTGTTTCTCGCCCTCTGTTTCTCGCCCTCTGTTTCAGCCCCTCTGTTTCAGCCCCTCTGTTTCAGCCCCTCTGTTTCTCGCCCTCTGTTTCAGCCCCTCTGTTTCAGCCCCTCTGTTTCAGCCCCTCTGTTTCTCGCCCTCTGTTTCAGCCCCTCTGTTTCAGCCACTCTGTTTCTCGCCCTCTGTTTCAGCCCCTCTGTTTCAGCCCCTCTGTATCAGCCCCTCTGTTACAGCCCCTCTGTTTCAGCCCCTCTGTTTCAGCCCCTCTGTTTCTCGCCCTCTGTTTCAGCCCCTCTGTTTCTCGCCCTCTGTTTCTCGCCCTCTGTTTCAGCTCCTCTGTTTCAGCCCCTCTGTTTCAGCCCCACTGTTTCAGCCCCTCTGTTTCTCGCCCTCTGTTTCAGCCCCTCTGTTTCTCGCCCTCTGTTTCAGCCCCTCTGTTTCAGCCCCTCTGTATCAGCCCCTCTGTTTCAGCCCCTCTGTATCTCGCAACTCTGTTTCTCGCCCTCTGTTTCTCGCCCTCTGTTTCTCGTCCACTGATTCAGCCCCTCTGTTTCAGCCCCTCTGTTTCAGCCCATCTGTTTCAGCCCCTCCGTTTCAGCCCCTCTGTTTCAGCCCCTCTGTTTCAGCCCCTCTGTTTCTCGCCCTCTGTTTCTCGCTCTCTGTTTCTCGCCCTCTGTTTCAGCCCCTCTGTTTCTCGCCCACTGTTTCAGCACCTCTGTTTCACGCCATGTGTTTCAGCCCCTCTGTTTCATCTCCTCTGTTTCAGCCCCTCTGTTTCAACCCCTCTGTTTCAGCCCCTCTGTTTCTCCCCCTCTGTTTCTCGCCCTCTGTTTCTCGCTCTCTGTTTCTCACCCTCTGTTTCTCGCCCTCTGTTTCAGCCCCTCTGTTTCAGCCCCTCTGTTTCAGCCCCTCTGTTTCAGCCCCTCTGTTTGGCGCCCTCTGTTTCAGCCCCTCTGTTTCTCGCCCTCTGTTTCAGCCCCTCTGTTTCAGCCCCTCTGTATCAGCCACTCTGTTTCAGCCCCTCTGTTTCAGCCCCTCTGTTTCAGCCCCTCAGTTTCTCGCCCTCTGTTTCAGCCTCTCTGTTTCTCGCCCTCTGTTTCAGCCCCTCTGTATCAGCCCCTCTGTTTCAGCGCATCTGTTTCTCGCCCTCTGTTTCTCGCCCTCTGTTTCAGCCCCTCTGTTTCAGCCCCTCTGTTTCAGCCCCTCTGTTTCAGCCCCTCTGATTCAGCCCCTCTGTTCCTCGCCCTCTGTTTCTCGCCCTCTGTTTCTCGCTCTCTGTTTCTCGCCCTCTGTTTCTCGCCCTCTGTTTCAGCCCCTCTGTTTCAGCCCCTCTGTTTCAGCCCATCTGTTTCAGCCCCTCTGTTTCTCGCCGTCTGTTTCAGCCCCTCTGTTTCTCTCCCTCTGTTTCAGCCCCTCTGTTTCAGCCCCTCTGTATCAGCCCCTCTGTTTCAGACCCTCTGTTTCTCGCCCTCTGTTTCTCGCCCTCTGTTTCAGCCCCTCTGTTTCAGCCCCTCTGTATCAGCCCCTCTGTTTCAGCCCCTCTGTTTCTCGCCCTCTGTTTCTCGACCTCTGTTTCAGGCCCTCTGTTTCAGCCCCTCTGTTTCAGCCCCTCTGTTTCAGCCCCTCTGTTTCTCGCCCTCTGTTTCTCGCCCTCTGTTTCTCGCCCTCTGTTTCTCGTCCACTGTTTCAGCCCCTCTGTTTCAGCCCCTCTGTTTCAGCCCATCTGTTTCAGCCCCTCCGTTTCAGCCCCTCTGTTTCAGCCCCTCTGTTTCAGCCCCTCTGTTTCTCCCCCTCTGTTTCTCGCTCTCTGTTTCTCGCACTCTGTTTCAGCCTCTCTGTTTCTCGCCCACTGTTTCAGCCCCTCTGTTTCTCGCCATGTGTTTCAGCCCCTCTGTTTCACCTCCTCTGTTTCAGCCCCTCTGTTTCAGCCCCTCTGTTTCCGCCCCTCATTTCTCGCCCTCTGTTTCAGCCCCTCTGTTTCTCGCCCTCTGTTTCAGCCCCTCTGTTTCAGCCCCTCTGTATCAGCCCCTCTGTTTCAGCTCCTCTGTTTCTCGCCTTCTGTTTCTCGCCCTCTGTTTCAGCCCCTCTGTTTCAGCCCCTCTGTTTCAGCCCCTCTGTTTCAGCCCCTCTGTTTCTCGCCCTCTGTTTCTCGCCCTCTGTTTCTCGCTCTCTGGTTCTCGTCCTCTGTTTCTCTCCCTCTGTTTCAGCCTCTCTGTTTCAGCCCCTCTGTTTCAGCCCCTCTGTTTCTCGCCCTCTGTTTCTCGCCCTCTGTTTCAGCCCCCCTGTTTCAGCCCCTCTGTTTGAGCCCCTCTGTTTCAGCCCCTCTGTTTCAGCCCTTCTGTATCAGCCCCTCTGTTTCAGCTCCTCTGTTTCAGCCCCTCTGTTTCTCCCCCTCTGTTTCTCGCCCTCTGTTTCTCGCTCTCTGTTTCTCACCCTCTGTTTCTCGCCCTCTGTTTCAGCCCCTCTGTTTCAGCCCCTCTGTTTCAGCCCCTCTGTTTCAGACCCTCTGTTTCTCGCCCTCTGTTTCAGCCCCTCTGTTTCTCGCCCTCTGTTTCAGCCCCTCTGTTTCAGCCCATCTGTATAAGCCCCTCTGTTTCAGCCCCTCTGTTTCAGCCCCTCTGTTTCAGCCCCTCTGTTTCTCGCCCTCTGTTTCAGCCCCTCTGTTTCTCGCCCTCTGTTTCTCGCCCTCTGTTTCAGCTCCTCTGTTTCAGCCCCTCTGTTTCAGCCCCACTGTTTCAGCCCCTCTGTTTCTCGCCCTCTGTTTCAGCCCCTCTGTTTCTCGCCCTCTGTTTCAGCCCCTCTGTTTCAGCCCCTCTGTATCAGCCCCTCTGTTTCAGCCCCTCTGTATCTCGCAACTCTGTTTCTTGCCCTCTGTTTCTCGCCCTCTGTTTCTCGTCCACTGATTCAGCCCCTCTGTTTCAGCCCCTCTGTTTCAGCCCATCTGTTTCAGCCCCTCCGTTTCAGCCCCTCTGTTTCAGCCCCTCTGTTTCAGCCCCTCTGTTTCTCGCCCTCTGTTTCTCGCTCTCTGTTTCTCGCCCTCTGTTTCAGCCCCTCTGTTTCTCGCCCACTGTTTCAGCACCTCTGTTTCACGCCATGTGTTTCAGCCCCTCTGTTTCATCTCCTCTGTTCCAGCCCCTCTGTTTCAACCCCTCTGTTTCAGCCCCTCTGTTTCTCCCCCTCTGTTTCTCGCCCTCTGTTTCTCGCTCTCTGTTTCTCACCCTCTGTTTCTCGCCCTCTGTTTCAGCCCCTCTGTTTCAGCCCCTCTGTTTCAGCCCCTCTGTTTCAGCCCCTCTGTTTGGCGCCCTCTGTTTCAGCCCCTCTGTTTCTCGCCCTCTGTTTCAGCCCCTCTGTTTCAGCCCCTCTGTATCAGCCACTCTGTTTCAGCCCCTCTGTTTCAGCCCCTCTGTTTCAGCCCCTCAGTTTCTCGCCCTCTGTTTCAGCCTCTCTGTTTCTCGCCCTCTGTTTCAGCCCCTCTGTATCAGCCCCTCTGTTTCAGCGCATCTGTTTCTCGCCCTCTGTTTCTCGCCCTCTGTTTCAGCCCCTCTGTTTCAGCCCCTCTGTTTCAGCCCCTCTGTTTCAGCCCCTCTGATTCAGCCCCTCTGTTCCTCGCCCTCTGTTTCTCGCCCTCTGTTTCTCGCTCTCTGTTTCTCGCCCTCTGTTTCTCGCCCTCTGTTTCAGCCCCTCTGTTTCAGCCCCTCTGTTTCAGCCCATCTGTTTCAGCCCCTCTGTTTCTCGCCGTCTGTTTCAGCCCCTCTGTTTCTCTCCCTCTGTTTCAGCCCCTCTGTTTCAGCCCCTCTGTATCAGCCCCTCTGTTTCAGACCCTCTGTTTCTCGCCCTCTGTTTCTCGCCCTCTGTTTCAGCCCCTCTGTTTCAGCCCCTCTGTATCAGCCCCTCTGTTTCAGCCCCTCTGTTTCTCGCCCTCTGTTTCTCGACCTCTGTTTCAGGCCCTCTGTTTCAGCCCCTCTGTTTCAGCCCCTCTGTTTCAGCCCCTCTGTTTCTCGCCCTCTGTTTCTCGCCCTCTGTTTCTCGCCCTCTGTTTCTCGTCCACTGTTTCAGCCCCTCTGTTTCAGCCCCTCTGTTTCAGCCCATCTGTTTCAGCCCCTCCGTTTCAGCCCCTCTGTTTCAGCCCCTCTGTTTCAGCCCCTCTGTTTCTCCCCCTCTGTTTCTCGCTCTCTGTTTCTCGCACTCTGTTTCAGCCTCTCTGTTTCTCGCCCACTGTTTCAGCCCCTCTGTTTCTCGCCATGTGTTTCAGCCCCTCTGTTTCACCTCCTCTGTTTCAGCCCCTCTGTTTCAGCCCCTCTGTTTCCGCCCCTCATTTCTCGCCCTCTGTTTCAGCCCCTCTGTTTCTCGCCCTCTGTTTCAGCCCCTCTGTTTCAGCCCCTCTGTATCAGCCCCTCTGTTTCAGCTCCTCTGTTTCTCGCCTTCTGTTTCTCGCCCTCTGTTTCAGCCCCTCTGTTTCAGCCCCTCTGTTTCAGCCCCTCTGTTTCAGCCCCTCTGTTTCTCGCCCTCTGTTTCTCGCCCTCTGTTTCTCGCTCTCTGGTTCTCGTCCTCTGTTTCTCTCCCTCTGTTTCAGCCTCTCTGTTTCAGCCCCTCTGTTTCAGCCCCTCTGTTTCTCGCCCTCTGTTTCTCGCCCTCTGTTTCAGCCCCCCTGTTTCAGCCCCTCTGTTTGAGCCCCTCTGTTTCAGCCCCTCTGTTTCAGCCCTTCTGTATCAGCCCCTCTGTTTCAGCTCCTCTGTTTCAGCCCCTCTGTTTCTCCCCCTCTGTTTCTCGCCCTCTGTTTCTCGCTCTCTGTTTCTCACCCTCTGTTTCTCGCCCTCTGTTTCAGCCCCTCTGTTTCAGCCCCTCTGTTTCAGCCCCTCTGTTTCAGACCCTCTGTTTCTCGCCCTCTGTTTCAGCCCCTCTGTTTCTCGCCCTCTGTTTCAGCCCCTCTGTTTCAGCCCATCTGTATAAGCCCCTCTGTTTCAGCCCCTCTGTTTCAGCCCCTCTGTTTCAGCCCCTCTGTTTCTCGCCCTCTGTTTCAGCCCCTCTGTTTCTCGCCCTCTGTTTCAGCCCCTCTGTATCAGCCCCTCTGTTTCAGCCCCTCTGTTTCTCGCACTCTGTTTCTCGCCCTCTGTTTCAGCCCCTCTGTTTCAGCCCCTCTGTTTCAGCCCCTCTGTTTCAGCCCCTCTGATTCAGCCCCTCTGTTTCTCGCCCTGTGTTTCTCGCCCTCTGTTTCTCGCTCTCTGTTTCTCGCCCTCTGTTTCTCGCCCTTTGTTTCAGCCCCTCTGTTTCAGCCCCTCTTTTTCAGCCCCTCTGTTTCAGCCCCTCTGTTTCTCGCCGTCTGTTTCAGCCCCTCTGTTTCAGCCCCTCTGTTCCTCGCCCTCTTTTTCTCGCCCTCTGTTTCTCGCCCTCTGTTTCTCGACCTCTGTTTCTCGCCCTCTGTTTCTCGCCCTCTGTTTCTCGCCCTCTGTTTCAGCCCCTCTGTTTCAGCCCCTCTGTTTCAGCCCCTCTGTTTCTCGCCCTCTGTTTCAGCCCCTCTGTTTCAGCCCCTCTGTTTCAGCCCCTCTGTTTCTCGCCCTCTGTTTCAGCCCCTCTGTTTCAGCCACTCTGTTTCTCGCCCTCTGTTTCAGCCCCTCTGTTTCAGCCCCTCTGTATCAGCCCCTCTGTTACAGCCCCTCTGTTTCAGCCCCTCTGTTTCAGCCCCTCTGTTTCTCGCCCTCTGTTTCAGCCCCTCTGTTTCTCGCCCTCTGTTTCTCGCCCTCTGTTTCAGCCCCTCTGTTTCATCCCCTCTGTTTCAGCCCCACTGTTTCAGCCCCTCTGTTTCTCGCCCTCTGTTTCAGCCCCTCTGTTTCTCGCCCTCTGTTTCAGCCCCTCTGTTTCAGCCCCTCTGTATCAGCCCCTCTGTTTCAGCCCCTCTGTATCTCGCAACTCTGTTTCTCGCCCTCTGTTTCTCGCCCTCTGTTTCTCGTCCACTGATTCAGCCCCTCTGTTTCAGCCCCTCTGTTTCAGCCCATCTGTTTCAGCCCCTCCGTTTCAGCCCCTCTGTTTCAGCCCCTCTGTTTCAGCCCCTCTGTTTCTCGCCCTCTGTTTCTCGCTCTCTGTTTCTCACCCTCTGTTTCAGCCCCTCTGTTTCTCGCCCACTGTTTCAGCACCTCTGTTTCACGCCATGTGTTTCAGCCCCTCTGTTTCACCTCCTCTGTTTCAGCCCCTCTGTTTCAGCACCTCTGTTTCCGCCCCTCATTTTCTCGCCCTCTGTTTCAGCCCCTCTGTTTCTCGCCCTCTGTTTCAGCCCCTCTGTCAAAGCCCCTCTGTTTCAGCCCCTCTGTTTCAGCTCCTCTGTTTCTCGCCCTCTGTTTCTCGCCCTCTGTTTCAGCCCCTCTGTTTCAGCCCCTCTGTTTCAGCCCCTCTGTTTCAGCCACTCTGTTTCTCGCCCTCAGTTTCACGCCCTCTGTTTCTCGCTCTCTGTTTCTCGCCCTCTGTTTCTCTCCCTCTGTTTCAGCCCCTCTGTTTCAGCCCCTCTGTTTCAGCCCCTCTGTGTCTCGCCCTCTGTTTCTCGCCCTCTGTTTCAGCCACTCTGTTTCAGCCCCTCTGTTTCAGCCCTTCTGTTTCAGCCCCTCTGTTTCAGCCCCTCTGTATCAGCCCCTCTGTTTCAGCCCCACTGTTTCAGCCCCTCTGTTTCTCCCCCTCTGTTTGTCGCGCTCTGTTTCTCGCTCTCTGTTTCTCTCCCTCTGTTTCTCGCCCTCTGTTTCAGCCCCTCTGTTTCAGCCCCTCTGTTTCAACCCCTCTGTTTCTCGCCCTCTGTTTCAGCCCCTCTGTTTCTCGCCCTCTGTTTCAGCCCCTCTGTTTCAGCCCCTCTGTATCAGCCCCTCTGTTTAAGCCCCTCTGTTTCAGCCCCTCTGTTTCAGCCCCTCTGTTTCTCGCCCTCTGTTTCAGCCCCTCTGTTTCTCGCCCTCTGTTTCAGCCCCTCTGTATCAGCCCCTCTGTTTCAGCCCCTCTGTTTCTCGCCCTCTGTTTCTCGCTCTCTGTTTCAGCCCCTCTGTTTCAGCCCCTCTGTTTCAGCCCCTCTGTTTCAGCCCCTCTGATTCAGCCCCTCTGTTTCTCGCCCTCTGTTTCTCGCCCTCTGTTTCTCGCTCTCTGTTTCTCTCCCTCTGTTTCTCGCCCTCTGTTTCAGCCCCTCTGTTTCAGCCCCTCTGTTTCAGCCCCTCTGTTTCTCGCCGTCTGTTTCAGCCCCTCTGTTTCTCGCCCTCTGTTTCAGCCCCTCTGTTTCAGCCCCTCTGTATCAGCCCCTCTGTTTCAGCCCCTCTGTTTCTCGCCCTCTGTTTCTCGCCCACTGTTTCAGCCCCTCTGTTTCAGCCCGTCTCTTTCAGCCCCTCTGTTTCAGCCCCTCTGTTTCTCGCCCTCTGTTTCTCGCCTTCTGTTTCTCGCCCTCTGTTTCTCGCTCTCTGTTTCTCGCCCTCAGTTTCTCCCTCTCTGTTTCAGCCCCTCTGTTTCAGCCCCTCTGTTTCAGCCCTTCTGTATCAGCCCCTCTGTTTCAGCTCCTCTGTTTCAGCCCCTCTGTTTCTCCCCCTCTGTTTCTCGCCCTCTGTTTCTCGCTCTCTGTTTCTCACCCTCTGTTTCTCGCCCTCTGTTTCAGCCCCTCTGTTTCAGCCCCTCTGTTTCAGCCCCTCTGTTTCAGACCCTCTGTTTCTCGCCCTCTGTTTCAGCCCCTCTGTTTCTCGCCCTCTGTTTCAGCCCCTCTGTTTCAGCCCATCTGTATCAGCCCCTCTGTTTCAGCCCCTCTGTTTCAGCCCCTCTGTTTCAGCCCCTCTGTTTCTCGCCCTCTGTTTCAGCCCCTCTGTTTCTCGCCCTCTGTTTCAGCCCCTCTGTATCAGCCCCTCTGTTTCAGCCCCTCTGTTTCTCGCCCTCTGTTTCTCGCCCTCTGTTTCAGCCCCTCTGTTTCAGCCCCTCTGTTTCAGCCCCTCTGTTTCAGCCCCTCTGATTCAGCCCCTCTGTTTCTCGCCCTGTGTTTCTCGCCCTCTGTTTCTCGCTCTCTGTTTCTCGCCCTCTGTTTCTCGCCCTTTGTTTCAGCCCCTCTGTTTCAGCCCCTCTTTTTCAGCCCCTCTGTTTCAGCCCCTCTGTTTCTCGCCGTCTGTTTCAGCCCCTCTGTTTCAGCCCCTCTGTTCCTCGCCCTCTTTTTCTCGCCCTCTGTTTCTCGCCCTCTGTTTCTCGACCTCTGTTTCTCGCCCTCTGTTTCTCACCCTCTGTTTCTCGCCCTCTGTTTCAGCCCCTCTGTTTCAGCCCCTCTGTTTCAGCCCCTCTGTTTCTCGCCCTCTGTTTCAGCCCCTCTGTTTCAGCCCCTCTGTTTCAGCCCCTCTGTTTCTCGCCCTCTGTTTCAGCCCCTCTGTTTCAGCCACTCTGTTTCTCGCCCTCTGTTTCAGCCCCTCTGTTTCAGCCCCTCTGTATCAGCCCCTCTGTTACAGCCCCTCTGTTTCAGCCCCTCTGTTTCAGCCCCTCTGTTTCTCGCCCTCTGTTTCAGCCCCTCTGTTTCTCGCCCTCTGTTTCTCGCCCTCTGTTTCAGCCCCTCTGTTTCAGCCCCTCTGTTTCAGCCCCACTGTTTCAGCCCCTCTGTTTCTCGCCCTCTGTTTCAGCCCCTCTGTTTCTCGCCCTCTGTTTCAGCCCCTCTGTTTCAGCCCCTCTGTATCAGCCCCTCTGTTTCAGCCCCTCTGTATCTCGCAACTCTGTTTCTCGCCCTCTGTTTCTCGCCCTCTGTTTCTCGTCCACTGATTCAGCCCCTCTGTTTCAGCCCCTATGTTTGAGCCCATCTGTTTCAGCCCCTCCGTTTCAGCCCCTCTGTTTCAGCCCCTCTGTTTCAGCCCCTCTGTTTCTCGCCCTCTGTTTCTCGCTCTCTGTTTCTCGCCCTCTGTTTCAGCCCCTCTGTTTCTCGCCCACTGTTTCAGCACCTCTGTTTCACGCCATGTGTTTCAGCCCCTCTGTTTCATCTCCTCTGTTTCAGCCCCTCTGTTTCAACCCCTCTGTTTCAGCCCCTCTGTTTCTCCCCCTCTGTTTCTCGCCCTCTGTTTCTCGCTCTCTGTTTCTCACCCTCTGTTTCTCGCCCTCTGTTTCAGCCCCTCTGTTTCAGCCCCTCTGTTTCAGCCCCTCTGTTTCAGCCCCTCTGTTTGGCGCCCTCTGTTTCAGCCCCTCTGTTTCTCGCCCTCTGTTTCAGCCCCTCTGTTTCAGCCCCTCTGTATCAGCCACTCTGTTTCAGCCCCTCTGTTTCAGCCCCTCTGTTTCAGCCCCTCAGTTTCTCGCCCTCTGTTTCAGCCTCTCTGTTTCTCGCCCTCTGTTTCAGCCCCTCTGTATCAGCCCCTCTGTTTCAGCGCCTCTGTTTCTCGCCCTCTGTTTCTCGCCCTCTGTTTCAGCCCCTCTGTTTCAGCCCCTCTGTTTCAGCCCCTCTGTTTCAGCCCCTCTGATTCAGCCCCTCTGTTCCTCGCCCTCTGTTTCTCGCCCTCTGTTTCTCGCTCTCTGTTTCTCGCCCTCTGTTTCTCGCCCTCTGTTTCAGCCCCTCTGTTTCAGCCCCTCTGTTTCAGCCCATCTGTTTCAGCCCCTCTGTTTCTCGCCGTCTGTTTCAGCCCCTCTGTTTCTCTCCCTCTGTTTCAGCCCCTCTGTTTCAGCCCCTCTGTATCAGCCCCTCTGTTTCAGACCCTCTGTTTCTCGCCCTCTGTTTCTCGCCCTCTGTTTCAGCCCCTCTGTTTCAGCCCCTCTGTATCAGCCCCTCTGTTTCAGCCCCTCTGTTTCTCGCCCTCTGTTTCTCGACCTCTGTTTCAGGCCCTCTGTTTCAACCCCTCTGTTTCAGCCCCTCTGTTTCAGCCCCTCTGTTTCGCGCCCTCTGTTTCTCGCCCTCTGTTTCTCGCCCTCTGTTTCTCGTCCACTGTTTCAGCCCCTCTGTTTCAGCCCCTCTGTTTCAGCCCATCTGTTTCAGCCCCTCCGTTTCAGCCCCTCTGTTTCAGCCCCTCTGTTTCAGCCCCTCTGTTTCTCCCCCTCTGTTTCTCGCTCTCTGTTTCTCGCACTCTGTTTCAGCCTCTCTGTTTCTCGCCCACTGTTTCAGCCCCTCTGTTTCTCGCCATGTGTTTCAGCCCCTCTGTTTCACCTCCTCTGTTTCAGCCCCTCTGTTTCATCCCCTCTGTTTCCGCCCCTCATTTCTCGCCCTCTGTTTCAGCCCCTCTGTTTCTCGCCCTCTGTTTCAGCCCCTCTGTTTCAGCCCCTCTGTATCAGCCCCTCTGTTTCAGCTCCTCTGTTTCTCGCCTTCTGTTTCTCGCCCTCTGTTTCAGCCCCTCTGTTTCAGCCCCTCTGTTTCAGCCCCTCTGTTTCAGCCCCTCTGTTTCTCGCCCTCTGTTTCTCGCCCTCTGTTTCTCGCTCTCTGGTTCTCGTCCTCTGTTTCTCTCCCTCTGTTTCAGCTTCTCTGTTTCAGCCCCTCTGTTTCAGCCCCTCTGTTTCTCGCCCTCTGTTTCTCGCCCTCTGTTTCAGCCCCCCTGTTTCAGCCCCTCTGTTTGAGCCCCTCTGTTTCAGCCCCTCTGTTTCAGCCCTTCTGTATCAGCCCCTCTGTTTCAGCTCCTCTGTTTCAGCCCCTCTGTTTCTCCCCCTCTGTTTCTCGCCCTCTGTTTCTCGCTCTCTGTTTCTCACCCTCTGTTTCTCGCCCTCTGTTTCAGCCCCTCTGTTTCAGCCCCTCTGTTTCAGCCCCTCTGTTTCAGACCCTCTGTTTCTCGCCCTCTGTTTCAGCCCCTCTGTTCCTCGCCCTCTGTTTCAGCCCCTCTGTTTCAGCCCATCTGTATAAGCCCCTCTGTTTCTGCCCCTCTGTTTCTCGCCCTCTGTTTCTCGCCCTCTGTTTCAGCCCCTCTGTTTCAGCCCCTCTGTTTCAGCCCCTCTGTTTCAGCCCCTCTGATTCAGCCCCTCTGTTTCTCGCCCTGTGTTTCTCGCCCTCTGTTTCTCGCTCTCTGTTTCTCGCCCTCTGTTTCTCGCCCTTTGTTTCAGCCCCTCTGTTTCAGCCCCTCTTTTTCAGCCCCTCTGTTTCAGCCCCTCTGTTTCTCGCCGTCTGTTTCAGCCCCTCTGTTTCAGCCCCTCTGTTCCTCGCCCTCTTTTTCTCGCCCTCTGTTTCTCGCCCTCTGTTTCTCGACCTCTGTTTCTCGCCCTCTGTTTCTCGCCCTCTGTTTCTCGCCCTCTGTTTCAGCCCCTCTGTTTCAGCCCCTCTGTTTCAGCCCCTCTGTTTCTCGCCCTCTGTTTCAGCCCCTCTGTTTCAGCCCCTCTGTTTCAGCCCCTCTGTTTCTCGCCCTCTGTTTCAGCCCCTCTGTTTCAGCCACTCTGTTTCTCGCCCTCTGTTTCAGCCCCTCTGTTTCAGCCCCTCTGTATCAGCCCCTCTGTTACAGCCCCTCTGTTTCAGCCCCTCTGTTTCAGCCCCTCTGTTTCTCGCCCTCTGTTTCAGCCCCTCTGTTTCTCGCCCTCTGTTTCTCGCCCTCTGTTTCAGCCCCTCTGTTTCAGCCCCTCTGTTTCAGCCCCACTGTTTCAGCCCCTCTGTTTCTCGCCCTCTGTTTCAGCCCCTCTGTTTCTCGCCCTCTGTTTCAGCCCCTCTGTTTCAGCCCCTCTGTATCAGCCCCTCTGTTTCAGCCCCTCTGTATCTCGCAACTCTGTTTCTCGCCCTCTGTTTCTCGCCCTCTGTTTCTCGTCCACTGATTCAGCCCCTCTGTTTCAGCCCCTCTGTTTCAGCCCATCTGTTTCAGCCCCTCCGTTTCAGCCCCTCTGTTTCAGCCCCTCTGTTTCAGCCCCTCTGTTTCTCGCCCTCTGTTTCTCGCTCTCTGCTTCTCACCCTCTGTTTCAGCCCCTCTGTTTCTCGCCCACTGTTTCAGCACCTCTGTTTCACGCCATGTGTTTCAGCCCCTCTGTTTCACCTCCTCTGTTTCAGCCCCTCTGTTTCAGCACCTCTGTTTCCGCCCCTCATTTTCTCGCCCTCTGTTTCAGCCCCTCTGTTTCTCGCCCTCTGTTTCAGCCCCTCTGTCAAAGCCCCTCTGTTTCAGCCCCTCTGTTTCAGCTCCTCTGTTTCTCGCCCTCTGTTTCTCGCCCTCTGTTTCAGCCCCTCTGTTTCAGCCCCTCTGTTTCAGCCCCTCTGTTTCAGCCACTCTGTTTCTCGCCCTCAGTTTCTCGCCCTCTGTTTCTCGCTCTCTGTTTCTCGCCCTCTGTTTCTCTCCCTCTGTTTCAGCCCCTCTGTTTCAGCCCCTCTGTTTCAGCCCCTCTGTGTCTCGCCCTCTGTTTCTCGCCCTCTGTTTCAGCCACTCTGTTTCAGCCCCTCTGTTTCAGCCCTTCTGTTTCAGCCCCTCTGTTTCAGCCCCTCTGTATCAGCCCCTCTGTTTCAGCCACACTGTTTCAGCCCCTCTGTTTCTCCCCCTCTGTTTGTCGCGCTCTGTTTCTCGCTCTCTGTTTCTCTCCCTCTGTTTCTCGCCCTCTGTTTCAGCCCCTCTGTTTCAGCCCCTCTGTTTCAACCCCTCTGTTTCTCGCCCTCTGTTTCAGCCCCTCTGTTTCTCGCCCTCTGTTTCAGCCCCTCTGTTTCAGCCCCTCTGTATCAGCCCCTCTGTTTAAGCCCCTCTGTTTCAGCCCCTCTGTTTCAGCCCCTCTGTTTCTCGCCCTCTGTTTCAGCCCCTCTGTTTCTCGCCCTCTGTTTCAGCCCCTCTGTATCAGCCCCTCTGTTTCAGCCCCTCTGTTTCTCGCCCTCTGTTTCTCGCTCTCTGTTTCAGCCCCTCTGTTTCAGCCCCTCTGTTTCAGCCCCTCTGTTTCAGCCCCTCTGATTCAGCCCCTCTGTTTCTCGCCCTCTGTTTCTCGCCCTCTGTTTCTCGCTCTCTGTTTCTCTCCCTCTGTTTCTCGCCCTCTGTTTCAGCCCCTCTGTTTCAGCCCCTCTGTTTCAGCCCCTCTGTTTCTCGCCGTCTGTTTCAGCCCCTCTGTTTCTCGCCCTCTGTTTCAGCCCCTCTGTTTCAGCCCCTCTGTATCAGCCCCTCTGTTTCAGCCCCTCTGTTTCTCGCCCTCTGTTTCTCGCCCACTGTTTCAGCCCCTCTGTTTCAGCCCGTCTCTTTCAGCCCCTCTGTTTCAGCCCCTCTGTTTCTCGCCCTCTGTTTCTCGCCTTCTGTTTCTCGCCCTCTGTTTCTCGCTCTCTGTTTCTCGCCCTCAGTTTCTCCCTCTCTGTTTCAGCCCCTCTGTTTCAGCCCCTCTGTTTCAGCCCTTCTGTATCAGCCCCTCTGTTTCAGCTCCTCTGTTTCAGCCCCTCTGTTTCTCCCCCTCTGTTTCTCGCCCTCTGTTTCTCGCTCTCTGTTTCTCACCCTCTGTTTCTCGCCCTCTGTTTCAGCCCCTCTGTTTCAGCCCCTCTGTTTCAGACCCTCTGTTTCTCGCCCTCTGTTTCAGCCCCTCTGTTTCTCGCCCTCTGTTTCAGCCCCTCTGTTTCAGCCCATCTGTATCAGCCCCTCTGTTTCAGCCCCTCTGTTTCAGCCCCTCTGTTTCAGCCCCTCTGTTTCTCGCCCTCTGTTTCAGCCCCTCTGTTTCTCGCCCTCTGTTTCAGCCCCTCTGTATCAGCCCCTCTGTTTCAGCCCCTCTGTTTCTCGCCCTCTGTTTCTCGCCCTCTGTTTCAGCCCCTCTGTTTCAGCCCCTCTGTTTCAGCCCCTCTGTTTCAGCCCCTCTGATTCAGCCCCTCTGTTTCTCGCCCTGTGTTTCTCGCCCTCTGTTTCTCGCTCTCTGTTTCTCGCCCTCTGTTTCTCGCCCTTTGTTTCAGCCCCTCTGTTTCAGCCGCTCTTTTTCAGCCCCTCTGTTTCAGCCCCTCTGTTTCTCGCCGTCTGTTTCAGCCCCTCTCTTTCAGCCCCTCTGTTCCTCGCCCTCTTTTACTCGCCCTCTGTTTCTCGCCCTCTGTTTCTCGACCTCTGTTTCTCGCCCTCTGTTTCTCGCCCTCTGTTTCTCGCCCTATGTTTCAGCCCCTCTGTTTCAGCCCCTCTGTTTCAGCCCCTCTGTTTCTCGCCCTCTGTTTCAGCCCCTCTGTTTCAGCCCCTCTGTTTCAGCCCCTCTGTTTCTCGCCCTCTGTTTCAGCCCCTCTGTTTCAGCCACTCTGTTTCTCGCCCTCTGTTTCAGCCCCTCTGTTTCAGCCCCTCTGTATCAGCCCCTCTGTTACAGCCCCTCTGTTTCAGCCCCTCTGTTTCAGCCCCTCTGTTTCTCGCCCTCTGTTTCAGCCCCTCTGTTTCTCGCCCTCTGTTTCTCGCCCTCTGTTTCAGCCCCTCTGTTTCAGCCCCTCTGTTTCAGCCCCACTGTTTCAGCCCCTCTGTTTCTCGCCCTCTGTTTCAGCCCCTCTGTTTCTCGCACTCTGTTTCAGCCCCTCTGTTTCAGCCCCTCTGTATCAGCCCCTCTGTTTCAGCCCCTCTGTTTCTCGCCTCTCTGTTTCTCGCCCTCTGTTTCTCGCCCTCTGTTTCTCGTCCACTGATTCAGCCCCTCTGTTTCAGCCCCTCTGTTTCAGCCCATCTGTTTCAGCCCCTCCGTTTCAGCCCCTCTGTTTCAGCCCCTCTGTTTCAGCCCCTCTGTTTCTCGCCCTCTGTTTCTCGCTCTCTGTTTCTCGCCCTCTGTTTCAGCCCCTCTGTTTCTCGCCCACTGTTTCAGCACCTCTGTTTCACGCCATGTGTTTCAGCCCCTCTGTTTCACCTCCTCTGTTTCAGCCCCTCTGTTTCAGCCCCTCTGTTTCCGCCCCTCATTTTCTCGCCCTCTGTTTCAGCCCCTCTGTTTCTCGCCCTCTGTTTCAGCCCCTCTGTTTCAGCCCCTCTGTTTCAGCCCCTCTGTTTCAGCTCCTCTGTTTCTCGCCCTCTGTTTCTCGCCCTCTGTTTCAGCACCTCTGTTTCAGCCCCTCTGTTTCAGCCCCTCTGTTTCAGCCACTCTGTTTCTCGCCCTCAGTTTCTCGCCCTCTGTTTCTCGCTCTCACTTTCTCGCCCTCTGTTTCTCTCCCTCTGTTTCAGCCCCTCTGTTTCAGCCCCTCTGTTTCAGCCCCTCTGTGTCTCGCCCTCTGTTTCTCGCCCTCTGTTTCAGCCACTCTGTTTCAGCCCCTCTGTTTCAGCCCTTCTGTTTCAGCCCCTCTGTTTCAGCCCCTCTGTATCAGCCCCTCTGTTTCAGCCCCACTGTTTCAGCCCCTCTGTTTCTCCCCCTCTGTTTGTCGCGCTCTGTTTCTCGCTCTCTGTTTCTCTCCCTCTGTTTCTCGCCCTCTGTTTCAGCCCCACTGTTTCAGCCCCTCTGATTCTCCCCCTCTGTTTGTCGCGCTCTGTTTCTCGCTCTCTGTTTCTCTCCCTCTGTTTCTCGCCCTCTGTTTCAGCCCCTCTGTTTCAGCCCCTCTGTTTCAACCCCTCTGTTTCTCGCCCTCTGTTTCAGCCCCTCTGTTTCTCGCCCTCTGTTTCAGCCCCTCTGTTTCAGCCCCTCTGTTTCAGCCCCTCTGTTTCTCGCCCTCTGTTTCTCGCCCACTGTTTCTCGCCCTCTGTTTCCGCCCCTCTGTTTCAGCCCCTCTGTTTCAGCCCCTCTTTTTCAGCCCCTCTGTTTCTCGCCCTCTGTTTCAGCCCCTCTGTTTCAGCCCCTCTGTTTCAGCCCCTCTGTTTCAGCCCCTCTGTTTCTCGCCCTCTGTTTCAGCCCCTCTGTTTCTCGCCCTCTGTTTCAGCCCCTCTGTTTCTCGCCCTCTGTTGCAGCCCCTAAGTTTCAGCCCCTCTGTTTCAACCCCTCTGTTTCAGCACCTCTGTTTCAGCCCCTCTGTTTCTCGCCCTCTGTTTCTCGCTCTCTGTTTCTCGCCCTCTGTTTCTCGCCCTCTGTTTCTCGCCCTCTGTTTCTCGCCCTCTGTTTCTCGCCCTCTGTTTCAGCCCCTCTGTTTCAGCCCCTCTGTTTCAGCCCCTCTATTTCTCGCCCTCTGTTTCAGCCCCTCTGTTTCAGCCCCTCTGTTTCAGCCCCTCTGTTTCTCGCCCTCTGTTTCAGACCCTCTGTTTCAGCCCCTCTGTTTCATCTCCTCTGTTTCAGCCCCTCTGTTTCAACCCCTCTGTTTCAGCCCCTCTGTTTCTCCCCCTCTGTTTCTCGCCCTCTGTTTCTCGCTCTCTGTTTCTCACCCTCTGTTTCTCGCCCTCTGTTTCAGCCCCTCTGTTTCAGCCCCTCTGTTTCAGCCCCTCTGTTTCAGCCCCTCTGTTTGGCGCCCTCTGTTTCAGCCCCTCTGTTTCTCGCCCTCTGTTTCAGCCCCTCTGTTTCAGCCCCTCTGTATCAGCCACTCTGTTTCAGCCCCTCTGTTTCAGCCCCTCTGTTTCAGCCCCTCTGTTTCTCGCCCTCTGTTTCAGCCTCTCTGTTTCTCGCCCTCTGTTTCAGCCCCTCTGTATCAGCCCCTCTGTTTCAGCGCCTCTGTTTCTCGCCCTCTGTTTCTCGCCCTCTGTTTCAGCCCCTCTGTTTCAGCCCCTCTGTTTCAGCCCCTCTGTTTCAGCCCCTCTGATTCAGCCCCTCTGTTCCTCGCCCTCTGTTTCTCGCCCTCTGTTTCTCGCTCTCTGTTTCTCGCCCTCTGTTTCTCGCCCTCTGTTTCAGCCCCTCTGTTTCAGCCCCTCTGTTTCAGCCCATCTGTTTCAGCCCCTCTGTTTCTCGCCGTCTGTTTCAGCCCCTCTGTTTCTCTCCCTCTGTTTCAGCCCCTCTGTTTCAGCCCCTCTGTATCAGCCCCTCTGTTTCAGACCCTCTGTTTCTCGCCCTCTGTTTCTCGCCCTCTGTTTCAGCCCCTCTGTTTCAGCCCCTCTGTATCAGCCCCTCTGTTTCAGCCCCTCTGTTTCTCGCGCTCTGTTTCTCGACCTCTGTTTCAGGCCCTCTGTTTCAGCCCCTCTGTTTCAGCCCCTCTGTTTCAGCCCCTCTGTTTCTCGACCTCTGTTTCTCGCCCTCTGTTTCTCGCCCTCTGTTTCTCGCCCACTGTTTCAGCCCCTCTGTTTCAGCCCCTCTGTTTCAGCCCATCTGTTTCAGCCCCTCCGTTTCAGCCCCTCTGTTTCAGCCCCTCTGTTTCAGCCCCTCTGTTTCTCCCCCTCTGTTTCTCGCTCTCTGTTTCTCGCACTCTGTTTCAGCCTCTCTGTTTCTCGCCCACTGTTTCAGCCCCTCTGTTTCTCGCCATGTGTTTCAGCCCCTCTGTTTCACCTCCTCTGTTTCAGCCCCTCTGTTTCAGCCCCTCTGTTTCCGCCCCTCATTTCTCGCCCTCTGTTTCTGCCCCTCTGTTTCTCGCCCTCTGTTTCAGCCCCTCTGTTTCAGCCCCTCTGTATCAGCCCCTCTGTTTCAGCTCCTCTGTTTCTCGCCTTCTGTTTCTCGCCCTCTGTTTCAGCCCCTCTGTTTCAGCCCCTCTGTTTCAGCCCCTCTGTTTCAGCCCCTCTGTTTCTCGCCCTCTGTTTCTCGCCCTCTGTTTCTCGCTCTCTGGTTCTCGTCCTCTGTTTCTCTCCCTCTGTTTCAGCCTCTCTGTTTCAGCCCCTCTGTTTCAGCCCCTCTGTTTCTCGCCCTCTGTTTCTCGCCCTCTGTTTCAGCCCCCCTGTTTCAGCCCCTCTGTTTGAGCCCCTCTGTTTCAGCCCCTCTGTTGCAGCCCTTCTGTATCAGCCCCTCTGTTTCAGCTCCTCTGTTTCAGCCCCTCTGTTTCTCCCCCTCTGTTTCTCGCCCTCTGTTTCTCGCTCTCTGTTTCTCACCCTCTGTTTCACGCCCTCTGTTTCAGCCCCTCTGTTTCAGCCCCTCTGTTTCAGCCCCTCTGTTTCAGACCCTCTGTTTCTCGCCCTCTGTTTCAACCCCTCTGTTTCTCGCCCTCTGTTTCAGCCCCTCTGTTTCAGCCCATCTGTATCAGCCCCTCTGTTTCAGCCCCTCTGTTTCAGCCCCTCTGTTTCAGCCCCTCTGTTTCTCGCCCTCTGTTTCAGCCCCTCTGTTTCTCGCCCTCTGTTTCAGCCCCTCTGTATCAGCCCCTCTGTTTCAGCCCCTCTGTTTCTCGCCCTCTGTTTCTCGCCCTCTGTTTCAGCCCCTCTGTTTCAGCCCCTCTGTTTCAGCCCCTCTGTTTCAGCCCCTCTGATTCAGCCCCTCTGTTTCTCGCCCTGTGTTTCTCGCCCTCTGTTTCTCGCTCTCTGTTTCTCGCCCTCTGTTTCTCGCCCTTTGTTTCAGCCCCTCTGTTTCAGCCCCTCTTTTTCAGCCCCTCTGTTTCAGCCCCTCTGTTTCTCGCCGTCTGTTTCAGCCCCTCTGTTTCAGCCCCTCTGTTCCTCGCCCTCTTTTTCTCGCCCTCTGTTTCTCGCCCTCTGTTTCTCGACCTCTGTTTCTCGCCCTCTGTTTCTCGCCCTCTGTTTCTCGCCCTCTGTTTCAGCCCCTCTGTTTCAGCCCCTCTGTTTCAGCCCCTCTGTTTCTCGCCCTCTGTTTCAGCCCCTCTGTTTCAGCCCCGCTGTTTCAGCCCCTCTGTTTCTCGCCCTCTGTTTCAGCCCCTCTGTTTCAGCCACTCTGTTTCTCGCCCTCTGTTTCAGCCCCTCTGTTTCAGCCCCTCTGTATCAGCCCCTCTGTTACAGCCCCTCTGTTTCAGCCCCTCTGTTTCAGCCCCTCTGTTTCTCGCCCTCTGTTTCAGCCCCTCTGTTTCTCGCCCTCTGTTTCTCGCCCTCTGTTTCAGCCCCTCTGTTTCAGCCCCTCTGTTTCAGCCCCACTGTTTCAGCCCCTCTGTTTCTCGCCCTCTGTTTCAGCCCCTCTGTTTCTCGCCCTCTGTTTCAGCCCCTCTGTTTCAGCCCCGCTGTATCAGCCCCTCTGTTTCAGCCCCTCTGTATCTCGCAACTCTGTTTCTCGCCCTCTGTTTCTCGCCCTCTGTTTCTCCTCCACTGATTCAGCCCCTCTGTTTCAGCCCCTCTGTTTCAGCCCATCTGTTTCAGCCCCTCCGTTTCAGCCCCTCTGTTTCAGCCCCTCTGTTTCAGCCCCTCTGTTTCTCGCCCTCTGTTTCTCGCTCTCTGTTTCTCGCCCTCTGTTTCAGCCCCTCTGTTTCTCGCCCACTGTTTCAGCACCTCTGTTTCACGCCATGTGTTTCAGCCTCTCTGTTTCATCTCCTCTGTTTCAGCCCCTCTGTTTGAATCCCTCTGTTTCAGCCCCTCTGTTTCTCCCCCTCTGTTTCTCGCCCTCTGTTTCTCGCTCTCTGTTTCTCACCCTCTGTTTCTCGCCCTCTGTTTCAGCCCCTCTGTTTCAGCCCCTCTGTTTCAGCCCCTCTGTTTCAGCCCCTCTGTTTGGCGCCCTCTGTTTCAGCCCCTCTGTTTCTCGCCCTCTGTTTCAGCCCCTCTGTTTCAGCCCCTCTGTATCAGCCACTCTGTTTCAGCCCCTCTGTTTCAGCCCCTCTGTTTCAGCCCCTCTGTTTCTCGCCCTCTGTTTCAGCCTCTCTGTTTCTCGCCCTCTGTTTCAGCCCCTCTGTATCAGCCCCTCTGTTTCAGCGCCTCTGTTTCTCGCCCTCTGTTTCTCGCCCTCTGTTTCAGCCCCTCTGTTTCAGCCCCTCTGTTTCAGCCCCTCTGTTTCAGCCCCTCTGATTCAGCCCCTCTGTTCCTCGCCCTCTGTTTCTCGCCCTCTGTTTCTCGCTCTCTGTTTCTCGCCCTCTGTTTCTCGCCCTCTGTTTCAGCCCCTCTGTTTCAGCCCCTCTGTTTCAGCCCATCTGTTTCAGCCCCTCTGTTTCTCGCCGTCTGTTTCAGCCCCTCTGTTTCTCTCCCTCTGTTTCAGCCCCTCTGTTTCAGCCCCTCTGTATCAGCCCCTCTGTTTCAGACCCTCTGTTTCTCGCCCTCTGTTTCTCGCCCTCTGTTTCAGCCCCTCTGTTTCAGCCCCTCTGTATCAGCCCCTCTGTTTCAGCCCCTCTGTTTCTCGCCCTCTGTTTCTCGACCTCTGTTTCAGGCCCTCTGTTTCAGCCCCTCTGTTTCAGCCCCTCTGTTTCAGCCCCTCTGTTTCTCGCCCTCTGTTTCTCGCCCTCTGTTTCTCGCCCTCTGTTTCTCGTCCACTGTTTCAGCCCCTCTGTTTCAGCCCCTCTGTTTCAGCCCATCTGTTTCAGCCCCTCCGTTTCAGCCCCTCTGTTTCAGCCCCTCTGTTTCAGCCCCTCTGTTTCTCCCCCTCTGTTTCTCGCTCTCTGTTTCTCGCACTCTGTTTCAGCCTCTCTGTTTCTCGCCCACTGTTTCAGCCCCTCTGTTTCTCGCCATGTGTTTCAGCCCCTCTGTTTCACCTCCTCTGTTTCAGCCCCTCTGTTTCAGCCCCTCTGTTTCCGCCCCTCATTTCTCGCCCTCTGTTTCAGCCCCTCTGTTTCTCGCCCTCTGTTTCAGCCCCTCTGTTTCAGCCCCTCTGTATCAGCCCCTCTGTTTCAGCTCCTCTGTTTCTCGCCTTCTGTTTCTCGCCCTCTGTTTCAGCCCCTCTGTTTCAGCCCCTCTGTTTCAGCCCCTCTGTTTCAGCCCCTCTGTTTCTCGCCCTCTGTTTCTCGCCCTCTGTTTCTCGCTCTCTGGTTCTCGTCCTCTGTTTCTCTCCCTCTGTTTCAGCCTCTCTGTTTCAGCCCCTCTGTTTCAGCCCCTCTGTTTCTCGCCCTCTGTTTCTCGCCCTCTGTTTCAGCCCCCCTGTTTCAGCCCCTCTGTTTGAGCCCCTCTGTTTCAGCCCCTCTGTTTCAGCCCTTCTGTATCAGCCCCTCTGTTTCAGCTCCTCTGTTTCAGCCCCTCTGTTTCTCCCCCTCTGTTTCTCGCCCTCTGTTTCTCGCTCTCTGTTTCTCACCCTCTGTTTCTCGCCCTCTGTTTCAGCCCCTCTGTTTCAGCCCCTCTGTTTCAGCCCCTCTGTTTCAGACCCTCTGTTTCTCGCCCTCTGTTTCAGCCCCTCTGTTTCTCGCCCTCTGTTTCAGCCCCTCTGTTTCAGCCCATCTGTATAAGCCCCTCTGTTTCAGCCCCTCTGTTTCAGCCCCTCTGTTTCAGCCCCTCTGTTTCTCGCCCTCTGTTTCAGCCCCTCTGTTTCAGCCCCTCTGTTTCAGCCCCTCTGTTTCAGCCCCTCTGATTCAGCCCCTCTGTTCCTCGCCCTCTGTTTCTCGCCCTCTGTTTCTCGCTCTCTGTTTCTCGCCCTCTGTTTCTCGCCCTCTGTTTCAGCCCCTCTGTTTCAGCCCCTCTGTTTCAGCCCATCTGTTTCAGCCCCTCTGTTTCTCGCCGTCTGTTTCAACCCCTCTGTTTCTCTCCCTCTGTTTCAGCCCCTCTGTTTCAGCCCCTCTGTATCAGCCCCTCTGTTTCAGACCCTCTGTTTCTCGCCCTCTGTTTCTCGCCCTCTGTTTCAGCCCCTCTGTTTCAGCCCCTCTGTATCAGCCCCTCTGTTTCAGCCCCTCTGTTTCTCGCCCTCTGTTTCTCGACCTCTGTTTCAGGCCCTCTGTTTCAGCCCCTCTGTTTCAGCCCCTCTGTTTCAGCCCCTCTGTTTCTCGCCCTCTGTTTCTCGCCCTCTGTTTCTCGCCCTCTGTTTCTCGTCCACTGTTTCAGCCCCTCTGTTTCAGCCCCTCTGTTTCAGCCCATCTGTTTCAGCCCCTCCGTTTCAGCCCCTCTGTTTCAGCCCCTCTGTTTCAGCCCCTCTGTTTCTCCCCCTCTGTTTCTCGCTCTCTGTTTCTCGCACTCTGTTTCAGCCTCTCTGTTTCTCGCCCACTGTTTCAGCCCCTCTGTTTCTCGCCATGTGTTTCAGCCCCTCTGTTTCACCTCCTCTGTTTCAGCCCCTCTGTTTCAGCCCCTCTGTTTCAGCCCCTCATTTCTCGCCCTCTGTTTCAGCCCCTCTGTTTCTCGCCCTCTGTTTCAGCCCCTCTGTTTCAGCCCCTCTGTATCAGCCCCTCTGTTTCAGCTCCTCTGTTTCTCGCCTTCTGTTTCTCGCCCTCTGTTTCAGCCCCTCTGTTTCAGCCCCTCTGTTTCAGCCCCTCTGTTTCAGCCCCTCTGTTTCTCGCCCTCTGTTTCTCGCCCTCTGTTTCTCGCTCTCTGGTTCTCGTCCTCTGTTTCTCTCCCTCTGTTTCAGCCTCTCTGTTTCAGCCCCTCTGTTTCAGCCCCTCTGTTTCTCGCCCTCTGTTTCTCGCCCTCTGTTTCAGCCCCCCTGTTTCAGCCCCTCTGTTTGAGCCCCTCTGTTTCAGCCCCTCTGTTTCAGCCCTTCTGTATCAGCCCCTCTGTTTCAGCTCCTCTGTTTCAGCCCCTCTGTTTCTCCCCCTCTGTTTCTCGCCCTCTGTTTCTCGCTCTCTGTTTCTCACCCTCTGTTTCTCGCCCTCTGTTTCAGCCCCTCTGTTTCAGCCCCTCTGTTTCAGCCCCTCTGTTTCAGACCCTCTGTTTCTCGCCCTCTGTTTCAGCCCCTCTGTTTCTCGCCCTCTGTTTCAGCCCCTCTGTTTCAGCCCATCTGTATAAGCCCCTCTGTTTCAGCCCCTCTGTTTCAGCCCCTCTGTTTCAGCCCCTCTGTTTCTCGCCCTCTGTTTCAGCCCCTCTGTTTCTCGCCCTCTGTTTCAGCCCCTCTGTATCAGCCCCTCTGTTTCAGCCCCACTGTTTCTCGCCCTCTGTTTCTCGCCCTCTGTTTCAGCCCCTCTGTTTCAGCCCCTCTGTTTCAGCCCCTCTGTTTCAGCCCCTCTGATTCAGCCCCTCTGTTTCTCGCCCTGTGTTTCTCGCCCTCTGTTTCTCGCTCTCTGTTTCTCGCCCTCTGTTTCTCGCCCTTTGTTTCAGCCCCTCTGTTTCAGCCCCTCTTTTTCAGCCCCTCTGTTTCAGCCCCTCTGTTTCTCGCCGTCTGTTTCAGCCCCTCTGTTTCAGCCCCTCTGTTCCTCGCCCTCTTTTTCTCGCCCTCTGTTTCTCGCCCTCTGTTTCTCGACCTCTGTTTCTCGCCCTCTGTTTCTCGCCCTCTGTTTCTCGCCCTCTGTTTCAGCCCCTCTGTTTCAGCCCCTCTGTTTCAGCCCCTCTGTTTCTCGCCCTCTGTTTCAGCCCCTCTGTTTCAGCCCCTCTGTTTCAGCCCCTCTGTTTCTCGCCCTCTGTTTCAGCCCCTCTGTTTCAGCCACTCTGTTTCTCGCCCTCTGTTTCAGCCCCTCTGTTTCAGCCCCTCTGTATCAGCCCCTCTGTTACAGCCCCTCTGTTTCAGCCCCTCTGTTTCAGCCCCTCTGTTTCTCGCCCTCTGTTTCAGCCCCTCTGTTTCTCGCCCTCTGTTTCTCGCCCTCTGTTTCAGCCCCTCTGTTTCAGCCCCTCTGTTTCAGCCCCACTGTTTCAGCCCCTCTGTTTCTCGCCCTCTGTTTCAGCCCCTCTGTTTCTCGCCCTCTGTTTCAGCCCCTCTGTTTCAGCCCCTCTGTATCAGCCCCTCTGTTTCAGCCCCTCTGTATCTCGCAACTCTGTTTCTCGCCCTCTGTTTCACGCCCTCTGTTTCACGTCCACTGATTCAGCCCCTCTGTTTCAGCCCCTCTGTTTCAGCCCATCTGTTTCAGCCCCTCCGTTTCAGCACCTCTGTTTCAGCCCCTCTGTTTCAGCCCCTCTGTTTCTCGCCCTCTGTTTCTCGCTCTCTGTTTCTCGCCCTCTGTTTCAGCCCCTCTGTTTCTCGCCCACTGTTTCAGCACCTCTGTTTCACGCCATGTGTTTCAGCCCCTCTGTTTCACCTCCTCTGTTTCAGCCCCTCTGTTTCAGCACCTCTGTTTCCGCCCCTCATTTTCTCGCCCTCTGTTTCAGCCCCTCTGTTTCTCGCCCTCTGTTTCAGCCCCTCTGTCAAAGCCCCTCTGTTTCAGCCCCTCTGTTTCAGCTCCTCTGTTTCTCGCCCTCTGTTTCTCGCCCTCTGTTTCAGCCCCTCTGTTTCAGCCCCTCTGTTTCAGCCCCTCTGTTTCAGCCACTCTGTTTCTCGCCCTCAGTTTCTCGCCCTCTGTTTCTCGCTCTCTGTTTCTCGCCCTCTGTTTCTCTCCCTCTGTTTCAGCCCCTCTGTTTCAGCCCCTCTGTTTCAGCCCCTCTGTGTCTCGCCCTCTGTTTCTCGCCCTCTGTTTCAGCCACTCTGTTTCAGCCCCTCTGTTTCAGCCCTTCTGTTTCAGCCCCTCTGTTTCAGCCCCTCTGTATCAGCCCCTCTGTTTCAGCCCCACTGTTTCAGCCCCTCTGTTTCTCCCCCTCTGTTTGTCGCGCTCTGTTTCTCGCTCTCTGTTTCTCTCCCTCTGTTTCTCGCCCTCTGTTTCAGCCCCTCTGTTTCAGCCCCTCTGTTTCATCCCCTCTGTTTCTCGCCCTCTGTTTCAGCCCCTCTGTTTCTCGCCCTCTGTTTCAGCCCCTCTGTTTCAGCCCCTCTGTATCAGCCCCTCTGTTTAAGCCCCTCTGTTTCAGCCCCTCTGTTTCAGCCCCTCTGTTTCTCGCCCTCTGTTTCAGCCCCTCTGTTTCTCGCCCTCTGTTTCAGCCCCTCTGTATCAGCCCCTCTGTTTCAGCCCCTCTGTTTCTCGCCCTCTGTTTCTCGCTCTCTGTTTCAGCCCCTCTGTTTCAGCCCCTCTGTTTCAGCCCCTCTGTTTCAGCCCCTCTGATTCAGCCCCTCTGTTTCTCGCCCTCTGTTTCTCGCCCTCTGTTTCTCGCTCTCTGTTTCTCTCCCTCTGTTTCTCGCCCTCTGTTTCAGCCCCTCTGTTTCAGCCCCTCTGTTTCTCGCCGTCTGTTTCAGCCCCTCTGTTTCTCGCCCTCTGTTTCAGCCCCTCTGTTTCAGCCCCTCTGTATCAGCCCCTCTGTTTCAGCCCCTCTGTTTCTCGCCCTCTGTTTCTCGCACACTGTTTCAGCCCCTCTGTTTCAGCCCGTCACTTTCAGCCCCTCTGTTTCAGCCCCTCTGTTTCTCGCCCTCTGTTTCTCGCCTTCTGTTTCTCGCCCTCTGTTTCTCGCTCTCTGTTTCTCGCCCTCAGTTTCTCCCTCTCTGTTTCAGCCCCTCTGTTTCAGCCCCTCTGTTTCAGCCCCTCTGTTTCTCGCCCTCTGTTTCTCGCCCGCAGTTTCTCGCCCTCTGTTTCAGCCCCTCTGTTTCTCGCCCTCTGTTTCAGCCCCTCTGTTTCAGCCCCTCTGTTTCAGCCCCTCTGTTTCTCGCCCTCTGTTTCTCGTCCTCTGTTTCAGCCCCTCTGTTTCAGCCCGTCTCTTTCAGCCCCTCTGTTTCAGCCCCTCTGTTTCTCGCCCTCTGTTTCTCGCCCTCTGTTTCTCGCCCTCTGTTTCACGCTCTCTGTTTCTCGCCCTCTGGTTCTCGCTCTCTGTTTCAGCCCCTCTGTTTCAGCCCCTCTGTTTCAGCCCCTCTGTTTCAGCCCCTCTGTTTCTCGCCCTCTGTTTCTCGCCCTCTGTTTCAGCCCCTCTGTTTCAGCCCCTCTGTTTCAGCCCCTCTGTTTCTCGCCCTCTGTTTCTCGCCCTCTGTTTCAGCCCCTCTGTTTCAGCCCCTCTGTTTCAGCCCCTCTGTTTCAGCCCCTCTGATTCAGCCCCTCTGTTTCTCGCCCTCTGTTTCTCGCCCTCTGTTTCTCGCTCTCTGTTTCTCTCCCTCTGTTTCCCGCCCTCTGTTTCAGCCCCTCTGTTTCAGCCCCTCTGTTTCAGCCCCTCTGTTACAGCCCCTCTATTTCTCGCCCTCTGTTTCTCGCCCACAGTTTCTCGCCCTCTGTTTCAGCCCCTCTGTTTCTCGCCCTCTGTTTCAGCCCCTCTGTTTCAGCCCCTCTGTTTCAGCCCCTCTGTTTCTCGCCCTCTGTTTCTCGTCCTCTGTTTCAGCCCCTCTGTTTCAGCTTGTCTCTTTCAGCCCCTCTGTTTCAGCCCCTCTGTTTCTCGCCCTCTGTTTCTCGCCCTCTGTTTCTCGCCCTCTGTTTCTCGCTCTCTGTTTCTCGCCCTCTCGTTCTCGCTCTCTGTTTCAGCCCCTCTGTTTCAGCCCCTCTGTTTCTCGCCCTCGGTTTCCCGCCCACTGTTTCTCGCCCTCTGTTTCAGCCCCTCTGTTTCAGCCCCTCTGTTTCAGCCCCTCTGTTTCAGCCCCTCTGTTTCTCGCCCTCTGTTTCAGCCCCTCTGTTTCAGCCCCTCTGTTTCAGCCCCTCTGTTTCAGCCCCTCTGTTTCTCGCCCTCTGTTTCAGCCCCTCTGTTTCTCGCCCTCTGTTTCTCGCGCTCTGTTGCAGCCCCTCTGTTTCAGCCCCTCTGTTTCAGCCCCTCTGTTTCTCGCCCTCTGTTTCAGCCCCTCTGTTTCAGCACCTCTGTTTCAGCCCCTCTGTTTCTCGCCCTCTGTTTCAGACCCTCTGTTTCATCCCCTCTGTTTCAGCCCCTCTGTTTCTCGCCCTCTGTTTCAGCCCCTCTGTTTCAGCCCCTCTGTTTCTCGCCCTCTGTTTCAGCCCCTCTGTTTCAGCGCCTCTGTTTCAGCCCCTCTGTTTCTGCCCCTCTATTTCTCCCCCTCTGTTTCTCGCCCTCTGTTTCTCGCTCTCTGTTTCTCGCCCTCTGTTTCTCGCCCTCTGTTTCAGCCCCTCTGTTTCAGCCCCTCTGTTTCAGCCCCTCTGTTTCTCGCCCTCTGTTTCAGCCCCTCTGTTTCTCGCCCTCTGTTTCAGCCCCTCTGTTTCAGCCCCTCTGTATCAGCCCCTCTGTTTCAGCCCCTCTGTTTCTCGCCCTCTCTTTCTCGCCCTCTGTTTCTCGCCCTCTGTTTCAGCCCCTCTGTTTCAGCCCCTCTGTTTCTCGCCCTCTGTTTCTCGCCCACTGTTTCTCGCCCTCTGTTTCAGCCCCTCTGTTTCAGCCTCGCTGTTTCAGCCCCTCTGTTTCAGCCCCTCTGTATCAGCCCCTCTGTTTCAGCTCCTCTGTTTCAGCCCCTCTGTTTCTCCCCCTCTGTTTCTCGCCCTCTGTTTCTCGCTCTCTGTTTCTCACCCTCTGTTTCTCGCCCTCTGTTTCAGCCCCTCTGTTTCAGCCCCTCTGCATCAGCCCCTCTGTTTCAGCCCCTCTGTTTCTCGCCCTCTGTTTCTCGCCCACTGTTTCAGCCCCTCTGTTTCAGCCCGTCTCTTTCAGCCCCTCTGTTTCAGCCCCTCTGTTTCTCGCCCTCTGTTTCTCGACCTCTGTTTCTCGCCCTCTGTTTCTAGCTCTCTGTTTCTCGCCCTCTGTTTCTCCCTCTCTGTTTCAGCCCCTCTGTTTCAGCCCCTCTGTTTCAGCCCCTCTGTTTCTCGCCCTCTGTTTCTCGCCCACTGTTTCTCGCCCTCTGTTTCAGCCCCTCTGTTTCTCGCCCTCTGTTTCAGCCCCTCTGTTTCAGCCCCTCTGTTTCAGCCCCTCTGTTTCTCGCCCTCTGTTTCTCGCCCTCTGTTTCAGCCCCTCTTTAACAGCACGTCTCTTCCAGCCCCTCTGTTTCAGCCCCTCTGTTTCTCGCCCTCTGTTTCTCGCCCTCTGTTTCTCGCCCTCTGTTTCTCGCTCTCAGTTTCTCGCCCTCTGGTTCTCGCTCTCTGTTTCAGCCCCTCTGTTTCAGCCCCTCTGTTTCAGCCCCTCTGTTTCTCGCCCTCTGTTTCTCGCACACTGTTTCTCGCCCTCTGTTTCAGCCCCTCTGTTTCAGCCCCTCTGTTTCAGCCCCTCTGTTTCAGCCCCTCTGTTTCTCGCCCTCTGTTTCAGCCCCTCTGTTTCAGACCCTCTGTTTCAGACCCTCTGTTTCAGCCCCTCTGTTTCTCGCCCTCTGTTTCAGCCCCTCTGTTTCTCGCCCTCTGTTTCAGCCCCTCTGTTTCTCGCCCTCTGTTGCAGCCCCTCTGTTTCAGCCCCTCTGTTTCAACCCCTCTGTTTCAGCCCCTCTGTTTCAGCCCCTCTGTTTCTCGCCCTCTGTTTCTCGCTATCTGTTTCTCGCCCTCTGTTTCTCGCCCTCTGTTTCTCGCCCTCTGTTTCTCGCCCTCTGTTTCAGCCCCTCTGTTTCAGCCCCTCTGTTTCAGCCCCTCTATTTCTCACCCTCTGTTTCAGTCCCTCTGTTTCAGCCCCTCTGTTTCAGCCCCTCTGTTTCTCGCCCTCTGTTTCAGACCCTCTGTTTAGGCCCTCTGTTTCATCTCCTCTGTTTCAGCCCCTCTGTTTCAACCCCTCTGTTTCAGCCCCTCTGTTTCTCCCCCTCTGTTTCTCGCCCTCTGTTTCTCGCTCTCTGTTTCTCACCCTCTGTTTCTCGCCCTCTGTTTCAGCCCCTCTGTTTCAGACCCTCTGTTTCAGCCCCTCTGTCAAAGCCCCTCTGTTTCTCGCCTTCTGTTTCATCCCCTCTGTTTCTCGCCCTCTGTTTCAGCCCCTCTGTTAAAGCCCCTCTGTATCAGCCACTCTGTTTCAGCCCCTCTGTTTCAGCCCCTCTGTTTCAGCCCCTCTGTTTCTCGCCCTCTGTTTCAGCCCCTCTGTTTCTCGCCCTCTGTTTCAGCCCCTCTGTATCAGCCCCTCTGTTTCAGCCCATCTGTTTCTCGCCCTGTGTTTCTCGCCTTCTGTTTCAGCCCCTCTGTTTCGGCCCCTCTATTTCAGCCCCTCTTTTTCAGCCCCTCTGATTCAGCCCTTCTGTTTCTCGCCCTCTGTTTCTCGCCCTCTGTTTCTCGCTCTCTGTTTCTCGCCCTCTGTTTCTCGCCCTCTGTTTCAGCCCCTCTGTTTCAGCCCCTCTGTTTCAGCCCCTCTATTTCAGCCCCTCTGTTTCTCGCCGTCTGTTTCAGCCCCTCTGTTTCTCGCCCTCTGTTTCAGCCCCTCTGTTTCAGCCCCTCTGTATCATCCCCTCTGTTTCAGCCCCTCCGTTTCTCGCCCTCTGTTTCTCGCCCTCTGTTTCAGCCCCTCAGTTTCAGCCCGTCTCTTTCAGCCCCTCTGTTTCAGCACCTCTGTTTCTCGCCCTCTGTTTCTCGCCCTCTGTTTCTCGCCCTCTGTTTCTTGCTCTCTGTTTCTCGCCCTCTGTTTCTCGCTCTCTATTTCAGCCCCTCTGTTTCAGCCCCTCTGTTTCAGCCCCTCTGTTTCTCGCCCTCTGTTTCTCGCCCACTTTTTCTCGCCCTCTGTTTCAGCCCCTCTGTTTCAGCCCCTCTGTTTCAGCCCGTCTGTTTGAACCGCTCTGTTTCAGCCAATCTGTTTCTCGCCCTCTGTTTCAGCCACTCTGTTTAAGTCCCTCTGTTTCAGCCCCTCTGTTTCTCGCCCTCTGTTTCAGACCGTCTGTTTCAGCCCCTCTGTTTCAGCCCCTCTGTTTCTCGCCCTCTGTTTCAGCCCCTCTGTTTCAGCCCCTCTGTTTCAGCCCCTCTGTTTCTCGCCCTCTGTTTCAGCCCCTCTGGTTCAGCCCCTCTGTATCAGCCCCTCTGTTTCAGCCCCTCTGTTTCAGCCCCTCTGTTTCAGCCCCTCTGTTTCTCGCCCACTGTTTCAGCACCTCTGTTTCACGCCATGTGTTTCAGGCCCTCTGTTTCACCTCCTCTTTTCAGCCCCTCTGTTTCAGCCCCTCTGTTTCCGCCCCTCATTTTCTCCCCCTCTGTTTCAGCCCCTCTGTTTCTCGCCCTCTGTTTCAGCCCCTCTGTTTCAGCCCCTCTGTTTCAGCCCCTCTGTTTCAGCTCCTCTGTTTCTCGCCCTCTGTTTCTCGCCCTCTGTTTCAGACCCTCTGTTTCAGCCCCTCTGTTTCAGCCCCTCTGTTTCAGCCCCTCTGTTTCTCGCCCTCAGTTTCTCGCCCTCTGTTTCTCGCTCTCTGTTTCTCGCCCTCTGTTTCTCTCCCTCTGTTTCAGCCCCTCTGTTTCAGCCCCTCTGTTTCAGCCCCTCTGTTTCTCGCCCTCTGTTTCTCGCCCTCTGTTTCAGCCACTCTGTTTCAGCCCCTCTGTTTCAGCCCCTCTGTTTCAGCCCCTCTGTTTCAGCCCCTCTGTTTCAGCCCCTCTGTTTCTCCCCCTCTGTTTCTCGCGCTCTGTTTCTCGCTCTCTGTTTCTCTCCCTCTGTTTCTCGCCCTCTGTTTCAGCCCCTCTGTTTCAGCCCCTCTGTTTCAACCCCTCTGTTTCTCGCCCTCTGTTTCAGCCCCTCTGTTTCTCGCCCTCTGTTTCAGCCCCTCTGTTTCAGCCCCTCTGTATCAGCCCCTCTGTTTCAGCCCCTCTGTTTCAGCCCCTCTGTTTCAGCCCCTCTGTTTCTCGCCCTCTGTTTCAGCCCCTCTGTTTCTCGCCCTCTGGTTCAGCCCCTCTGTATCAGCCCCTCTGTTTCAGCCCATCTGTTTCTCGCCCTCTGTTTCTCGCCCTCTGTTTCAGCCCCTCTGTTTCAGCCCCTCTGTTTCAGCCCGTCTCTTTCAGCCCCTCTGTTTCAGCCCCTCTGTTTCTCGCCCTCTGTTTCTCGCCTTCTGTTTCTCGCCCTCTGTTTCTCGCCCTCTGTTTCTCGCCCACAGTTTCTCGCCCTCTGTTTCAGCCCCTCTGTTTCTCGCCCTCTGTTTCAGCCCCTCTGTTTCAGCCCCTCTGTTTCAGCCCCTCTGTTTCTCGCCCTCTGTTTCTCGTCCTCTGTTTCAGCCCCTCTGTTTCAGCCCGTCTCTTTCAGCCCCTCTGTTTCAGCCCCTCTGTTTCACGCCCTCTGTTTCTCGCCCTCTGTTTCTCGCGCTCTGTTTCACGCTCTCTGTTTCTCGCCCTCTGGTTCTCGCTCTCTGTTTCAGCCCCTCTGTTTCAGCCCCTCTGTTTCAGCCCCTCTGTTTCAGCCCCTCTGTTTCTCGCCCTCTGTTTCTCGCCCTCTGTTTCAGCCCCTCTGTTTCAGCCCCTCTGTTTCAGCCCCTCTGTTTCTCGCCCTCTGTTTCTCGCCCTCTGTTTCAGCCCCTCTGTTTCAGCCCCTCTGTTTCAGCCCCTCTGTTTCAGCCCCTCTGATTCAGCCCCTCTGTTTCTCGCCCTCTGTTTCTCGCCCTCTGTTTCTCGCTCTCTGTTTCTCTCCCTCTGTTTCTCGCTCTCTGTTTCAGCCCCTCTGTTTCAGCACCTCTGTTTCAGCCCCTCTGTTTCAGCCCCTCTGTTTCTCGCCGTCTGTTTCAGCCCCTCTGTTTCCGCCCTCTGTTTCAGCCCCTCTGTTTCAGACCCTCTGTTTCAGCCCCTCTGTCAAAGCCCCTCTGTTTCTCGCCTTCTGTTTCATCCCCTCTGTTTCTCGCCCTCTGTTTCAGCCCCTCTGTTAAAGCCCCTCTGTATCAGCCACTCTGTTTCAGCCCCTCTGTTTCAGCCCCTCTGTTTCAGCCCCTCTGTTTCTCGCCCTCTGTTTCAGCCCCTCTGTTTCTCGCCCTCTGTTTCAGCCCCTCTGTATCAGCCCCTCTGTTTCAGCCCATCTGTTTCTCGCCCTGTGTTTCTCGCCTTCTGTTTCAGCCCCTCTGTTTCGGCCCCTCTATTTCAGCCCCTCTTTTTCAGCCCCTCTGATTCAGCCCTTCTGTTTCTCGCCCTCTGTTTCTCGCCCTCTGTTTCTCGCTCTCTGTTTCTCGCCCTCTGTTTCTCGCCCTCTGTTTCAGCCCCTCTGTTTCAGCCCCTCTGTTTCAGCCCCTCTATTTCAGCCCCTCTGTTTCTCGCCGTCTGTTTCAGCCCCTCTGTTTCTCGCCCTCTGTTTCAGCCCCTCTGTTTCAGCCCCTCTGTATCATCCCCTCTGTTTCAGCCCCTCCGTTTCTCGCCCTCTGTTTCTCGCCCTCTGTTTCAGCCCCTCAGTTTCAGCCCGTCTCTTTCAGCCCCTCTGTTTCAGCACCTCTGTTTCTCGCCCTCTGTTTCTCGCCCTCTGTTTCTCGCCCTCTGTTTCTTGCTCTCTGTTTCTCGCCCTCTGTTTCTCGCTCTCTATTTCAGCCCCTCTGTTTCAGCCCCTCTGTTTCAGCCCCTCTGTTTCTCGCCCTCTGTTTCTCGCCCACTTTTTCTCGCCCTCTGTTTCAGCCCCTCTGTTTCAGCCCCTCTGTTTCAGCCCGTCTGTTTGAACCGCTCTGTTTCAGCCAATCTGTTTCTCGCCCTCTGTTTCAGCCACTCTGTTTAAGTCCCTCTGTTTCAGCCCCTCTGTTTCTCGCCCTCTGTTTCAGACCGTCTGTTTCAGCCCCTCTGTTTCAGCCCCTCTGTTTCTCGCCCTCTGTTTCAGCCCCTCTGTTTCAGCCCCTCTGTTTCAGCCCCTCTGTTTCTCGCCCTCTGTTTCAGCCCCTCTGGTTCAGCCCCTCTGTATCAGCCCCTCTGTTTCAGCCCCTCTGTTTCAGCCCCTCTGTTTCAGCCCCTCTGTTTCTCGCCCACTGTTTCAGCACCTCTGTTTCACGCCATGTGTTTCAGGCCCTCTGTTTCACCTCCTCTTTTCAGCCCCTCTGTTTCAGCCCCTCTGTTTCCGCCCCTCATTTTCTCCCCCTCTGTTTCAGCCCCTCTGTTTCTCGCCCTCTGTTTCAGCCCCTCTGTTTCAGCCCCTCTGTTTCAGCCCCTCTGTTTCAGCTCCTCTGTTTCTCGCCCTCTGTTTCTCGCCCTCTGTTTCAGACCCTCTGTTTCAGCCCCTCTGTTTCAGCCCCTCTGTTTCAGCCCCTCTGTTTCTCGCCCTCAGTTTCTCGCCCTCTGTTTCTCGCTCTCTGTTTCTCGCCCTCTGTTTCTCTCCCTCTGTTTCAGCCCCTCTGTTTCAGCCCCTCTGTTTCAGCCCCTCTGTTTCTCGCCCTCTGTTTCTCGCCCTCTGTTTCAGCCACTCTGTTTCAGCCCCTCTGTTTCAGCCCCTCTGTTTCAGCCCCTCTGTTTCAGCCCCTCTGTTTCAGCCCCTCTGTTTCTCCCCCTCTGTTTCTCGCGCTCTGTTTCTCGCTCTCTGTTTCTCTCCCTCTGTTTCTCGCCCTCTGTTTCAGCCCCTCTGTTTCAGCCCCTCTGTTTCAACCCCTCTGTTTCTCGCCCTCTGTTTCAGCCCCTCTGTTTCTCGCCCTCTGTTTCAGCCCCTCTGTTTCAGCCCCTCTGTATCAGCCCCTCTGTTTCAGCCCCTCTGTTTCAGCCCCTCTGTTTCAGCCCCTCTGTTTCTCGCCCTCTGTTTCAGCCCCTCTGTTTCTCGCCCTCTGGTTCAGCCCCTCTGTATCAGCCCCTCTGTTTCAGCCCATCTGTTTCTCGCCCTCTGTTTCTCGCCCTCTGTTTCAGCCCCTCTGTTTCAGCCCCTCTGTTTCAGCCCCTCTGATTCAGCCCCTCTGATTCAGCCCCTCTGTTACTCGCCCTCTGTTTCTCGCCCTCTGTTTCTCGCTCTCTGTTTCTCTCCCTCTGTTTCTCGCCCTCTGTTTCAGCCCCTCTGTTTCAGCCCCTCTGTTTCAGCCTGTCTGTTTCAGCCCCTCTGTTTCTCGCCGTCTGTTTCAGCCCCTCTGTTTCTCGCCCTCTGGTTCAGCCCCTCTGTTTCAGCCCCTCTGTATCAGCCCTTCTGTTTCAGCCCCTCTGTTTCTCGCCCTCTGTTTCTCGCCCACTGTTTCAGCCCCTCTGTTTCAGCCCGTCTCTTTCAGCCCCTCTGTTTCAGCCCCTCTGTTTCTCGCCCTCTGTTTCTCGCCTTCTGTTTCTCGCCCTCTGTTTCTCGCCCTCTGTTTCTCGCCCACAGTTTCTCGCCCTCTGTTTCAGCCCCTCTGTTTCTCGCCCTCTGTTTCAGCCCCTCTGTTTCAGCCCCTCTGTTTCAGCCCCTCTGTTTCTCGCCCTCTGTTTCTCGTCCTCTGTTTCAGCCCCTCTGTTTCAGCCCGTCTCTTTCAGCCCCTCTGTTTCAGCCCCTCTGTTTCACGCCCTCTGTTTCTCGCCCTCTGTTTCTCGCGCTCTGTTTCACGCTCTCTGTTTCTCGCCCTCTGGTTCTCGCTCTCTGTTTCAGCCCCTCTGTTTCAGCCCCTCTGTTTCAGCCCCTCTGTTTCAGCCCCTCTGTTTCTCGCCCTCTGTTTCTCGCCCTCTGTTTCAGCCCCTCTGTTTCAGCCCCTCTGTTTCAGCCCCTCTGTTTCTCGCCCTCTGTTTCTCGCCCTCTGTTTCAGCCCCTCTGTTTCAGCCCCTCTGTTTCAGCCCCTCTGTTTCAGCCCCTCTGATTCAGCCCCTCTGTTTCTCGCCCTCTGTTTCTCGCCCTCTGTTTCTCGCTCTCTGTTTCTCTCCCTCTGTTTCTCGCTCTCTGTTTCAGCCCCTCTGTTTCAGCACCTCTGTTTCAGCCCCTCTGTTTCAGCCCCTCTGTTTCTCGCCGTCTGTTTCAGCCCCTCTGTTTCCGCCCTCTGTTTCAGCCCCTCTGTTTCAGCCCTTCTGTATCAGCCCCTCTGTTTCAGCCCTTCTGTATCAGCCCCTCTGTTTCAGCCCCTCTGTTTCTCGCCCTCTGTTTCTCGCCTTCTGTTTCTCGCCCTCTGTTTCTCGCTCTCTGTTTCTCTCCCTCTTTTTCTCGCCCTCTGTTTCAGCCCCTCTGTTTCAGCCGCTCTGTTTCAGCCTGTCTGTTTCAGCCCCTCTGTTTCTCGCCGTCTGTTTCAGCCCCTCTGTTTCTCGCCCTCTGGTTCAGCCCCTCTGTTTCAGCCCCTCTGTATCAGCCCCTCTGTTTCAGCCCCTCTGTTTCTCGCCCTCTGTTTCTCGCCCACTGTTTCAGCCCCTCTGTTTCAGCCCGTCTCTTTCAGCCCCTCTGTTTCAGCCCCTCTGTTTCTCGCCCTCTGTTTCTCGCCTTCTGTTTCTCGCCCTCTGTTTCTCGCTCTCTGTTTCTCGCCCTCTGTTTCTCCCTCTCTGTTTCAGCCCCTCTGTTTCAGCCCCTCTGTTTCAGCCCCTCTGTTTCTCGCCCTCTGTTTCTCGCCCACAGTTTCTCGCCCGCTGTTTCAGCCCCTCTGTTTCTCGCCCTCTGTTTCAGCCCCTCTGTTTCAGCCCCTCTGTTTCAGCCCCTCTGTTTCTCGCCCTCTGTTTCTCGTCCTCTGTTTCAGCCCCTCTGTTTCAGCCCGTCTCTTTCAGCCCCTCTGTTTCAGCCCCTCTGTTTCACGCCCTCTGTTTCTCGCCCTCTGTTTCTCGCCCTCTGTTTCACGCTCTCTGTTTCTCGCCCTCTGGTTCTCGCTCTCTGTTTCAGCCCCTCTGTTTCAGCCCCTCTGTTTCAGCCCCTCTGTTTCAGCCCCTCTGTTTCTCGCCCTCTGTTTCTCGCCCTCTGTTTCAGCCCCTCTGTTTCAGCCCCTCTGTTTCAGCCCCTCTGTTTCTCGCCCTCTGTTTCTCGCCCTCTGTTTCAGCCCCTCTGTTTCAGCCCCTCTGTTTCAGCCCCTCTGTTTCAGCCCCTCTGATTCAGCCCCTCTGTTTCTCGCCCTCTGTTTCTCGCCCTCTGTTTCTCGCTCTCTGTTTCTCTCCCTCTGTTTCTCGCTCTCTGTTTCAGCCCCTCTGTTTCAGCACCTCTGTTTCAGCCCCTCTGTTTCAGCCCCTCTGTTTCTCGCCGTCTGTTTCAGCCCCTCTGTTTCTCGCCCTCTGTTTCAGCCCCTCTGTTTCAGCCCTTCTGTATCAGCCCCTCTGTTTCAGCCCCTCTGTTTCTCGCCCTCTGTTTCTCGCCCTCTGTTTCAGCCCCTCTGTTTCAGCCCGTCTCTTTCAGCCCCTCAGTTTCAGCCCCTCTGTTTGTCGCCCTCTGTTTCTCGCCTTCTGTTTCTCGCCCTCTGTTTCTCGCTCTCTGTTTCTCGCCCTCTGTTTCTCCCTCTCTGTTTCAGCCCCTGTGTTTCAGCCCCTCTTTTTCAGCCCCTCTGTTTCTCGCCCTCTGTTTCTCGCCCACAGTTTCTCGCCCTCTGTTTCAGCCCCTCAGTTTCTCGCCCTCTGTTTCAGCCCCTCTGTTTCAGCCCCTCTGTTTCAGCCCCTCTGTTTCTCGCCCTCTGTTTCTCGTCCTCTGTTTCAGCCCCTCTGTTTCAGCCCGTCTCTTTCAGCCCCTCTGTTTCAGCCCCTCTGTTTCTCGCCCTCTGTTTCTCGCCCTCTGTTTCTCGCCCTCTGTTTCTCGCTCTCTGTTTCTCGCCCTCTGGTTCTCGCTCTCTGCTTCAGCCCCTCTGTTTCAGCCCCTCTGTTTCAGCCCCTCTGTTTCTCGCCCTCTGTATCAGCCCCTCTGTTTCTCGCCCTCTGTTTCCCGCCCACTGTTTCTCGCCCTCTGTTTCAGCCCCTGTGTTTCAGCCCCTCTGTTTCAGCCCCTCTGTTTCAGCCCCTCTGTTTCTCGCGCTCTGTTTCAGCCCCTCTGTTTCAGCCCCTCTGTTTCAGCCCCTCTGTTTCAGCCCCTCTGTTTCTCGCCCTCAGTTTCTCGCCCTCTGTTTCTCGCTCTCTGTTTCTCTCCCTCTGTTTCTCTCCCTCTGTTTCAGCTCCTCTGTTTCAGCCCCTCTGTTTCAGCCCCTCTGTTTCAGCCCCTCTTTTTCAGCCCCTCTGTTTCAGCCCCTCTGTTTCAGCCCCTCTGTTTCAGCCCCTCTGTTTCAGCCCCTCTGTATCAGCCCCTCTGTTTCAGCCCCTCTGTTTCAGCCCCTCTGTTTCTCCCCCTCTGTTTCTCGCGCTCTGTTTCTCGCTCTCTGTTTCTCTCCCTCTGTTTCTCGCCCTCTGTTTCAGCCCCTCTGTTTCAGCCCCTCTGTTTCAACCCCTCTGTTTCTCGCCCTCTGTTTCAGCCCCTCTGCTTCTCTCCCTCTGTTTCAGCCCCTCAATTTCAGCCCCTCTGTATCAGCCCCTCTGTTTCAGCCCATCTGTTTCAGCCCCTCTGTTTCAGCCCCTCTGTTTCTCGCCCTCTGTTTCAGCCCCTCTGTTTCTCGCCCTCTGTTTCAGCCCCTCTGTATCAGCCCCTCTGTTTCAGCCCCTCTGTTTCTCGCCCTCTGTTTCTCGCCCTCTGTTTCAGCCCCTCTGTTTCAGCCCCTCTGTTTCAGCCCCTCTGTTTCTGCCCCTCTGATTCAGCCCCTCAGTTTCTCGCCCTCTGTTTCTCGCCCTCTGTTTCTCGCTCTCATGTTTCTCTCCCTCTGTTTCTCGCCCTCTGTTTCAGCCCCTCTGTTTCAGCCCCTCTGTTTCAGCCCCTCTGTTTCAGCCCCTCTGTTTCTCGCCGTCTGTTTCAGCCCCTCTGTTTCTCGCCCTCTGGTTCAGCCCCTCTGTTTCAGCCCCTCTGTATCAGCCCCTCTGTTTCAGCCCCTCTGTTTCTCGCCCTCTGTTTCTCGCCCACTGTTTCAGCCCCTCTGTTTCAGCCCCTCTGTATCAGCCCCTCTGTTTCAGCCCCTCTGTTTCTCGCCCTCAGTTTCTCGCCCACTGTTTCAGCCCCTCTGTTTCAGCCCGTCTCTTTCAGCCCCTCTGTTTCAGCCCCTCTGTTTCTCGCCCTCTGTTTCTCGCCTTCTGTTTCTCGCCCTCTGTTTCTCGCCCTCTGTTTCTCGCCCACAGTTTCTCGCCCTCTGTTTCAGCCCCTCTGTTTCTCGCCCACTGTTTCAGCCCCTCTGTTTCAGCCCCTCTGTTTCAGCCCCTCTGTTTCTCGCCCTCTGTTTCTCGTCCTCTGTTTCAGCCCCTCTGTTTCAGCCCGTCTCTTTCAGCCCCTCTGTTTCAGCCCCTCTGTTTCACGCCCTCTGTTTCTCGCCCTCTGTTTCTCGCCCTCTGTTTCACGCTCTCTGTTTCTCGCCCTCTGGTTCTCGCTCTCTGTTTCAGCCCCTCTGTTTCAGCCCCTCTGTTTCAGCCCCTCTGTTTCAGCCCCTCTGTTTCTCGCCCTCTGTTTCTCGCCTTCTGTTTCAGCCCCTCTGTTTCAGCCCCTCTGTTTCAGCCCCTCTGTTTCTCGCCCTCTGTTTCTCGCCCTCTGTTTCAGCCCCTATGTTTCAGCCCCTCTGTTTCAGCCCCTCAGTTTCAGCCCCTCTGATTCAGCCCCTCTGTTTCTCGCCCTCTGTTTCTCGCCCTCTGTTTCTCGCAATCTGTTTCTCTCCCTCTGTTTCTCGCTCTCTGTTTCAGCCCCTCTGTTTCAGCACCTCTGTTTCAGCCCCTCTGTTTCAGCCCCTCTGTTTCTCGCCCTCTGTTTCAGCCCCTCTGTTTCTCGCCCTCTGTTTCAGCCCCTCTGTTTCAGCCCTTCTGTATCAGCCCCTCTGTTTCAGCCCTTCTGTATCAGCCCCTCTGTTTCAGCCCCTCTGTTTCTCGCCCTCTATTTCTCGCCTTCTGTTTCTCGCCCTCTGTTTCTCGCTCTCTGTTCCTCTCCCTCTGTTTCTCGCCCTCTGTTTCAGCCCCTCTGTTTCTCGCCCTCAGTTTCTCGCCCTCTGTTTCTCGCTCTCTGTTTCTCGCCCTCTGTTTCTCTCCCTCTGTTTCAGCTCCTCTGTTTCAGCCCCTCTGTTTCAGCCCCTCTGTTTCTCGCCCTCTGTTTCTCGCCCTCTGTTTCAGCCACTCTGTTTCAGCCCCTCTGTTTCAGCCCCTCTGTTTCAGCCCCTCTGTTTCAGCCCCTCTGTATCAGCCCCTCTGTTTCAGCCCCTCTGTTTCAGCCCCTCTGTTTCTCCCCCTCTGTTTCTCGCGCTCTGTTTCTCGCTCTCTGTTTCTCTCCCTCTGTTTCTCGCCCTCTGTTTCAGCCCCTCTGTTTCAGCCCCTCTGTTTCAACCCCTCTGTTTCTCGCCCTCTGTTTCAGCCCCTCTGCTTCTCGCCCTCTGTTTCAGCCCCTCTATTTCAGCCCCTCTGTATCAGCCCCTCTGTTTCAGCCCCTCTGTTTCAGCCCCTCTGTTTCAGCCCCTCTGTTTCTCGCCCTCTGTTTCAGCCCCTCTGTTTCTCGCCCTCTGTTTCAGCCCCTCTGTATCAGCCCCTCTGTTTCAGCCCCTCTGTTTCTCGCCCTCTGTTTCTCGCCCTCTGTTTCAGCCCCTCTGTTTCAGCCCCTCTGTTTCAGCCCCTCTGTTTCTGCCCCTCTGATTCAGCCCCTCAGTTTCTCGCCCTCTGTTTCTCGCCCTCTGTTTCTCGCTCTCTGTTTCTCTCCCTCTGTTTCTCGCCCTCTGTTTCAGCCCCTCTGTTTCAGCCCCTCTGTTTCAGCCCCTCTGTTTCAGCCCCTCTGTTTCTCGCCGTCTGTTTCAGCCCCTCTGTTTCTCGCCCTCTGGTTCAGCCCCTCTGTTTCAGCCCCTCTGTATCAGCCCCTCTGTTTCAGCCCCTCTGTTTCTCGCCCTCTGTTTCTCGCCCACTGTTTCAGCCCCTCTGTTTCAGCCCCTCTGTATCAGCCCCTCTGTTTCAGCCCCTCTGTTTCTCGCCCTCAGTTTCTCGCCCACTGTTTCAGCCCCTCTGTTTCAGCCCGTCTCTTTCAGCCCCTCTGTTTCAGCCCCTCTGTTTCTCGCCCTCTGTTTCTCGCCTTCTGTTTCTCGCCCTCTGTTTCTCGCCCTCTGTTTCTCGCCCACAGTTTCTCGCCCTCTGTTTCAGCCCCTCTGTTTCTCGCCCTCTGTTTCAGCCCCTCTGTTTCAGCCCCTCTGTTTCAGCCCCTCTGTTTCTCGCCCTCTGTTTCTCGTCCTCTGTTTCAGCCCCTCTGTTTCAGCCCGTCTCTTTCAGCCCCTCTGTTTCAGCCCCTCTGTTTCACGCCCTCTGTTTCTCGCCCTCTGTTTCTCGCCCTCTGTTTCACGCTCTCTGTTTCTCGCCCTCTGGTTCTCGCTCTCTGTTTCAGCCCCTCTGTTTCAGCCCCTCTGTTTCAGCCCCTCTGTTTCAGCCCCTCTGTTTCTCGCCCTCTGTTTCTCGCCCTCTGTTTCAGCCCCTCTGTTTCAGCCCCTCTGTTTCAGCCCCTCTGTTTCTCGCCCTCTGTTTCTCGCCCTCTGTTTCAGCCCCTCTGTTTCAGCCCCTCTGTTTCAGCCCCTCTGTTTCAGCCCCTCTGATTCAGCCCCTCTGTTTCTCGCCCTCTGTTTCTCGCCCTCTGTTTCTCGCAATCTGTTTCTCTCCCTCTGTTTCTCGCTCTCTGTTTCAGCCCCTCTGTTTCAGCACCTCTGTTTCAGCCCCTCTGTTTCAGCCCCTCTGTTTCTCGCCGTCTGTTTCAGCCCCTCTTTTTCTCGCCCTCTGTTTCAGCCCCTCTGTTTCAGCCCTTCTGTATCAGCCCCTCTGTTTCAGCCCTTCTGTATCAGCCACTCTGTTTCAGCCCCTCTGTTTCTCGCCCTCTATTTCTCGCCTTCTGTTTCTCGCCCTCTGTTTCTCGCTCTCTGTTTCTCTCCCTCTGTTTCTCGCCCTCTGTTTCAGCCCCTCTGTTTCAGCCGCTCTGTTTCAGCCTGTCTGTTTCAGCCCCTCTGTTTCTCGCCGTCTGTTTCAGCCCCTCTGTTTCTCGCCCTCTGGTTCAGCCCCACTGTTTCAGCCCCTCTGTATCAGCCCCTCTGTTTCAGCCCCTCTGTTTCTCGCCCTCTGTTTCTCGCCCACTGTTTCAGCCCCTCTGTTTCAGCCCGTCTCTTTCAGCCCCTCTGTTTCAGCCCCTCTGTTTCTCGCCCTCTGTTTCTCGCCTTCTGTTTCTCACCCTCTGTTTCTCGCTCTCTGTTTCTCGCCCTCTGTTTCTCCCTCTCTGTTTCAGCCCCTCTGTTTCAGCCCCTCTGTTTCAGCCCCTCTGTTTCTCGCCCTCTGTTTCTCGCCCACAGTTTCTCGCCCTCTGTTTCAGCCCCTCTGTTTCTCGCCCTCTGTTTCAGCCCCTCTGTTTCAGCCCCTCTGTTTCAGCCCCTCTGTTTCTCGCCCTCTGTTTCTCGTCCTCTGTTTCAGCCCCTCTGTTTCAGCCCGTCTCTTTCAGCCCCTCTGTTTCAGCCCCTCTGTTTCACGCCCTCTGTTTCTCGCCCTCTGTTTCTCGCCCTCTGTTTCACGCTCTCTGTTTCTCGCCCTCTGGTTCTCGCTCTCTGTTTCAGCCCCTCTGTTTCAGCCCCTCTGTTTCAGCCCCTCTGTTTCAGCCCCTCTGTTTCTCGCCCTCTGTTTCTCGCCCTCTGTTTCAGCCCCTCTGTTTCAGCCCCTCTGTTTCAGCCCCTCTGTTTCTCGCCCTCTGTTTCTCGCCCTCTGTTTCAGCCCCTCTGTTTCAGCCCCTCTGTTTCAGCCCCTCTGTTTCAGCCCCTCTGATTCAGCCCCTCTGTTTCTCGCCCTCTGTTTCTCGCCCTCTGTTTCTCGCTCTCTGTTTCTCTCCCTCTGTTTCTCGCTCTCTGTTTCAGCCCCTCTGTTTCAGCACCTCTGTTTCAGCCCCTCTGTTTAAGCCCCTCTGTTTCTCGCCGTCTGTTTCAGCCCCTCTGTTTCTCGCCCTCTGTTTCAGCCCCTCTGTTTCAGCCCTTCTGTATCAGCCCCTCTGTTTCAGCCCCTCTGTTTCTCGCCCTCTGTTTCTCGCCCTCTGTTTCAGCCCCTCTGTTTAAGCCCGTCTCTTTCAGCCCCTCAGTTTCAGCCCCTCTGTTTGTCGCCCTCTGTTTCTCGCCTTCTGTTTCTCGCCCTCTGTTTCTCGCTCTCTGTTTCTCGCCCTCTGTTTCTCCCTCTCTGTTTCAGCCCCTCTGTTTCAGCCCCTCTTTTTCAGCCCCTCTGTTTCTCGCCCTCTGTTTCTCGCCCACAGTTTCTCGCCCTCTGTTTCAGCCCCTCAGTTTCTCGCCCTCTGTTTCAGCCCCTCTGTTTCAGCCCCTCTGTTTCAGACCCTCTGTTTCTCGCGCTCTGTTTCTCGTCCTCTGTTTCAGCCCCTCTGATTCAGCCCGTCTCTTTCAGCCCCTCTGTTTCAGCCCCTCTGTTTCTCGCCCTCTGTTTCTCGCCCTCTGTTTCTCGCCCTCTGTTTCTCGCTCTCTGTTTCTCGCCCTCTGGTTCTCGCTCTCTGCTTCAGCCCCTCTGTTTCAGCCCCTCTGTTTCAGCCCCTCTGTTTCTCGCCCTCTGTATCAGCCCCTCTGTTTCTCGCCCTCTGTTTCCCGCCCACTGTTTCTCGCCCTCTGTTTCAGCCCCTGTGTTTCAGCCCCTCTGTTTCAGCCCCTCTGTTTCAGCCCCTCTGTTTCTCGCCCTCTGTTTCAGCCCCTCTGTTTCAGCCCCTCTGTTTCAGCCCCTCTGTTTCAGCCCCTCTGTTTCTCGCCCTCTGTTTCAGCCCCTCTGTTTCTCGCCCTCTGTTTCACGCGCTCTGTTTCAGCCCCTCTGTTTCAGCCCCTCTGTTTCAGCCCCTCTGTTTCAGCCCCTCTGTTTCTCGCCCTCAGTTTCTCGCCCTCTGTTTCTCGCTCTCTGTTTCTCGCCCTCTGTTTCTCTCCCTCTGTTTCAGCTCCTCTGTTTCAGCCCCTCTGTTTCAGCCCCTCTGTTTCTCGCCCACTGTTTCTCGCCCTCTGTTTCAGCCACTCTGTTTCAGCCCCTCTGTTTCAGCCCCTCTGTTTCAGCCCCTCTGTATCAGCCCCTCTGTTTCAGCCCCTCTGTTTCAGCCCCTCTGTTTCTCGCCCTCTGTTTCAGCCCCTCTATTTCAGCCCCTCTGTATCAGCCCCTCTGTTTCAGCCCCTCTGTTTCAGCGCCTCTGTTTCAGCCCCTCTGTTTCTCGCCCTCTGTTTCAGCCCCTCTGTTTCTCGCCCTCTGTTTCAGCCCCTCTGTATCAGCCCCTCTGTTTCAGCCCCTCTGTTTCTCGCCCTCTGTTTCTCGCCCTCTGTTTCAGCCCCTCTGTTTCAGCCCCTCTGTTTCAGCCCCTCTGTTTCAGCCCCTCTGATTCAGCCCCTCAGTTTCTCGCCCTCTGTTTCTCGCCCTCTGTTTCTCGCTCTCTGTTTCTCTCCCTCTGTTTCTCGCCCTCTGTTTCAGCCCCTCTGTTTCAGCGCCTCTGTTTCAGCCCCTCTGTTTCAGCCCCTCTGTTTCTCGCCGTCTGTTTCAGCCCCTCTGTTTCTCGCCCTCTGTTTCTCGCCCACTGTTTCAGCCCCTCTGTTTCAGCCCGTCTCTTTCAGCCCCTCTGTTTCAGCCCCTCTGTTTCTCGCCCTCTGTTTCTCGCCTTCTGTTTCTCGCCCTCTGTTTCTCGCTCTCTGTTTCTCGCCCTCTGTTTCTCCCTCTCTGTTTCAGCCCCTCTGTTTCAGCCCCTCTGTTTCAGCCCGTCTGTTTCTCGCCCTCTGTTTCTCGCCCACAGTTTCTCGCCCTCTGTTTCAGCCCCTCTGTTTCTCGCCCTCTGTTTCAGCCCCTCTGTTTCAGCCCCTCTGTTTCAGCCCCTCTGTTTCTCGCCCTCTGTTTCTCGTCCTCTGTTTCAGCCCCTCTGTTTCAGCCCGTCTCTTTCAGCCCCTCTGTTTCAGACCCTCTGTTTCACGCCCTCTGTTTCTCGCTCTCTGTTTCTCGCTCTCTGTTTCTCGCCCTCTGTTTCAGCCCCTCTGTTTCAGCCCCTCTGTTTCAGCCCCTCTATTTCAGCCCCTCTGTTTCTCGCCGTCTGTTTCAGCCCCTCTGTTTCTCGCCCTCTGTTTCAGCCCCTCTGTTTCAGCCCCTCTGTATCAGCCCCTCTGTTTCAGCCCCTCGGTTTCTCGCCCTCTGTTTCTCGCCCTCTGTTTCAGCCCCTCTGTTTCAGCCCGTCTCTTTCAGCCCCTCTGTTTCAGCACCTCTGTTTTTCGCCCTCTATTTCTCGCCCTCTGTTTCTCGCCCTCTGTTTCTCGCTCTCTGTTTCTCGCCCTCTGTTTCTCGCTCTCTATTTCAGCCCCTCTGTTTCAGCCCCTCTGTTTCAGCCCCTCTGTTTCTCGCCCTCTGTTTCCCGCCCACTGTTTCTCGCCCTCTGTTTCAGCCCCTCTGTTTCAGCCCCTCTGTTTCAGCCCCTCTGTTTCAACCGCTCTGTTTCAGCCCCTCTGTTTCTCGCCCTCTGTTTCAGCCACTCTGTTTAAGTCCCTCTGTTTCAGCCCCTCTGTTTCTCGCCCTCTGTTTCAGACCGTCTGTTTCAGCCCCTCTGTTTCAGCCCCTCTGTTTCTCGCCCTCTGTTTCAGCCCCTCTGTTTCAGCCCCTCTGTTTCAGCCCCTCTGTTTCTCGCCCTCTGTTTCAGCCCCTCTGGTTCAGCCCCTCTGTATCAGCCCCTCTGTTTCAGCCCCTCTGTTTCTCGCCCTCTGTTTCTCGCCTTCTGTTTCTCGCCCTCTGTTTCTCGCTCTCTGTTTCTCGCCCTCTGTTTCTCCCTCTCTGTTTCAGCCCCTCTGTTTCAGCCCCTCTGTTTCAGCCCGTCTGTTTCTCGCCCTCTGTTTCTCGCCCACAGTTTCTCGCCCTCTGTTTCAGCCCCTCTGTTTCTCGCCCTCTGTTTCAGCCCCTCTGTTTCAGCCCCTCTGTTTCAGCCCCTCTGTTTCTCGCCCTCTGTTTCTCGTCCTCTGTTTCAGCCCCTCTGTTTCAGCCCGTCTCTTTCAGCCCCTCTGTTTCAGACCCTCTGTTTCACGCCCTCTGTTTCTCGCTCTCTGTTTCTCGCTCTCTGTTTCTCGCCCTCTGTTTCAGCCCCTCTGTTTCAGCCCCTCTGTTTCAGCCCCTCTATTTCAGCCCCTCTGTTTCTCGCCGTCTGTTTCAGCCCCTCTGTTTCTCGCCCTCTGTTTCAGCCCCTCTGTTTCAGCCCCTCTGTATCAGCCCCTCTGTTTCAGCCCCTCGGTTTCTCGCCCTCTGTTTCTCGCCCTCTGTTTCAGCCCCTCTGTTTCAGCCCGTCTCTTTCAGCCCCTCTGTTTCAGCACCTCTGTTTTTCGCCCTCTATTTCTCGCCCTCTGTTTCTCGCCCTCTGTTTCTCGCTCTCTGTTTCTCGCCCTCTGTTTCTCGCTCTCTATTTCAGCCCCTCTGTTTCAGCCCCTCTGTTTCAGCCCCTCTGTTTCTCGCCCTCTGTTTCCCGCCCACTGTTTCTCGCCCTCTGTTTCAGCCCCTCTGTTTCAGCCCCTCTGTTTCAGCCCCTCTGTTTCAACCGCTCTGTTTCAGCCCCTCTGTTTCTCGCCCTCTGTTTCAGCCACTCTGTTTAAGTCCCTCTGTTTCAGCCCCTCTGTTTCTCGCCCTCTGTTTCAGACCGTCTGTTTCAGCCCCTCTGTTTCAGCCCCTCTGTTTCTCGCCCTCTGTTTCAGCCCCTCTGTTTCAGCCCCTCTGTTTCAGCCCCTCTGTTTCTCGCCCTCTGTTTCAGCCCCTCTGGTTCAGCCCCTCTGTATCAGCCCCTCTGTTTCAGCCCCTCTGTTTCAGCCCCTCTGATTCAGCCCCTCAGTTTCTCGCCCTCTGTTTCTCGCCCTCTGTTTCAGCCCCTCTGTTTCTCGCCCTCTGTTTCAGCCCCTCTGTTTCAGCCCCTCTGTTTCAGCCCCTCTGTTTCTCGCCCTCTGTTTCTCGTCCTCTGTTTCAGCCCCTCTGTTTCAGCCCGTCTCTTTCAGCCCCTCTGTTTCAGACCCTCTGTTTCACGCCCTCTGTTTCTCGCTCTCTGTTTCTCGCCCTCTGTTTCTCGCCCTCTGTTTCAGCCCCTCTGTTTCAGCCCCTCTGTTTCAGCCCCTCTATTTCAGCACCTCTGTTTCTCGCCGTCTGTTTCAGCCCCTCTGTTTCTCGCCCTCTGTTTCAGCCCCTCTGTTTCAGCCCCTCTGTATCAGCCCCTCTGTTTCAGCCCCTCTGTTTCTCGCCCTCTGTTTCTCGCCCTCTGTTTCAGCCCCTCTGTTTCAGCCCGTCTCTTTCAGCCCCTCTGTTTCAGCCCCTCTGTTTCTCGCCCTCAATTTCTCGCCCTCTGTTTCTCGCCCTCTGTTTCTCGCTCTCTGTTTCTCGCCCTCTGTTTCTCGCTCTCTATTTCAGCCCCTCTGTTTCAGCCCCTCTGTTTCAGCCCCTCTGATTCTCGCCCTCTGTTTCCCGCCCACTGTTTCTCGCCCTCTGTTTCAGCCCCTCTGTTTGAGCCCCTCTGTTTCAGCCCCTCTGTTTCAACCGCTCTGTTTCAGCCCCTCTGTTTCTCGCCCTCTGTTTCAGCCACTCTGTTTAAGTCCCTCTGTTTCAGCCCCTCTGTTTCTCGCCCTCTGTTTCAGACCGTCTGTTTCAGCCCCTCTGTTTCAGCCCCTCTGTTTCTCGCCCACTGTTTCAGCCCCTCTGTTTCAGCCCCTCTGTTTCAGCCCCTCTGTTTCTCGCCCTCTGTTTCAGCCCCTCTGGTTCAGCCCCTCTGTATCAGCCCCTCTGTTTCAGCCCCTCTGTTTCAGCCCCTCTGTTTCAGCCCCTCTGTTTCTCGCCCACTGTTTCAGCACCTCTGTTTCACGCCATGTGTTTCAGCCCCTCTGTTTCACCTCCTCTGTTTCAGCCCCTCTGTTTCAGCCCCTCTGTTTCCGCCCCTCATTTTCTCGCCCTCTGTTTCAGCCCCTCTGTTTCTCGCCCTCTGTTTCAGCCCCTCTGTTTCAGCCCCTCTGTTTCAGCCCCTCTGTTTCAGCTCCTCTGTTTCTCGCCCTCTGTTTCAGACCGTCTGTTTCAGCCCCTCTGTTTCAGCCCCTCTGTTTCTCGCCCTCTGTTTCAGCCCCTCTGTTTCAGCCCCTCTGTTTCAGCCCCTCTGTTTCTCGCCCTCTGTTTCAGCCCCTCTGGTTCAGCCCCTCTGTATCAGCCCCTCTGTTTCAGCCCCTCTGTTTCAGCCCCTCTGATTCAGCCCCTCAGTTTCTCGCCCTCTGTTTCTCGCCCTCTGTTTCAGCCCCTCTGTTTCTCGCCCTCTGTTTCAGCCCCTCTGTTTCAGCCCCTCTGTTTCAGCCCCTCTGTTTCTCGCCCTCTGTTTCTCGTCCTCTGTTTCAGCCCCTCTGTTTCAGCCCGTCTCTTTCAGCCCCTCTGTTTCAGACCCTCTGTTTCACGCCCTCTGTTTCTCGCTCTCTGTTTCTCGCCCTCTGTTTCTCGCCCTCTGTTTCAGCCCCTCTGTTTCAGCCCCTCTGTTTCAGCCCCTCTATTTCAGCACCTCTGTTTCTCGCCGTCTGTTTCAGCCCCTCTGTTTCTCGCCCTCTGTTTCAGCCCCTCTGTTTCAGCCCCTCTGTATCAGCCCCTCTGTTTCAGCCCCTCTGTTTCTCGCCCTCTGTTTCTCGCCCTCTGTTTCAGCCCCTCTGTTTCAGCCCGTCTCTTTCAGCCCCTCTGTTTCAGCCCCTCTGTTTCTCGCCCTCAATTTCTCGCCCTCTGTTTCTCGCCCTCTGTTTCTCGCTCTCTGTTTCTCGCCCTCTGTTTCTCGCTCTCTATTTCAGCCCCTCTGTTTCAGCCCCTCTGTTTCAGCCCCTCTGATTCTCGCCCTCTGTTTCCCGCCCACTGTTTCTCGCCCTCTGTTTCAGCCCCTCTGTTTGAGCCCCTCTGTTTCAGCCCCTCTGTTTCAACCGCTCTGTTTCAGCCCCTCTGTTTCTCGCCCTCTGTTTCAGCCACTCTGTTTAAGTCCCTCTGTTTCAGCCCCTCTGTTTCTCGCCCTCTGTTTCAGACCGTCTGTTTCAGCCCCTCTGTTTCAGCCCCTCTGTTTCTCGCCCACTGTTTCAGCCCCTCTGTTTCAGCCCCTCTGTTTCAGCCCCTCTGTTTCTCGCCCTCTGTTTCAGCCCCTCTGGTTCAGCCCCTCTGTATCAGCCCCTCTGTTTCAGCCCCTCTGTTTCAGCCCCTCTGTTTCAGCCCCTCTGTTTCTCGCCCACTGTTTCAGCACCTCTGTTTCACGCCATGTGTTTCAGCCCCTCTGTTTCACCTCCTCTGTTTCAGCCCCTCTGTTTCAGCCCCTCTGTTTCCGCCCCTCATTTTCTCGCCCTCTGTTTCAGCCCCTCTGTTTCTCGCCCTCTGTTTCAGCCCCTCTGTTTCAGCCCCTCTGTTTCAGCCCCTCTGTTTCAGCTCCTCTGTTTCTCGCCCTCTGTTTCTCGCCCTCTGTTTCAGCCCCTCTGTTTCAGCCCCTCTGTTTCAGCCCCTCTGTTTCTCGCCCTCTGTTTCTCGTCCTCTGTTTCAGCCCCTCTGTTTCAGCCCGTCTCTTTCAGCCCCTCTGTTTCAGCCCCTCTGTTTCACGCCCTCTGTTTCTCGCCCTCTGTTTCTCGCCCTCTGTTTCACGCTCTCTGTTTCTCGCCCTCTGGTTCTCGCTCTCTGTTTCAGCCCCTCTGTTTCAGCCCCTCTGTTTCAGCCCCTCTGTTTCAGCCCCTCTGTTTCTCGTCCTCTGTTTCTCGCCCTCTGTTTCAGCCCCTCTGTTTCAGCCCCTCTGTTTCAGCCCCTCTGTTTCTCGCCCTCTGTTTCTCGCCCTCTGTTTCAGCCCCTCTGTTTCAGCCCCTCTGTTTCAGCCCCTCTGTTTCAGCCCCTCTGATTCAGCCCCTCTGTTTCTCGCCCTCTGTTTCTCGCCCTCTGTTTCTCGCTCTCTGTTTCTCTCCCTCTGTTTCTCGCTCTCTGTTTCAGCCCCTCTGTTTCAGCACCTCTGTTTCAGCCCCTCTGTTTCAGCCCCTCTGTTTCTCGCCGTCTGTTTCAGCCCCTCTGTTTCTCGCCCTCTGTTTCAGCCCCTCTGTTTCAGCCCTTCTGTATCAGCCCCTCTGTTTCAGCCCCTCTGTTTCTCGCCCTCTGTTTCTCGCCCTCTGTTTCAGCCCCTCTGTTTAAGCCCGTCTCTTTCAGCCCCTCAGTTTCAGCCCCTCTGTTTGTCGCCCTGTGTTTCTCGCCTTCTGTTTCTCGCCCTCTGTTTCTCGCTCTCTGTTTCTCGCCCTCTCTTTCTCCCTCTCTGTTTCAGCCCCTCTGTTTCAGCCCCTCTGTTTCAGCCCCTCTGTTTCTCGCCCTCTGTTTCAGCCCCTCTGGTTCAGCCCCTCTGTATCAGCCCCTCTGTTTCAGCCCCTCTGTTTCAGCCCCTCTGTTTCAGCCCCTCTGTTTCTCGCCCACTGTTTCAGCACCTCTGTTTCACGCCATGTGTTTCAGCCCCTCTGTTTCACCTCCTCTGTTTCAGCCCCTCTGTTTCAGCCCCTCTGTTTCCGCCCCTCATTTTCTCGCCCTCTGTTTCAGCCCCTCTGTTTCTCGCCCTCTGTTTCAGCCCCTCTGTTTCAGCCCCTCTGTTTCAGCCCCTCTGTTTCAGCTCCTCTGTTTCTCGCCCTCTGTTTCTCGCCCTCTGTTTCAGCCCCTCTGTTTCAGCCCCTCTGTTTCAGCCCCTCTGTTTCTCGCCCTCTGTTTCTCGTCCTCTGTTTCAGCCCCTCTGTTTCAGCCCGTCTCTTTCAGCCCCTCTGTTTCAGCCCCTCTGTTTCACGCCCTCTGTTTCTCGCCCTCTGTTTCTCGCCCTCTGTTTCACGCTCTCTGTTTCTCGCCCTCTGGTTCTCGCTCTCTGTTTCAGCCCCTCTGTTTCAGCCCCTCTGTTTCAGCCCCTCTGTTTCAGCCCCTCTGTTTCTCGTCCTCTGTTTCTCGCCCTCTGTTTCAGCCCCTCTGTTTCAGCCCCTCTGTTTCAGCCCCTCTGTTTCTCGCCCTCTGTTTCTCGCCCTCTGTTTCAGCCCCTCTGTTTCAGCCCCTCTGTTTCAGCCCCTCTGTTTCAGCCCCTCTGATTCAGCCCCTCTGTTTCTCGCCCTCTGTTTCTCGCCCTCTGTTTCTCGCTCTCTGTTTCTCTCCCTCTGTTTCTCGCTCTCTGTTTCAGCCCCTCTGTTTCAGCACCTCTGTTTCAGCCCCTCTGTTTCAGCCCCTCTGTTTCTCGCCGTCTGTTTCAGCCCCTCTGTTTCTCGCCCTCTGTTTCAGCCCCTCTGTTTCAGCCCTTCTGTATCAGCCCCTCTGTTTCAGCCCCTCTGTTTCTCGCCCTCTGTTTCTCGCCCTCTGTTTCAGCCCCTCTGTTTAAGCCCGTCTCTTTCAGCCCCTCAGTTTCAGCCCCTCTGTTTGTCGCCCTGTGTTTCTCGCCTTCTGTTTCTCGCCCTCTGTTTCTCGCTCTCTGTTTCTCGCCCTCTCTTTCTCCCTCTCTGTTTCAGCCCCTCTGTTTCAGCCCCTCTTTTTCAGCCCCTCTGTTTCTCGCCCTCTGTTTCTCGCCCACAGTTTCTCGCCATCTGTTTCAGCCCCTCAGTTTCTCGCCCTCTGTTTCAGCCCCTCTGTTTCAGCCCCTCTGTTTCAGACCCTCTGTTTCTCGCGCTCTGTTTCTCGTCCTCTGTTTCAGCCCCTCTGTTTCAGCCCGTCTCTTTCAGCCCCTCTGTTTCAGCCCCTCTGTTTCTCGCCCTCTGTTTCTCGCCCTCTGTTTCTCGCCCTCTGTTTCTCGCTCTCTGTTTCTCGCCCTCTGGTTCTCGCTCTCTGCTTCAGCCCCTCTGTTTCAGCCCCTCTGTTTCAGCCCCTCTGTTTCTCGCCCTCTGTATCAGCCACTCTGTTTCTCGCCCTCTGTTTCCCGCCCACTGTTTCTCGCCCTCTGTTTTTGCCCCTGTGTTTCAGCCCCTCTGTTTCAGCCCCTCTGTTTCAGCCCCTCTGTTTCTCGCCCTCTGTTTCAGCCCCTCTGTTTCAGCCCCTCTGTTTCAGCCCCTCTGTTTCAGCCCCTCTGTTTCTCGCCCTCTGTTTCAGCCCCTCTGTTTCTCGCCCTCTGTTTCTCGCGCTCTGTTTCAGCCCCTCTGTTTCAGCCCCTCTGTTTCAGCCCCTCTGTTTCAGCCCCTCTGTTTCTCGCCCTCAGTTTCTCGCCCTCTGTTTCTCGCTCTCTGTTTCTCGCCCTCTGTTTCTCTCCCTCTGTTTCAGCTCCTCTGTTTCAGCCCCTCTGTTTCAGCCCCTCTGTTTCTCGCCCTCTGTTTCTCGCCCTCTGTTTCAGCCACTCTGTTTCAGCCCCTCTGTTTCAGCCCCTCTGTTTCAGCCCCTCTGTATCAGCCCCTCTGTTTCAGCCCCTCTGTTTCAGCCCCTCTGTTTCTCGCCCTCTGTTTCAGCCCCTCTATTTCAGCCCCTCTGTATCAGCCCCTCTGTTTCAGCCCCTCTGTTTCAGCCCCTCTGTTTCAGCCCCTCTGTTTCTCGCCCTCTGTTTCAGCCCCTCTGTTTCAGCCCCTCTGTTTCAGCCCCTCTGTTTCAGCCCCTCTGATTCAGCCCCTCAGTTTCTCGCCCTCTGTTTCTCGCCCTCTGTTTCTCGCTCTCTGTTTCTCTCCCTCTGTTTCTCGCACTCTGTTTCAGCCCCTCTGTTTCAGCCCCTCTGTTTCAGCCCCTCTGTTTCAGCCCCTCTGTTTCTCGCCGTCTGTTTCAGCCCCTCTGTTTCTCGCCCTCTGGTTCAGCCCCTCTGTTTCAGCCCCTCTGTATCAGCCCCTCTGTTTCAGCCGCTCTGTTTCTCGCCCTCTGTTTCTCGCCCACTGTTTCAGCCCCTCTGTTTCAGCCCGTCTCTTTCAGCCCCTCTGTTTCAGCCCCTCTGTTTCTCGCCCTCTGTTTCTCGCCTTCTGTTTCTCGCCCTCTGTTTCTCGCTCTCTGTTTCTCGCCCTCTGTTTCTCCCTCTCTGTTTCAGCCCCTCTGTTTCAGCCCCTCTGTTTCAGCCCCTCTGTTTCTCGCCCTCTGTTTCTCGCCCACAGTTTCTCGCCCTCTGTTTCAGCCCCTCTGTTTCTCGCCCTCTGTTTCAGCCCCTCTGTTTCAGCCCCTCTGTATCAGCCCCTCTGTTTCTCGCCCTCTGTTTCTCGTCCTCTGTTTCAGCCCCTCTGTTTCAGCCCGTCTCTTTCAGCCCCTCTGTTTCAGACCCTCTGTTTCACGCCCTCTGTTTCTCGCTCTCTGTTTCTCGCTCTCTGTTTCTCGCCCTCTGTTTCAGCCCCTCTGTTTCAGCCCCTCTGTTTCAGCCCCTCTATTTCAGCCCCTCTGTTTCTCGCCGTCTGTTTCAGCCCCTCTGTTTCTCGCCCTCTGTTTCAGCCCCTCTGTTTCAGCCCCTCTGTATCAGCCCCTCTGTTTCAGCCCCTCGGTTTCTCGCCCTCTGTTTCTCGCCCTCTGTTTCAGCCCCTCTGTTTCAGCCCGTCTCTTTCAGCCCCTCTGTTTCAGCCCCTCTGTTTCTCGCCCTCTATTTCTCGTCCTCTGTTTCTCGCCCTCTGTTTCTCGCTCTCTGTTTCTCGCCCTCTGTTTCTCGCTCTCTATTTCAGCCCCTCTGTTTCAGCCCCTCTGTTTCAGCCCCTCTGTTTCTCGCCCTCTGTTTCCCGCCCACTGTTTCTCGCCCTCTGTTTCAGCCCCTCTGTTTCAGCCCCTCTGTTTCAGCCCCTCTGTTTCAACCGCTCTGTTTCAGCCCCTCTGTTTCTCGCCCTCTGTTTCAGCCACTCTGTTTAAGTCCCTCTGTTTCAGCCCCTCTGTTTCTCGCCCTCTGTTTCAGACCGTCTGTTTCAGCCCCTCTGTTTCAGCCCCTCTGTTTCTCGCCCTCTGTTTCAGCCTCTCTGTTTCAGCCCCTCTGTTTCAGCCCCTCTGTTTCTCGCCCTCTGTTTCAGCCCCTCTGGTTCAGCCCCTCTGTATCAGCCCCTCGGTTTCAGCCCCTCTGTTTCAGCCCCTCTGATTCAGCCCCTCAGTTTCTCGCCCTCTGTTTCTCGCCCTCTGTTTCAGCCCCTCTGTTTCTCGCCCTCTGTTTCAGCCCCTCTGTTTCAGCCCCTCTGTTTCAGCCCCTCTGTTTCTCGCCCTCTGTTTCTCGTCCTCTGTTTCAGCCCCTCTGTTTCAGCCCGTCTCTTTCAGCCCCTCTGTTTCAGACCCTCTGTTTCACGCCCTCTGTTTCTCGCTCTCTGTTTCTCGCCCTCTGTTTCTCGCCCTCTGTTTCAGCCCCTCTGTTTCAGCCCCTCTGTTTCAGCCCCTCTATTTCAGCACCTCTGTTTCTCGCCGTCTGTTTCAGCCCCTCTGTTTCTCGCCCTCTGTTTCAGCCCCTCTGTTTCAGCCCCTCTGTATCAGCCCCTCTGTTTCAGCCCCTCTGTTTCTCGCCCTCTGTTTCTCGCCCTCTGTTTCAGCCCCTCTGTTTCAGCCCGTCTCTTTCAGCCCCTCTGTTTCAGCCCCTCTGTTTCTCGCCCTCTATTTCTCGCCCTCTGTTTCTCGCCCTCTGTTTCTCGCTCTCTGTTTCTCGCCCTCTGTTTCTCGCTCTCTATTTCAGCCCCTCTGTTTCTGCCCCTCTGTTTCAGCCCCTCTGATTCTCGCCCTCTGTTTCCCGCCCACTGTTTCTCGCCCTCTGTTTCAGCCCCTCTGTTTCAGCCCCTCTGTTTCACCCCCTCTGTTTCAACCGCTCTGTTTCAGCCACTCTGTTTCTCGCCCTCTGTTTCAGCCACTCTGTTTAAGTCCCTCTGTTTCAGCCCCTCTGTTTCTCGCCCTCTGTTTCAGACCGTCTGTTTCAGCCCCTCTGTTTCAGCCCCTCTGTTTCTCGCCCTCTGTTTCAGCCCCTCTGTTTCAGCCCCTCTGTTTCAGCCCCTCTGTTTCTCGCCCTCTGTTTCAGCCCCTCTGGTTCAGCCCCTCTGTATCAGCCCCTCTGTTTCAGCCCCTCTGTTTCAGCCCCTCTGTTTCAGCCCCTCTGTTTCTCGCCCACTGTTTCAGCACCTCTGTTTCACGCCATGTGTTTCAGCCCCTCTGTTTCACCTCCTCTGTTTCAGCCCCTCTGTTTCAGCCCCTCTGTTTCCGCCCCTCATTTTCTCGCCCTCTGTTTCAGCCCCTCTGTTTCTCGCCCTCTGTTTCAGCCCCTCTGTTTCAGCCCCACTGTTTCAGCCCCTCTGTTTCAGCTCCTCTGTTTCTCGCCCTCTGTTTCTCGCCCTCTGTTTCAGCCCCTCTGTTTCAGCCCCTCTGTTTCAGCCCCTCTGTTTCCGCCCCTCTGTTTCTCGCCCTCAGTTTCTCGCCCTCTGTTTCTCGCTCTCTGTTTCTCGCCCTCTGTTTCTCTCCCTCTGTTTCAGCCCCTCTGTTTCAGCCCCTCTGTTTCAGCCCCTCTGTTTCTCGCCCTCTGTTTCTCGCCCTCTGTTTCAGCCACTCTGTTTCAGCCCCTCTGTTTCAGCCCCTCTGTTTCAGCCCCTCTGTTTCAGCCCCTCTGTATCAGCCCCTCTGTTTCAGCCCCTCTGTTTCAGCCCCTCTGTTTCTCCCCCTCTGTTTCTCGCGCTCTGTTTCTCGCTCTCTGTTTCTCTCCCTGTGTTTCTCGCCCTCTGTTTCAGCCCCTCTGTTTCAGCCCCTCTGCTTCAACCCCTCTGTTACTCGCCCTCTGTTTCAGCCCCTCTGTTTCTCGCCCTCTGTTTCAGCCCCTCTGTTTCAGCCCCTCTGTATCAGCCCCTCTGTTTCAGCCCCTCTGTTTCAGCCCCTCTGTTTCTCGCCCTCTGTTTCAGCCCCTCTGTTTCTCGCCCTCTGTTTCAGCCCCTCTGTATCAGCCCCTCTGTTTCAGCCCCTCTGTTTCTCGCCCTCTGTTTCTCGCCCTCTGTTTCAGCCCCTCTGTTTCAGCCCCTCTGTTTCAGCCCCTCTGTTTCAGCCCCTCTGATTCAGCCCCTCTGTTACTCGCCCTCTGTTTCTCGCCCTCTGTTTCTCGCTCTCTGTTTCTCTCCCTCTGTTTCTCGCCCTCTGTTTCAGCCCCTCTGTTTCAGCCCGTCTGTTTCAGCCCGTCTGTTTCAGCCCCTCTGTTTCTCGCCGTCTGTTTCAGCCCCTCTGTTTCTCGCCCTCTGGTTCAGCCCCTCTGTTTCAGCTCCTCTGTATCAGCCCCTCTGTTTCAGCCCCTCTGTTTCTCGCCCTCTGTTTCTCGCCCACTGTTTCAGCCCCTCTGTTTCAGCCCGTCTCTTTCAGACCCTTTGTTTCAGCCCCTCTGTTTCTCGCCCTCTGTTTCTCGCCTTCTGTTTCTCGCCCTCTGTTTCTCGCTCTCTGTTTCTCGCCCTCTGTTTCTCCCTCTCTGTTTCAGCCCCTCTGTTTCAGCCCCTCTGTTTCAGCCCCTCTGTTTCTCGCCCTCTGTTTCTCGCCCACAGTTTCTCGCCCTCTGTTTCAGCCCCTCTGTTTCTCGCCCTCTGTTTCAGCCACTCTGTTTAAGTCCCTCTGTTTCAGCCCCTCTGTTTCTCGCCCTCTGTTTCAGACCGTCTGTTTCAGCCCCTCTGTTTCAGCCCCTCTGTTTCTCGCCCTCTGTTTCAGCCCCTCTGTTTCAGCCCCTCTGTTTCAGCCCCTCTGTTTCTCGCCCTCTGTTTCAGCCCCTCTGGTTCAGCCCCTCTGTATCAGCCCCTCTGTTTCAGCCCCTCTGTTTCAGCCCCTCTGATTCAGCCCCTCAGTTTCTCGCCCTCTGTTTCTCGCCCTCTGTTTCAGCCCCTCTGTTTCTCGCCCTCTGTTTCAGCCCCTCTGTTTCAGCCCCTCTGTTTCAGCCCCTCTGTTTCTCGCCCTCTGTTTCTCGTCCTCTGTTTCAGCCCCTCTGTTTCAGCCCGTCTCTTTCAGCCCCTCTGTTTCAGACCCTCTGTTTCACGCCCTCTGTTTCTCGCTCTCTGTTTCTCGCCCTCTGTTTCTCGCCCTCTGTTTCAGCCCCTCTGTTTCAGCCCCTCTGTTTCAGCCCCTCTATTTCAGCACCTCTGTTTCTCGCCGTCTGTTTCAGCCCCTCTGTTTCTCGCCCTCTGTTTCAGCCCCTCTGTTTCAGCCCCTCTGTATCAGCCCCTCTGTTTCAGCCCCTCTGTTTCTCGCCCTCTGTTTCTCGCCCTCTGTTTCAGCCCCTCTGTTTCAGCCCGTCTCTTTCAGCCCCTCTGTTTCAGCCCCTCTGTTTCTCGCCCTCAATTTCTCGCCCTCTGTTTCTCGCCCTCTGTTTCTCGCTCTCTGTTTCTCGCCCTCTGTTTCTCGCTCTCTATTTCAGCCCCTCTGTTTCAGCCCCTCTGTTTCAGCCCCTCTGATTCTCGCCCTCTGTTTCCCGCCCACTGTTTCTCGCCCTCTGTTTCAGCCCCTCTGTTTGAGCCCCTCTGTTTCAGCCCCTCTGTTTCAACCGCTCTGTTTCAGCCCCTCTGTTTCTCGCCCTCTGTTTCAGCCACTCTGTTTAAGTCCCTCTGTTTCAGCCCCTCTGTTTCTCGCCCTCTGTTTCAGACCGTCTGTTTCAGCCCCTCTGTTTCAGCCCCTCTGTTTCTCGCCCACTGTTTCAGCCCCTCTGTTTCAGCCCCTCTGTTTCAGCCCCTCTGTTTCTCGCCCTCTGTTTCAGCCCCTCTGGTTCAGCCCCTCTGTATCAGCCCCTCTGTTTCAGCCCCTCTGTTTCAGCCCCTCTGTTTCTCGCCCACTGTTTCAGCACCTCTGTTTCACGCCATGTGTTTCAGCCCCTCTGTTTCACCTCCTCTGTTTCAGCCCCTCTGTTTCAGCCCCTCTGTTTCCGCCCCTCATTTTCTCGCCCTCTGTTTCAGCCCCTCTGTTTCTCGCCCTCTGTTTCAGCCCCTCTGTTTCAGCCCCTCTGTTTCAGCCCCTCTGTTTCAGCTCCTCTGTTTCTCGCCCTCTGTTTCAGACCGTCTGTTTCAGCCCCTCTGTTTCAGCCCCTCTGTTTCTCGCCCTCTGTTTCAGCCCCTCTGTTTCAGCCCCTCTGTTTCAGCCCCTCTGTTTCTCGCCCTCTGTTTCAGCCCCTCTGGTTCAGCCCCTCTGTATCAGCCCCTCTGTTTCAGCCCCTCTGTTTCAGCCCCTCTGATTCAGCCCCTCAGTTTCTCGCCCTCTGTTTCTCGCCCTCTGTTTCAGCCCCTCTGTTTCTCGCCCTCTGTTTCAGCCCCTCTGTTTCAGCCCCTCTGTTTCAGCCCCTCTGTTTCTCGCCCTCTGTTTCTCGTCCTCTGTTTCAGCCCCTCTGTTTCAGCCCGTCTCTTTCAGCCCCTCTGTTTCAGACCCTCTGTTTCACGCCCTCTGTTTCTCGCTCTCTGTTTCTCGCCCTCTGTTTCTCGCCCTCTGTTTCAGCCCCTCTGTTTCAGCCCCTCTGTTTCAGCCCCTCTATTTCAGCACCTCTGTTTCTCGCCGTCTGTTTCAGCCCCTCTGTTTCTCGCCCTCTGTTTCAGCCCCTCTGTTTCAGCCCCTCTGTATCAGCCCCTCTGTTTCAGCCCCTCTGTTTCTCGCCCTCTGTTTCTCGCCCTCTGTTTCAGCCCCTCTGTTTCAGCCCGTCTCTTTCAGCCCCTCTGTTTCAGCCCCTCTGTTTCTCGCCCTCAATTTCTCGCCCTCTGTTTCTCGCCCTCTGTTTCTCGCTCTCTGTTTCTCGCCCTCTGTTTCTCGCTCTCTATTTCAGCCCCTCTGTTTCAGCCCCTCTGTTTCAGCCCCTCTGATTCTCGCCCTCTGTTTCCCGCCCACTGTTTCTCGCCCTCTGTTTCAGCCCCTCTGTTTGAGCCCCTCTGTTTCAGCCCCTCTGTTTCAACCGCTCTGTTTCAGCCCCTCTGTTTCTCGCCCTCTGTTTCAGCCACTCTGTTTAAGTCCCTCTGTTTCAGCCCCTCTGTTTCTCGCCCTCTGTTTCAGACCGTCTGTTTCAGCCCCTCTGTTTCAGCCCCTCTGTTTCTCGCCCACTGTTTCAGCCCCTCTGTTTCAGCCCCTCTGTTTCAGCCCCTCTGTTTCTCGCCCTCTGTTTCAGCCCCTCTGGTTCAGCCCCTCTGTATCAGCCCCTCTGTTTCAGCCCCTCTGTTTCAGCCCCTCTGTTTCAGCCCCTCTGTTTCTCGCCCACTGTTTCAGCACCTCTGTTTCACGCCATGTGTTTCAGCCCCTCTGTTTCACCTCCTCTGTTTCAGCCCCTCTGTTTCAGCCCCTCTGTTTCCGCCCCTCATTTTCTCGCCCTCTGTTTCAGCCCCTCTGTTTCTCGCCCTCTGTTTCAGCCCCTCTGTTTCAGCCCCTCTGTTTCAGCCCCTCTGTTTCAGCTCCTCTGTTTCTCGCCCTCTGTTTCTCGCCCTCTGTTTCAGCCCCTCTGTTTCAGCCCCTCTGTTTCAGCCCCTCTGTTTCTCGCCCTCTGTTTCTCGTCCTCTGTTTCAGCCCCTCTGTTTCAGCCCGTCTCTTTCAGCCCCTCTGTTTCAGCCCCTCTGTTTCACGCCCTCTGTTTCTCGCCCTCTGTTTCTCGCCCTCTGTTTCACGCTCTCTGTTTCTCGCCCTCTGGTTCTCGCTCTCTGTTTCAGCCCCTCTGTTTCAGCCCCTCTGTTTCAGCCCCTCTGTTTCAGCCCCTCTGTTTCTCGTCCTCTGTTTCTCGCCCTCTGTTTCAGCCCCTCTGTTTCAGCCCCTCTGTTTCAGCCCCTCTGTTTCTCGCCCTCTGTTTCTCGCCCTCTGTTTCAGCCCCTCTGTTTCAGCCCCTCTGTTTCAGCCCCTCTGTTTCAGCCCCTCTGATTCAGCCCCTCTGTTTCTCGCCCTCTGTTTCTCGCCCTCTGTTTCTCGCTCTCTGTTTCTCTCCCTCTGTTTCTCGCTCTCTGTTTCAGCCCCTCTGTTTCAGCACCTCTGTTTCAGCCCCTCTGTTTCAGCCCCTCTGTTTCTCGCCGTCTGTTTCAGCCCCTCTGTTTCTCGCCCTCTGTTTCAGCCCCTCTGTTTCAGCCCTTCTGTATCAGCCCCTCTGTTTCAGCCCCTCTGTTTCTCGCCCTCTGTTTCTCGCCCTCTGTTTCAGCCCCTCTGTTTAAGCCCGTCTCTTTCAGCCCCTCAGTTTCAGCCCCTCTGTTTGTCGCCCTGTGTTTCTCGCCTTCTGTTTCTCGCCCTCTGTTTCTCGCTCTCTGTTTCTCGCCCTCTCTTTCTCCCTCTCTGTTTCAGCCCATCTGTTTCAGCCCCTCTTTTTCAGCCCCTCTGTTTCTCGCCCTCTGTTTCTCGCCCACAGTTTCTCGCCATCTGTTTCAGCCCCTCAGTTTCTCGCCCTCTGTTTCAGCCCCTCTGTTTCAGCCCCTCTGTTTCAGACCCTCTGTTTCTCGCGCTCTGTTTCTCGTCCTCTGTTTCAGCCCCTCTGTTTCAGCCCGTCTCTTTCAGCCCCTCTGTTTCAGCCCCTCTGTTTCTCGCCCTCTGTTTCTCGCCCTCTGTTTCTCGCCCTCTGTTTCTCGCTCTCTGTTTCTCGCCCTCTGGTTCTCGCTCTCTGCTTCAGCCCCTCTGTTTCAGCCCCTCTGTTTCAGCCCCTCTGTTTCTCGCCCTCTGTATCAGCCACTCTGTTTCTCGCCCTCTGTTTCCCGCCCACTGTTTCTCGCCCTCTGTTTTTGCCCCTGTGTTTCAGCCCCTCTGTTTCAGCCCCTCTGTTTCAGCCCCTCTGTTTCTCGCCCTCTGTTTCAGCCCCTCTGTTTCAGCCCCTCTGTTTCAGCCCCTCTGTTTCAGCCCCTCTGTTTCTCGCCCTCTGTTTCAGCCCCTCTGTTTCTCGCCCTCTGTTTCTCGCGCTCTGTTTCAGCCCCTCTGTTTCAGCCCCTCTGTTTCAGCCCCTCTGTTTCAGCCCCTCTGTTTCTCGCCCTCAGTTTCTCGCCCTCTGTTTCTCGCTCTCTGTTTCTCGCCCTCTGTTTCTCTCCCTCTGTTTCAGCTCCTCTGTTTCAGCCCCTCTGTTTCAGCCCCTCTGTTTCTCGCCCTCTGTTTCTCGCCCTCTGTTTCAGCCACTCTGTTTCAGCCCCTCTGTTTCAGCCCCTCTGTTTCAGCCCCTCTGTATCAGCCCCTCTGTTTCAGCCCCTCTGTTTCAGCCCCTCTGTTTCTCGCCCTCTGTTTCAGCCCCTCTATTTCAGCCCCTCTGTATCAGCCCCTCTGTTTCAGCCCCTCTGTTTCAGCCCCTCTGTTTCAGCCCCTCTGTTTCTCGCCCTCTGTTTCAGCCCCTCTGTTTCAGCCCCTCTGTTTCAGCCCCTCTGTTTCAGCCCCTCTGATTCAGCCCCTCAGTTTCTCGCCCTCTGTTTCTCGCCCTCTGTTTCTCGCTCTCTGTTTCTCTCCCTCTGTTTCTCGCACTCTGTTTCAGCCCCTCTGTTTCAGCCCCTCTGTTTCAGCCCCTCTGTTTCAGCCCCTCTGTTTCTCGCCGTCTGTTTCAGCCCCTCTGTTTCTCGCCCTCTGGTTCAGCCCCTCTGTTTCAGCCCCTCTGTATCAGCCCCTCTGTTTCAGCCGCTCTGTTTCTCGCCCTCTGTTTCTCGCCCACTGTTTCAGCCCCTCTGTTTCAGCCCGTCTCTTTCAGCCCCTCTGTTTCAGCCCCTCTGTTTCTCGCCCTCTGTTTCTCGCCTTCTGTTTCTCGCCCTCTGTTTCTCGCTCTCTGTTTCTCGCCCTCTGTTTCTCCCTCTCTGTTTCAGCCCCTCTGTTTCAGCCCCTCTGTTTCAGCCCCTCTGTTTCTCGCCCTCTGTTTCTCGCCCACAGTTTCTCGCCCTCTGTTTCAGCCCCTCTGTTTCTCGCCCTCTGTTTCAGCCCCTCTGTTTCAGCCCCTCTGTATCAGCCCCTCTGTTTCTCGCCCTCTGTTTCTCGTCCTCTGTTTCAGCCCCTCTGTTTCAGCCCGTCTCTTTCAGCCCCTCTGTTTCAGACCCTCTGTTTCTCTCCCTCTGTTTCTCGCTCTCTGTTTCTCGCTCTCTGTTTCTCGCCCTCTGTTTCAGCCCCTCTGTTTCAGCCCCTCTGTTTCAGCCCCTCTATTTCAGCCCCTCTGTTTCTCGCCGTCTGTTTCAGCCCCTCTGTTTCTCGCCCTCTGTTTCAGCCCCTCTGTTTCAGCCCCTCTGTATCAGCCCCTCTGTTTCAGCCCCTCGGTTTCTCGCCCTCTGTTTCTCGCCCTCTGTTTCAGCCCCTCTGTTTCAGCCCGTCTCTTTCAGCCCCTCTGTTTCAGCCCCTCTGTTTCTCGCCCTCTATTTCTCGTCCTCTGTTTCTCGCCCTCTGTTTCTCGCTCTCTGTTTCTCGCCCTCTGTTTCTCGCTCTCTATTTCAGCCCCTCTGTTTCAGCCCCTCTGTTTCAGCCCCTCTGTTTCTCGCCCTCTGTTTCCCGCCCACTGTTTCTCGCCCTCTGTTTCAGCCCCTCTGTTTCAGCCCCTCTGTTTCAGCCCCTCTGTTTCAACCGCTCTGTTTCAGCCCCTCTGTTTCTCGCCCTCTGTTTCAGCCACTCTGTTTAAGTCCCTCTGTTTCAGCCCCTCTGTTTCTCGCCCTCTGTTTCAGACCGTCTGTTTCAGCCCCTCTGTTTCAGCCCCTCTGTTTCTCGCCCTCTGTTTCAGCCCCTCTGTTTCAGCCCCTCTGTTTCAGCCCCTCTGGTTCAGCCCCTCTGTATCAGCCCCTCGGTTTCAGCCCCTCTGTTTCAGCCCCTCTGATTCAGCCCCTCAGTTTCTCGCCCTCTGTTTCTCGCCCTCTGTTTCAGCCCCTCTGTTTCTCGCCCTCTGTTTCAGCCCCTCTGTTTCAGCCCCTCTGTTTCAGCCCCTCTGTTTCTCGCCCTCTGTTTCTCGTCCTCTGTTTCAGCCCCTCTGTTTCAGCCCGTCTCTTTCAGCCCCTCTGTTTCAGACCCTCTGTTTCACGCCCTCTGTTTCTCGCTCTCTGTTTCTCGCCCTCTGTTTCTCGCCCTCTGTTTCAGCCCCTCTGTTTCAGCCCCTCTGTTTCAGCCCCTCTATTTCAGCACCTCTGTTTCTCGCCGTCTGTTTCAGCCCCTCTGTTTCTCGCCCTCTGTTTCAGCCCCTCTGTTTCAGCCCCTCTGTATCAGCCCCTCTGTTTCAGCCCCTCTGTTTCTCGCCCTCTGTTTCTCGCCCTCTGTTTCAGCCCCTCTGTTTCAGCCCGTCTCTTTCAGCCCCTCTGTTTCAGCCCCTCTGTTTCTCGCCCTCTATTTCTCGCCCTCTGTTTCTCGCCCTCTGTTTCTCGCTCTCTGTTTCTCGCCCTCTGTTTCTCGCTCTCTATTTCAGCCCCTCTGTTTCTGCCCCTCTGTTTCAGCCCCTCTGATTCTCGCCCTCTGTTTCCCGCCCACTGTTTCTCGCCCTCTGTTTCAGCCCCTCTGTTTCAGCCCCTCTGTTTCACCCCCTCTGTTTCAACCGCTCTGTTTCAGCCCCTCTGTTTCTCGCCCTCTGTTTCAGCCACTCTGTTTAAGTCCCTCTGTTTCAGCCCCTCTGTTTCTCGCCCTCTGTTTCAGACCGTCTGTTTCAGCCCCTCTGTTTCAGCCCCTCTGTTTCTCGCCCTCTGTTTCAGCCCCTCTGTTTCAGCCCCTCTGTTTCAGCCCCTCTGTTTCTCGCCCTCTGTTTCAGCCCCTCTGGTTCAGCCCCTCTGTATCAGCCCCTCTGTTTCAGCCCCTCTGTTTCAGCCCCTCTGTTTCAGCCCCTCTGTTTCTCGCCCACTGTTTCAGCACCTCTGTTTCACGCCATGTGTTTCAGCCCCTCTGTTTCACCTCCTCTGTTTCAGCCCCTCTGTTTCAGCCCCTCTGTTTCCGCCCCTCATTTTCTCGCCCTCTGTTTCAGCCCCTCTGTTTCTCGCCCTCTGTTTCAGCCCCTCTGTTTCAGCCCCACTGTTTCAGCCCCTCTGTTTCAGCTCCTCTGTTTCTCGCCCTCTGTTTCTCGCCCTCTGTTTCAGCCCCTCTGTTTCAGCCCCTCTGTTTCAGCCCCTCTGTTTCCGCCCCTCTGTTTCTCGCCCTCAGTTTCTCGCCCTCTGTTTCTCGCTCTCTGTTTCTCGCCCTCTGTTTCTCTCCCTCTGTTTCAGCCCCTCTGTTTCAGCCCCTCTGTTTCAGCCCCTCTGTTTCTCGCCCTCTGTTTCTCGCCCTCTGTTTCAGCCACTCTGTTTCAGCCCCTCTGTTTCAGCCCCTCTGTTTCAGCCCCTCTGTTTCAGCCCCTCTGTATCAGCCCCTCTGTTTCAGCCCCTCTGTTTCAGCCCCTCTGTTTCTCCCCCTCTGTTTCTCGCGCTCTGTTTCTCGCTCTCTGTTTCTCTCCCTGTGTTTCTCGCCCTCTGTTTCAGCCCCTCTGTTTCAGCCCCTCTGCTTCAACCCCTCTGTTACTCGCCCTCTGTTTCAGCCCCTCTGTTTCTCGCCCTCTGTTTCAGCCCCTCTGTTTCAGCCCCTCTGTATCAGCCCCTCTGTTTCAGCCCCTCTGTTTCAGCCCCTCTGTTTCTCGCCCTCTGTTTCAGCCCCTCTGTTTCTCGCCCTCTGTTTCAGCCCCTCTGTATCAGCCCCTCTGTTTCAGCCCCTCTGTTTCTCGCCCTCTGTTTCTCGCCCTCTGTTTCAGCCCCTCTGTTTCAGCCCCTCTGTTTCAGCCCCTCTGTTTCAGCCCCTCTGATTCAGCCCCTCTGTTACTCGCCCTCTGTTTCTCGCCCTCTGTTTCTCGCTCTCTGTTTCTCTCCCTCTGTTTCTCGCCCTCTGTTTCAGCCCCTCTGTTTCAGCCCCTCTGTTTCAGCCCGTCTGTTTCTGCCCCTCTGTTTCTCGCCGTCTGTTTCAGCCCCTCTGTTTCTCGCCCTCTGGTTCAGCCCCTCTGTTTCAGCTCCTCTGTATCAGCCCCTCTGTTTCAGCCCCTCTGTTTCTCGCCCTCTGTTTCTCGCCCACTGTTTCAGCCCCTCTGTTTCAGCCCGTCTCTTTCAGACCCTTTGTTTCAGCCCCTCTGTTTCTCGCCCTCTGTTTCTCGCCTTCTGTTTCTCGCCCTCTGTTTCTCGCTCTCTGTTTCTCGCCCTCTGTTTCTCCCTCTCTGTTTCAGCCCCTCTGTTTCAGCCCCTCTGTTTCAGCCCCTCTGTTTCTCGCCCTCTGTTTCTCGCCCACAGTTTCTCGCCCTCTGTTTCAGCCCCTCTGTTTCTCGCCCTCTGTTTCAGCCCCTCTGTTTCAGCCCCTCTGTTTCAGCCCCTCTGTTTCTCGCCCTCTGTTTCTCGTCCTCTGTTTCAGCCCCTCTGTTTCAGCCCGTCTCTTTCAGCCCCTCTGTTTCAGCCCCTCTGTTTCACGCCCTCTGTTTCTCGCCCTCTGTTTCTCGCCCTCTGTTTCACGCTCTCTGTTTCTCGCCCTCTGGTTCTCGCTCTCTGTTTCAGCCCCTCTGTTTCAGCCCCTCTGTTTCAGCCCCTCTGTTTCAGCCCCTCTGTTTCTCGCCCTCTGTTTCTCGCCCTCTGTTTCAGCCCCTCTGTTTCAGCCCCTCTGTTTCAGCCCCTCTGTTTCTCGCCCTCTGTTTCTCGCCCTCTGTTTCAGCCCCTCTGTTTCAGCCCCTCTGTTTCAGCCCCTCTGTTTCAGCCCCTCTGATTCAGCCCCTCTGTTTCTCGCCCTCTGTTTCTCGCCCTCTGTTTCTCGCTCTCTGTTTCTCTCCCTCTGTTTCTCGCTCTCTGTTTCAGCCCCTCTGTTTCAGCGCCTCTGTTTCAGCCCCTCTGTTTCAGCCCCTCTGTTTCTGGCCGTCTGTTTCAGCCCCTCTGTTTCTCGCCCTCTGTTTTAGCCCCTCTGTTTCAGCCCTTCTGTATCAGCCCCTCTGTTTCAGCCCCTCTGTTTCTCGCCCTCTGTTTCTCGCCCACTGTTTCAGCCCCTCTGTTTCAGCCCGTCTCTTTCAGCCCCTCAGTTTCAGCCCCTCTGTTTGTCGCCCTCTGTTTCTCGCCTTCTGTTTCTCGCCCTCTGTTTCTCGCTCTCTGTTTCTCGCCCTCTGTTTCTCCCTCTCTGTTTCAGCCCCTCTGTTTCAGCCCCTCTTTTTCAGCCCCTCTGTTTCTCGCCCTCTGTTTCTCGCCCACAGTTTCTCGCCCTCTGTTTCAGCCCCTCAGTTTCTCGCCCTCTGTTTCAGCCCCTCTGTTTCAGCCCCTCTGTTTCAGCCCCTCTGTTTCTCGCCCTCTGTTTCTCGTCCTCTGTTTCAGCCCCTCTGTTTCAGCCTGTCTCTTTCAGCCCCTCTGTTTCAGCCCCTCTGTTTCTCGCCCTCTGTTTCTCGCCCTCTGTTTCTCGCCCTCTGTTTCTCGCTCTCTGTTTCTCGCCCTCTGGTTCTCGCTCTCTGCTTCAGCCCCTCTGTTTCAGCCCCTCTGTTTCAGCCCCTCTGTTTCTCGCCCTCTGTATCAGCCCCTCTGTTTCTCGCCCTCTGTTTCCCGCCCACTGTTTCTCGCCCTCTGTTTCAGCCCCTCTGTTTCAGCCCCTCTGTTTCAGCCCCTCTGTTTCAGCCCCTCTGTTTCTCGCCCTCTGTTTCAGCCCCTCTGTTTCAGCCCCTCTGTTTCAGCCCCTCTGTTTCTCGCCCTCTGTTTCAGCCCCTCTGTTTCTCGCCCTCTGTTTCTCGCGCTCTGTTTCAGCCCCTCTGTTTCAGCCCCTCTGTTTCAGCCCCTCTGTTTCAGCCCCTCTGTTTCTCGCCCACAGTTTCTCGCCCTCTGTTTCTCGCTCTCTGTTTCTCGCCCTCTGTTTCTCTCCCTCTGTTTCAGCTCCTCTGTTTCAGCCCCTCTGTTTCAGCCCCTCTGTTTCTCGCCCTCTGTTTCTCGCCCTCTGTTTCAGCCACTCTGTTTCAGCCCCTCTGTTTCAGCCCCTCTGTTTCAGCCCCTCTGTTTCAGCCCCTCTGTATCAGCCCCTCTGTTTCAGCCCCTCTGTTTCAGCCCCTCTGTTTCTCCCGCTCTGTTTCTCGCGCTCTGTTTCTCGCTCTCTGTTTCTCTCCCTCTGTTTCTCGCCCTCTGTTTCAGCCCCTCTGTTTCAGCCCCTCTGTTTCAACCACTCTGTTTCTCGCCCTCTGTTTCAGCCCCTCTGTTTCTCGCCCTCTGTTTCAGCCCCTCTGTTTCAGCCCCTCTGTATCAGCCACTCTGTTTCAGCCCCTCTGTTTCAGCCCCTCTGTTTCAGCTCCTCTGTTTCTCGCCCTCTGTTTCAGCCCCTCTGTTTCTCGCCCTCTGTTTCAGCCCCTCTGTATCAGCCCCTCTGTTTCAGCCCCTCTGTTTCAGCCCCTCTGTTTCAGCCCCTCTGTTTCAGCCCCTCTGTTTCAGCCCCTCTGTATCAGCCCCTCTGTTTCAGCCCCTCTGTTTCAGCCCCTCTGTTTCAGCCCCTCTGTTTCTCGCCCTCTGTTCCAGCCCCTCTGTTTCTCGCCCTCTGTTTCAGCCCCTCTGTATCAGCCCCTCTGTTTCAGCCCCTCTGTTTCAGCCCCTCTGTTTCAGCCCCTCTGTTTCTCCCCCTCTGTTTCTCGCGCTCTGTTTCTCGCTCTCTGTTTCTCTCCCTCTGTTTCTCGCCCTCTGTTTCAGCCCCTCTGTTTCAGCCCCTCTGTTTCAACCCCTCTGTTTCTCGCCCTCTGTTTCAGCCCCTCTGTTTCTCGCCCTCTGTTTCAGCCCCTCTGTTTCAGCCCCTCTGTTTCAGCCCCTCTGTTTCAGCCCCTGTGATTCAGCCCCTCAGTTTCTCGCCCTCTGTTTCTCGCCCTCTGTTTCTCGCTCTCTGTTTCTCTCCCTCTGTTTCTCGCCCTCTGTTTCAGCCCCTCTGTTTCAGCCCCTCTGTTTCAGCCCCTCTGTTTCAGCCCCTCTGTTTCTCGCCGTCTGTTTCAGCCCCTCTGTTTCTCGCCCTCTGGTTCAGCCCCTCTGTTTCAGCCCCTCTGTATCAGCCCCTCTGTTTCAGCCCCTCTGTTTCTCGCCCTCTGTTTCTCGCCCACTGTTTCAGCCCCTCTGTTTCAGCCCGTCTCTTTCAGCCCCTCTGTTTCAGCCCCTCTGTTTCTCGCCCTCTGTTTCTCGCCTTCTGTTTCTCGCCCTCTGATTCTCGCTCTCTGTTTCTCGCCCTCTGTTTCTCCATCTCTGTTTCAGCCCCTCTGTTTCAGCCCCTCTGTTTCAGCCCCTCTGTTTCTCGCCCTCTGTTTCTCGCCCACAGTTTCTCGCCCTCTGTTTCAGCCCCTCTGTTTCTCGCCCTCTGTTTCAGCCCCTCTGTTTCAGCCCCTCTGTTTCAGCCCCTCTGTTTCTCGCCCTCTGTTTCTCGTCCTCTGTTTCAGCCCCTCTGTTTCAGCCCGTCTCTTTCAGCCCCTCTGTTTCAGCCCCTCTGTTTCACGCCCTCTGTTTCTCGCCCTCTGTTTCTCGCCCTCTGTTTCACGCTCTCTGTTTCTCGCCCTCTGGTTCTCGCTCTCTGTTTCAGCCCCTCTGTTTCAGCCCCTCTGTTTCAGCCCCTCTGTTTCAGCCCCTCTGTTTCTCGCCCTCTGTTTCTCGCACTCTGTTTCAGCCCCTCTGTTTCAGCCCCTCTGTTTCAGCCCCTCTGTTTCAGCCCCTCTGATTCAGCCCCTCTGTTTCTCGCCCTCTGTTTCTCGCCCTCTGTTTCTCGCTCTCTGTTTCAATCCCTCTGTTTCTCGCCCTCTGTTTCAGCCCCTCTGTTTCAGCCCCTCTGTTTCAGCCCCTCTGTTTCAGCCCCTCTGTTTCTCGCCGTCTGTTTCAGCCCCTCTGTTTCTCGCCCTCTGTTTCAGCCCCTCTGTTTCAGCCCTTCTGTATCCGCACCTCTGTTTCAGCCCCTCTGTTTCTCGCCCTCTGTTTCTCGCCCACTGTTTCAGCCCCTCTGTTTCAGCCCGTCTCTTTCAGCCCCTCTGTTTCAGCCCCTCTGTTTCTCGCCCTCTGTTTCTCGCCTTCTGTTTCTCGCCCTCTGTTTCTCGCTATCTGTTTCTCGCCCTCTGTTTCTCCCTCTCTGTTTCAGCCCCTCTGTTTCAGCCCCTCTTTTTCAGCCCCTCTGTTTCTCGCCCTCTGTTTCTCGCCCACAGTTTCTCGCCCTCTGTTTCAGCCCCTCAGTTTCTCGCCCTCTGTTTCAGCCCCTATGTTTCAGCCCCTCTGTTTCAGCCCCTCAGTTTCTCGCCCTCTGTTTCAGCCCCTCTGTTTCAGCCCGTCTGTTTCTGCCCCTCTGTTTCTCGCCGTCTGTTTCAGCCCCTCTGTTTCTCGCCCTCTGGTTCAGCCCCTCTGTTTCAGCTCCTCTGTATCAGCCCCTCTGTTTCAGCCCCTCTGTTTCTCGCCCTCTGTTTCTCGCCCACTGTTTCAGCCCCTCTGTTTCAGCCCGTCTCTTTCAGACCCTTTGTTTCAGCCCCTCTGTTTCTCGCCCTCTGTTTCTCGCCTTCTGTTTCTCGCCCTCTGTTTCTCGCTCTCTGTTTCTCGCCCTCTGTTTCTCCCTCTCTGTTTCAGCCCCTCTGTTTCAGCCCCTCTGTTTCAGCCCCTCTGTTTCTCGCCCTCTGTTTCTCGCCCACAGTTTCTCGCCCTCTGTTTCAGCCCCTCTGTTTCTCGCCCTCTGTTTCAGCCCCTCTGTTTCAGCCCCTCTGTTTCAGCCCCTCTGTTTCTCGCCCTCTGTTTCTCGTCCTCTGTTTCAGCCCCTCTGTTTCAGCCCGTCTCTTTCAGCCCCTCTGTTTCAGCCCCTCTGTTTCACGCCCTCTGTTTCTCGCCCTCTGTTTCTCGCCCTCTGTTTCACGCTCTCTGTTTCTCGCCCTCTGGTTCTCGCTCTCTGTTTCAGCCCCTCTGTTTCAGCCCCTCTGTTTCAGCCCCTCTGTTTCAGCCCCTCTGTTTCTCGCCCTCTGTTTCTCGCCCTCTGTTTCAGCCCCTCTGTTTCAGCCCCTCTGTTTCAGCCCCTCTGTTTCTCGCCCTCTGTTTCTCGCCCTCTGTTTCAGCCCCTCTGTTTCAGCCCCTCTGTTTCAGCCCCTCTGTTTCAGCCCCTCTGATTCAGCCCCTCTGTTTCTCGCCCTCTGTTTCTCGCCCTCTGTTTCTCGCTCTCTGTTTCTCTCCCTCTGTTTCTCGCTCTCTGTTTCAGCCCCTCTGTTTCAGCGCCTCTGTTTCAGCCCCTCTGTTTCAGCCCCTCTGTTTCTGGCCGTCTGTTTCAGCCCCTCTGTTTCTCGCCCTCTGTTTCAGCCCCTCTGTTTCAGCCCTTCTGTATCAGCCCCTCTGTTTCAGCCCCTCTGTTTCTCGCCCTCTGTTTCTCGCCCACTGTTTCAGCCCCTCTGTTTCAGCCCGTCTCTTTCAGCCCCTCAGTTTCAGCCCCTCTGTTTGTCGCCCTCTGTTTCTCGCCTTCTGTTTCTCGCCCTCTGTTTCTCGCTCTCTGTTTCTCGCCCTCTGTTTCTCCCTCTCTGTTTCAGCCCCTCTGTTTCAGCCCCTCTTTTTCAGCCCCTCTGTTTCTCGCCCTCTGTTTCTCGCCCACAGTTTCTCGCCCTCTGTTTCAGCCCCTCAGTTTCTCGCCCTCTGTTTCAGCCCCTCTGTTTCAGCCCCTCTGTTTCAGCCCCTCTGTTTCTCGCCCTCTGTTTCTCGTCCTCTGTTTCAGCCCCTCTGTTTCAGCCTGTCTCTTTCAGCCCCTCTGTTTCAGCCCCTCTGTTTCTCGCCCTCTGTTTCTCGCCCTCTGTTTCTCGCCCTCTGTTTCTCGCTCTCTGTTTCTCGCCCTCTGGTTCTCGCTCTCTGCTTCAGCCCCTCTGTTTCAGCCCCTCTGTTTCAGCCCCTCTGTTTCTCGCCCTCTGTATCAGCCCCTCTGTTTCTCGCCCTCTGTTTCCCGCCCACTGTTTCTCGCCCTCTGTTTCAGCCCCTCTGTTTCAGCCCCTCTGTTTCAGCCCCTCTGTTTCAGCCCCTCTGTTTCTCGCCCTCTGTTTCAGCCCCTCTGTTTCAGCCCCTCTGTTTCAGCCCCTCTGTTTCTCGCCCTCTGTTTCAGCCCCTCTGTTTCTCGCCCTCTGTTTCTCGCGCTCTGTTTCAGCCCCTCTGTTTCAGCCCCTCTGTTTCAGCCCCTCTGTTTCAGCCCCTCTGTTTCTCGCCCACAGTTTCTCGCCCTCTGTTTCTCGCTCTCTGGTTCTCGCCCTCTGTTTCTCTCCCTCTGTTTCAGCTCCTCTGTTTCAGCCCCTCTGTTTCAGCCCCTCTGTTTCTCGCTCTCTGTTTCTCGCCCTCTGTTTCAGCCACTCTGTTTAAGCCCCTCTGTTTCAGCCCCTCTGTTTCAGCCCCTCTGTTTCAGCCCCTCTGTATCAGCCCCTCTGTTTCAGCCCCTCTGTTTCAGCCCCTCTGTTTCTCCCGCTCTGTTTCTCGCGCTCTGTTTCTCGCTCTCTGTTTCTCTCCCTCTGTTTCTCGCCCTCTGTTTCAGCCCCTCTGTTTCAGCCCCTCTGTTTCAACCACTCTGTTTCTCGCCCTCTGTTTCAGCCCCTCTGTTTCTCGCCCTCTGTTTCAGCCCCTCTGTTTCAGCCCCTCTGTATCAGCCACTCTGTTTCAGCCCCTCTGTTTCAGCCCCTCTGTTTCAGCTCCTCTGTTTCTCGCCCTCTGTTTCAGCCCCTCTGTTTCTCGCCCTCTGTTTCAGCCCCTCTGTATCAGCCCCTCTGTTTCAGCCCCTCTGTTTCAGCCCCTCTGTTTCAGCCCCTCTGTTTCAGCCCCTCTGTTTCAGCCCCTCTGTATCAGCCCCTCTGTTTCAGCCCCTCTGTTTCAGCCCCTCTGTTTCAGCCCCTCTGTTTCTCGCCCTCTGTTTCAGCCCCTCTGTTTCTCGCCCTCTGTTTCAGCCCCTCTGTATCAGCCCCTCTGTTTCAGCCCCTCTGTTTCAGCCCCTCTGTTTCAGCCCCTCTGTTTCTCCCCCTCTGTTTCTCGCGCTCTGTTTCTCGCTCTCTGTTTCTCTCCCTCTGTTTCTCGCCCTCTGTTTCAGCCCCTCTGTTTCAGCCCCTCTGTTTCAACCCCTCTGTTTCTCGCCCTCTGTTTCAGCCCCTCTGTTTCTCGCCCTCTGTTTCAGCCCCTCTGTTTCAGCCCCTCTGTTTCAGCCCCTCTGTTTCAGCCCCTGTGATTCAGCCCCTCAGTTTCTCGCCCTCTGTTTCTCGCCCTCTGTTTCTCGCTCTCTGTTTCTCTCCCTCTGTTTCTCGCCCTCTGTTTCAGCCCCTCTGTTTCAGCCCCTCTGTTTCAGCCCCTCTGTTTCAGCCCCTCTGTTTCTCGCCGTCTGTTTCAGCCCCTCTGTTTCTCGCCCTCTGGTTCAGCCCCTCTGTTTCAGCCCCTCTGTATCAGCCCCTCTGTTTCAGCCCCTCTGTTTCTCGCCCTCTGTTTCTCGCCCACTGTTTCAGCCCCTCTGTTTCAGCCCGTCTCTTTCAGCCCCTCTGTTTCAGCCCCTCTGTTTCTCGCCCTCTGTTTCTCGCCTTCTGTTTCTCGCCCTCTGATTCTCGCTCTCTGTTTCTCGCCCTCTGTTTCTCCATCTCTGTTTCAGCCCCTCTGTTTCAGCCCCTCTGTTTCAGCCCCTCTGTTTCTCGCCCTCTGTTTCTCGCCCACAGTTTCTCGCCCTCTGTTTCAGCCCCTCTGTTTCTCGCCCTCTGTTTCAGCCCCTCTGTTTCAGCCCCTCTGTTTCAGCCCCTCTGTTTCTCGCCCTCTGTTTCTCGTCCTCTGTTTCAGCCCCTCTGTTTCAGCCCGTCTCTTTCAGCCCCTCTGTTTCAGCCCCTCTGTTTCACGCCCTCTGTTTCTCGCCCTCTGTTTCTCGCCCTCTGTTTCACGCTCTCTGTTTCTCGCCCTCTGGTTCTCGCTCTCTGTTTCAGCCCCTCTGTTTCAGCCCCTCTGTTTCAGCCCCTCTGTTTCAGCCCCTCTGTTTCTCGCCCTCTGTTTCTCGCACTCTGTTTCAGCCCCTCTGTTTCAGCCCCTCTGTTTCAGCCCCTCTGTTTCAGCCCCTCTGATTCAGCCCCTCTGTTTCTCGCCCTCTGTTTCTCGCCCTCTGTTTCTCGCTCTCTGTTTCAATCCCTCTGTTTCTCGCCCTCTGTTTCAGCCCCTCTGTTTCAGCCCCTCTGTTTCAGCCCCTCTGTTTCAGCCCCTCTGTTTCTCGCCGTCTGTTTCAGCCCCTCTGTTTCTCGCCCTCTGTTTCAGCCCCTCTGTTTCAGCCCTTCTGTATCCGCACCTCTGTTTCAGCCCCTCTGTTTCTCGCCCTCTGTTTCTCGCCCACTGTTTCAGCCCCTCTGTTTCAGCCCGTCTCTTTCAGCCCCTCTGTTTCAGCCCCTCTGTTTCTCGCCCTCTGTTTCTCGCCTTCTGTTTCTCGCCCTCTGTTTCTCGCTATCTGTTTCTCGCCCTCTGTTTCTCCCTCTCTGTTTCAGCCCCTCTGTTTCAGCCCCTCTTTTTCAGCCCCTCTGTTTCTCGCCCTCTGTTTCTCGCCCACAGTTTCTCGCCCTCTGTTTCAGCCCCTCAGTTTCTCGCCCTCTGTTTCAGCCCCTATGTTTCAGCCCCTCTGTTTCAGCCCCTCTGTTTCTCGCCCTCTGTTTCTCGTCCTCTGTTTCAGCCCCTCTGTTTCAGCCCGTCTCTTTCAACCCCTCTGTTTCAGCCCCTCTGTTTCTCGCCCTCCGTTTCTCGCCCTCTGTTTCTCGCCCTCTGTTTCTCGCTCTCTGTTTCTCGCCCTCTGGTTCTCGCTCTCTGTTTCAGCCCCTCTGTTTCAGCCCCTCTGTTTCAGCCCCTCTGTTTCTCGCCCTCTGTTTCCCGCCCACTGTTTCTCGCCCTCTGTTTCAGCCCCTCTGTTTCAGCCCCTCTGTTTCTGCCCCTCTGTTTCAGCCCCTCTGTTTCTCGCCCTCTGTTTCAGCCCCTCTGTTTCAGCCCCTCTGTTTCAGCCCCTCTGTTTCAGCCCCTCTGTTTCTCGCCCTCTGTTTCAGCCCCTCTGTTTCTCGCCCTCTGTTTCTCGCGCTCTGTTGCAGCCCCTCTTTTTCAGCCCCTCTGTTTCAACCGCTCTGTTTCAGCCCCTCTGTTTCAGCCCCTCTGTTTCTCGCCCCCTTTTTCTCGCCCTCTGTTTCTCGCCCTGTTTCTCGCCCTCTGTTTCTCGTCCTCTGTTTCTCGCCTTCTGTTTCTCGCCCTCTGTTTCAGCCCCTCTGTTTCAGACCCTCTGTTTCAGCCCCTCTGTTTCTCGCCCTCTGTTTCAGCCCCTCTGTTTCAGCCCCTCTCTTTCAGCCCCTCTGTTTCTCGCCCTCTGTTTCAGACCCTCTGTTTCAGCCCCTCTGTTTCTCGCCCTCTGTTTCAGCCCCTCTGTTTCAGCCCCTCTGTTTCTCGCCCTCTGTTTCAGCCCCTCTGTTTCAGCCCCTCTGTTTCAGCTCCTCTGTTTCTCCCCCTCTGTTTCTCGCCCTCTGTTTCTCGCTCTCTGTTTTTCGCCCTCTGTTTCTCGCCCTCTGTTTCAGCCCCTATGTTTCAGCCCCTCTGTTTCAGCCCCTCTGTTTCAGCCCCTCTGTTTCTCGCCCTCTGTTTCAGCCCCTCTGTTTCTCGCCCTCTGTTTCAGCCCCTCTGTTTCAGCCCCTCTGTATCAGCCCCTCTGTTTCAGCCCCTCTGTTTCTCGCCCTCTGTTTCTCGCCCTCTGTTTCTCGCCCTCTGTTTCAGCCCCTCTGTTTCAGCCCCTCTGTTTCTCGCCCTCTGTTTCTCGCCCACTGTTTCTCGCCCTCTGTTTCAGCCCCTCTGTTTCAGCCCCTCTGTTTCAGCCCCTCTGTTTCAGCCCCTCTGTATCAGCCCCTCTGTTTCAGCTCAACTGTTTCAGCCCCTCTGTTTCTCCCCCTCTGTTTCTCGCCCTCTGTTTCTCGCTCTCTGTTTCTCACCCTCTGTTTCTCGCCCTCTGTTTCAGCCCCTCTGTTTCAGCCCCTCTGTATCAGCCCCTCTGTTTCAGCTCCTCTGTTTCTCGCCCTCTGTTTCTCGCCCACTGTTTCAGACCCTCTGTTTCAGCCCGTCTCTTTCAGCCCCTCTGTTTCAGCCCCTCTGTTTCTCGCCCTCTGTTTCTCGACCTCTGTTTCTCGCCCTCTGTTTCTCGCTCTCTGTTTCTCGCCCTCTGTTTCTCCCTCTCTGTTTCAGCCCCTCTGTTTCAGCCCCTCTGTTTCAGCCCCTCTGTTTCTCGCCCTCTGTTTCTCGCCCACTGTTTCTCGCCCTCTGTTTCAGCCCCTCTGTTTCTCGCCCTCTGTTTCAGCCCCTCTGTTTCAGCCCCTCTGTTTCAGCCCCTCTGTTTCTCGCCCTCTGCTTCTCGCCCTCTGCTTCAGCCCCTCTGTTTCAGCCCGTCTCTTCCAGCCCCTCTGTTTCAGCCCCTCTGTTTCTCGCCCTCTGTTTCTCGCCCTCTGTTTCTCGCCCTCTGTTTCTCGCTCTCAGTTTCTCGCCCTCTGGTTCTCGCTCTCTGTTTCAGCCCCTCTGTTTCAGCCCCTCTGTTTCAGCCCCTCTGTTTCAGCCCCTCTGTTTCTCGCCCTCTGTTTCTCGCACACTGTTTCTCGCCCTCTGTTTCAGCCCCTCTGTTTCAGCCCCTCTGTTTCAGCCCCTCTGTTTCTCGCCCTCTGTTTCAGCCCCTCTGTTTCAGCCCCTCTGTTTCAGCCCCTCTGTTTCAGCCCCTCTGTTTCTCGCCCTCTGTTTCAGCCCCTCTGTTTCTCGCCCTCTGTTTCAGCCCCTCTGTTTCTCGCCCTCTGTTGCAGCCCCTCTGTTTCAGCCCCTCTGTTTCAACCCCTCTGTTTCAGCCCCTCTGTTTCAGCCCCTCTGTTTCTCGCCCTCTGATTCTCGCTCTCTGTTTCTCGCCCTCTGTTTCTCTCCCTCTGTTTCTCGCCCTCTGTTTCTCGCCCTCTGTTTCTCGCCCTCTGTTTCAGCCCCTCTGTTTCAGCCCCTCTGTTTCAGCCCCTCTATTTCTCGCCCTCTGTTTCAGCCACTCTGTTTCAGCCCCTCTGTTTCAGCCCCTCTGTTTCTCGCCCTCTGTTTCAGACCCTCTGTTTCAGCCCCTCTGTTTCATCTCCTCTGTTTCAGCCCCTCTGTTTCAACCCCTCTGTTTCAGCCCCTCTGTTTCTCCCCCTCTGTTTCTCGCCCACTGTTTCTCGCTCTCTGTTTCTCACCCTCTGTTTCTCGCCCTCTGTTTCAGCCCCTCTGTTTCAGCCCCTCTGTTTCAGCCCCTCTGTTTCAGCCGCTCTGTTTCTCGCCTTCTGTTTCAACCCCTCTGTTTCTCGCCCTCTGTTTCAGCCCCTCTGTTTCAGCCCCTCTGTATCAGCCACTCTGTTTCAGCCCCTCTGTTTCAGCCCCTCTGTTTCAGCCCCTCTGTTTCTCGCCCTCTGTTTCAGCCCCTCTGTTTCTCGCCCTCTGTTTCAGCCCCTCTGTATCAGCCCCTCTGTTTCAGCCCCTCTATTTCAGCCCCTCTGTTTCTCGCCGTCTGTTTCAGCCCCTCTGTTTCTCGCCCTCTGTTTCAGCCCCTCTGTTTCAGCCCCTCTGTATCAGCCCCTCTGTTTCAGCCCCTCTGTTTCTCGCCCTCTGTTTCTCGCCCTCTGTTTCAGCCCCTCTGTTTCAGCCCGTCTCTTTCAGCCCCTCTGTTTCAGCCCCTCTGTTTCTCGCCCTCTGTTTCTCGCCCTCTGTTTCTCGCCCTCTGTTTCTCGCTCTCTGTTTCTCGCCCTCTGTTTCTCGCTCTCTGTTTCAGCCCCTCTGTTTCAGCCCCTCTGTTTCAGCCCCTCTGTTTCTCGCCCTCTGTTTCTCGCCCACTGTTTCTCGCCCTCTTTTTCTAGCCCTCTGTTTCTCGCCCTCTGTTTCTCGCCCTCTGTTTCTCGCCCTCTGTTTCTCGCCCTCTGTTTCAGCCCCTCTGTTTCTCGCCCTCTGATTCAGACCCTCTGTTTAAGCCCCTGTGTTTCAGCCCCTCTGTTTCTCGCCCTCTGTTTCTCGCCCTCTGTTTCAGCCCCTCTGTTTTCCTCCCCTCTGTTTCAGCCCCTCTGTTTCAGCCCCTCTGTTTCTCCCCCTCTGTTTCTCGCCCTCTGTTTCTCGCTCTCTGTTTCGCGCCCTCTGTTTCTCGCCCTCTGTTTCAGCCCCTCTGTTTCAGCCCCTCTGTTTCAGCCCCTCTGTTTCTCGCCGTCTGTTTCAGCCCCTCTGTTTCTCACCCTCTGTTTCAGCCCCTCTGTTTCATCCCCTCTGTATCAGCCCCTCTGTTTCAGCCCCTCTGTTTCTCGCCCTCTGTTTCTCGCCCTCTGTTTCTCGCCCTCAGTTTCTCGTCCACATTTTCAGCCCCTCTGTTTCAGCCCCTCTGTTTCAGCCCATCTGTTTCAGCCCCTCCGTTTCAGCCCCTCTGTTTCAGCCCCTCTGTTTCAGCCCCTCTGTTTCTCGCCCTCTGTTTCTCGCTCTCTGTTTCTCGCACTCTGTTTCAGCCCCTCTGTTTCTCGCCCACTGTTTCAGCCGCTCTGTTTCTCGCCATGTGTTTCAGCCCCTCTGTTTCACCTCCTCTGTTTCAGCCCCTCTGTTTCATCCCCTCTGTTTCCGCCCCTCATTTCTCGCCCTCTGTTTCAGCCCCTCTGTTTCTCGCACTCTGTTTCAGCCCCTCTGTTTCAGCCTCTCTGTATCAGCCCCTCTGTTTCAGCTCCTCTGTTTCTCGCCCTCTGGTTCTCACCCACTGTTTCTCTCCCTCTGTTTCAGCCTCTCTGTTTCAGCCCCTCTGTTTCAGCCCCTCTGTTTCTCGCCCTCTGTTTCTCGCCCTCTGTTTCAGCCCCCCTGTTTCAGCCCCTCTGTTTCAGCCCCTCTGTTTCAGCCCCTCTGTTTCAGCCCTTCTGTATCAGCCCCTCTGTTTCAGCTCCTCTGTTTCAGCCCCTCTGTTTCTCCCCCTCTGTTTCTCGCCCTCTGTTTCTCGCTCTCTGTTTCTCACCCTCTGTTTCTCGCCCTCTGTTTCAGCCCCTCTGTTTCAGCCCCTCTGTTTCAGCCCCTCTGTTTCAGACCCTCTGTTTCTCGCCCTCTGTTTCAGCCCCTCTGTTTCTCGCCCTCTGTTTCAGCCCCTCTGTTTCAGCCCATCTGTATCAGCCTCTCTGTTTCAGCCCCTCTGTTTCAGCCCCTCTGTTTCAGCCCCTCTGTTTCTCGCCCTCTGTTTCAGCCCCTCTGTTTCTCGCCCTCTGTTTCAGCCCCTCTGTATCAGCCCCTCTGTTTCAGCCCCTCTGTTTCTCGCCCTCTGTTTCTCGCCCTCTGTTTCAGCCCCTCTGTTTCAGCCCCTCTGTTTCAGCCCCTCTGTTTCAGCCCCTCTGATTCAGCCCCTCTGTTTCTCGCCCTGTGTTTCTCGTCCTCTGTTTCTCGCTCTCTGTTTCTCGCCCTCTGTTTCTCGCCCTTTGTTTCAGCCCCTCTGTTTCAGCCCCTCTTTTTCAGCCCGTCTGTTTCAGCCCCTCTGTTTCTCGCCGTCTGTTTCAGCCCCTCTGTTTCAGCCCCTCTGTTCCTCGCCCTCTTTTTCTCGCCCTCTGTTTCTCGCCCTCTGTTTCTCGCCCTCTGTTTCTCGCCCTCTGTTTCTCGCCCTCTGTTTCTCGCCCTCTGTTTCAGCCCCTCTGTTTCAGCCCCTCTGTTTCAGCCCCTCTGTTTCTCGCCCTCTGTTTCAGCCCCTCTGTTTCAGCCCCTCTGTTTCAGCCCCTCTGTTTCTCGCCCTCTGTTTCAGCCCCTCTGTTTCAGCCCCTCTGTTTCTCGCCCTCTGTTTCAGCCCCTCTGTTTCAGCCCCTCTGTTTCTCGCCCTCTGTTTCAGACCCTCTGTTTCAGCCCCTCTGTTTCTCGCCCTCTGTTTCAGCCCCTCTGTTTCAGCCCCTCTGTTTCAGCCCCTCTGTTTCAGCCCCTCTGTTTCAGCCCCTCTGTTTCTCGGCCTCTGTTTCAGCCCCTCCGTTTCAGCCCCTCTGTTTCAGCCCCTCTGTTTCTCGCCCTCTGTTTCAGCCCCTCTGTTTCAGCCCCTCTGTTTCTCGCCCTCTGTTTCAGCCCCTCTGTTTCAGCCCCTCTGTTTCTCGCCCTCTGTTTCAGACCCTCTGTTTCAGCCCCTCTGTTTCTCGCCCTCTGTTTCAGCCCCTCTGTTTCAGCCCCTCTGTTTCAGCCCCTCTGTTTCAGCCCCTCTGTTTCTCCCCCTCTGTTTCTCGCCCTCTGTTTCTCGCTCTCTGTTTCTCGCCCTCTGTTTCTCGCCCTCTGTTTCAGCCCCTCTGTTTCAGCCCCTCTGTTTCAGCCCCTCTGTTTCAGCCCCTCTGTTTCTCGCCCTCTGTTTCAGCCCCTCTGTTTCTCGCCCTCTGTTTCAGCCCCTCTGTTTCAGCCCCTCTGTATCAGCCCCTCTGTTTCAGCCCCTCTGTTTCTCGCCCTCTGTTTCTCGCCCTCTGTTTCTCGCCCTCTGTTTCAGCCCCTCAGTTTCAGCCCCTCTGTTTCTCGCCCTCTGTTTCTCGCCCACTGTTTCTCGCCCTCTGTTTCAGCCCCTCTGTTTCAGCCCCTCTGTTTCAGCCCCTCTGTTTCAGCCCCTCTGTATCAGCCCCTCTGTTTCAGCTAAACTGTTTCAGCCCCTCTGTTTCTCCCCCTCTGTTTCTCGCCCTCTGTTTCTCGCTCTCTGTTTCTCACCCTCTGTTTCTCGCCCTCTGTTTCAGCCCCACTGTTTCAGCCCCTCTGTATCAGCCCCTCTGTTTCAGCCCCTCTGTTTCTCGCCCTCTGTTTCTCGCCCACTGTTTCAGCCCCTCTGTTTCAGCCCGTCTCTTTCAGCCCCTCTGTTTCAGCCGCTCTGTTTCTCGCTCTCTGTTTCTCGCCCTCTGTTTCTCCCTCTCTGTTTCAGCCCCTCTGTTTCAGCCCCTCTGTTTCAGCCCCTCTGTTTCTCGCCCTCTGTTTCTCCCCCACTTGTTCTCGCCCTCTGTTTCAGCCCCTCTGTTTCTTGCCCTCTGTTTCAGCCCCTCTGTTTCAGCCCCTCTGTTTCAGCCCCTCTGTTTCTCGCCCTCTGTTTCTCGCCCTCTGTTTCAGCCCCTCTGTTTCAGCCCGTCTCTTCCAGCCCCTCTGTTTCAGCCCCTCTGTTTCTCGCCCTCTGTTTCTCGCCCTCTGTTTCTCGCCCTCTGTTTCTCGCTCTCAGTTTCTCGCCCTCTGGTTCTCGCTCTCTGTTTCAGCCCCTCTGTTGCAGCCCCTCTGTTTCAGCCCCTCTGTTTCAGCCCCTCTGTTTCTCGCCCTCTTTTTCTCGCACACTGTTTCTCGCCCTCTGTTTCAGCCCCTCTGTTTCAGCCCCTCTGTTTCAGCCCCTCTGTTTCAGCCCCTCTGTTTCTCGCCCTCTGTTTCAGCCCCTCTGTTTCAGCCCCTCTGTTTCAGCCCCTCTGTTTCAGCCCCTCTGTTTCTCGCCCTCTGTTTCAGCCCCTCTGTTCCTCGCCCTCTGTTTCAGCCCCTCTGTTTCTCGCCCTCTGTTGCAGCCCCTCTGTTTCAGCCCCTCTGTTTCAACCCCTCTGTTTCAGCCCCTCTGTTTCAGCCCCTCTGTTTCTCGCCCTCTGATTCTCGCTCTCTGTTTCTCGCCCTCTGTTTCTCGCCCTCTGTTTCTCGCCCTCTGTTTCTCGCCCTCTGTTTCTCGCCCTCTGTTTCATCCCCTCCGGTTCAGCCCCTCTATTTCTCGCCCTCTGTTTCAGCCCCTCTGTTTCAGCCCCTCTGTTTCAGCCCCTCTGCTTCTCGCCCTCTGTTTCAGACCCTCTGTTTCAGCCCCTCTGTTTCATCTCCTCTGTTTCAGCCCCTCTGTTTCAACCCCTCTGTTTCAGCCCCTCTGTTTCTCCCCCTCTGTTTCTCGCCCACTGTTTCTCGCTCTCTGTTTCTCACCCTCTGTTTCTCGCCCTCTGTTTCAGCCCCTCTGTTTCAGCCCCTCTGTTTCAGCCCCTCTGTTTCAGCCCCTCTGTTTCTCGCCTTCTGTTTCATCCCCTCTGTTTCTCGCCCTCTGTTTCTCGCCCTCTGTTTCTCGCCCTCTGTTTCAGCCCCTCTGTTTCAGCCCCTCTGTTTCTCGCCCTCTGTTTCAGCCACTCTGTTTAAGCTCCTCTGTTTCAGCCCCTCTGTTTCTCGCCCTCTGTTTCAGACCCTCTGTTTCAGCCCCTCTGTTTCAGCCCCTCTGTTTCTCGCCCTCTGTTTCAGCCCCTCTGTTTCAGCCCCTCTGTATCAGCCCCTCTGTTTCAGCCCCTCTGTTTCTCGCCCTCTGTTTCTCGCCCTCTGTTTCAGCCCCTCTGTTTCAGCCCCTCTGTTTCAGCCCTTCTGTATCAGCCCCTCTGTTTCAGCTCCTCTGTTTCAGCCCCTCTGTTTCTCCCCCTCTGTTTCTCGCCCTCTGTTTCTCGCTCTCTGTTTCTCACCCTCTGTTTCTCGCCCTCTGTTTCAGCCCCTCTGTTTCAGCCCCTCTGTTTCAGCCCCTCTGTTTCATACACTCTGTTTCTCGCCCTCTGTTTCAGCCCCTCTGTTTCTCGCCCTCTGTTTCAGCCCCTCTGTTTCAGCCCATCTGTATCAGCCCCTCTGTTTCAGCCCCTCTGTTTCAGCCCCTCTGTTTCAGCCCCTCTGTTTCTCGCCCTCTGTTTCAGCCCCTCTGTTTCTCGCCCTCTGTTTCAGCCCCTCTGTATCAGCCCCTCTGTTTCAGCCCCTCTGTTTCTCGCCCTCTGTTTCTCGCCCTCTGTTTCAGCCCCTCTGTTTCAGCCCCTCTGTTTCAGCCCCTCTGTTTCAGCCCCTCTGATTCAGCCCCTCTGTTTCTCGCCCTGTGTTTCTCGCCCTCTGTTTCTCGCTCTCTGTTTCTCGCCCTCTGTTTCTCGCCCTTTGTTTCAGCCCCTCTGTTTCAGCCCCTCTTTTTCAGCCCGTCTGTTTCAGCCCCTCTGTTTCTCGCCGTCTGTTTCAGCCCCTCTGTTTCAGCCCCTCTGTTCCTCGCCCTCTTTTTCTCGCCCTCTGTTTCTCGCCCTCTGTTTCTCGCCCTCTGTTTCTCGCCCTCTGTTTCTCGCCCTCTGTTTCAGCCCCTCTGTTTCAGCCCCTCTGTTTCAGCCCCTCTGTTTCTCGCCCTCTGTTTCAGCCCCTCTGTTTCAGCCCCTCTGTTTCAGCCCCTCTGTTTCTCGCCCTCTGTTTCAGCCCCTCTGTTTCAGCCCCTCTGTTTCTCGCCCTCTGTTTCAGCCCCTCTGTTTCAGCCCCTCTGTTTCTCGCCCTCTGTTTCAGACCCTCTGTTTCAGCCCCTCTGTTTCTCGCCCTCTGTTTCAGCCCCTCTGTTTCAGCCCCTCTGTTTCAGCCCCTCTGTTTCAGCCCCTCTGTTTCTCGGCCTCTGTTTCAGCCCCTCTGTTTCAGCCCCTCTGTTTCTCGCCCTCTGTTTCAGCCCCTCTGTTTCAGCCCCTCTGTTTCTCGCCCTCTGTTTCAGACCCTCTGTTTCAGCCCCTCTGTTTCTCGCCCTCTGTTTCAGCCCCTCTGTTTCAGCCCCTCTGTTTCAGCCCCTCTGTTTCAGCCCCTCTGTTTCAGCCCCTCTGTTTCTCGCCCTCTGTTTCAGCCCCTCTGTTTCAGCCCCTCTGTTTCTCGCCCTCTGTTTCAGCCCCTCTGTTTCAGCCCCTCTGTTTCTCGCCCTCTGTTTCAGACCCTCTGTTTCAGCCCCTCTGTTTCTCGCCCTCTGTTTCAGCCCCTCTGTTTCAGCCCCTCTGTTTCAGCCCCTCTGTTTCAGCCCCTCTGTTTCTCGGCCTCTGTTTCAGCCCCTCCGTTTCAGCCCCTCTGTTTCAGCCCCTCTGTTTCTCGCCCTCTCTTTCAGCCCCTCTGTTTCAGCCCCTCTGTTTCTCGCCCTCTGTTTCAGACCCTCTGTTTCAGCCCCTCTGTTTCTCGCCCTCTGTTTCAGCCCCTCTGTTTCAGCCCCTCTGTTTCAGCCCCTCTGTTTCAGCCCCTCTGTTTCTCCCCCTCTGTTTCTCGCCCTCTGTTTCTCGCTCTCTGTTTCTCGCCCTCTGTTTCTCGCCCTCTGTGTAAGCCCCTCTGTTTCAGCCCCACTGTTTCAGCCCCTCTGTTTCAGCCCCTCTGTTTCTCGCCCTCTGTTTCAGCCCCTCTGTTTCTCGCCCTCTGTTTCAGCCCCTCTGTTTCAGCCCCTCTGTATCAGCCCCTCTGTTTCAGCCCCTCTGTTTCTCGCCCTCTGTTTCTCGCCCTCTGTTTCTCGCCCTTTGTTTCAGCCCCTCTGTTTAAGCCCCTCTGTTTCTCGCCCTCTGTTTCTCGCCCACTGTTTCTCGCCCTCTGTTTCAGCCCCTCTGTTTCAGCCCCTCTGTTTCAGCCCCTCTGTTTCAGCCCCTCTGTATCAGCCCCTCTGTTTCAGCTCAACTGTTTCAGCCCCTCTGTTTCTCCCCCTCTGTTTCTGGCCCTCTGTTTCTCGCTCTCTGTTTCTCACCCTCTGTTTCTCGCCCTCTGTTTCAGCCCCACTGTTTCAGCCACTCTGTATCAGCCCCTCTGTTTCAGCCCCTCTGTTTCTCGCCCTCTGTTTCTCGCCCACTGTTTCAGCCCCTCTGTTTCAGCCCGTCTCTTTCAGCCCCTCTGTTTCAGCCCCTCTGTTTCTCGCCCTCTGTTTCTCGACCTCTGTTTCTCGCCCTCTGTTTCTCGCTCTCTGTTTCTCGCCCTCTGTTTCTCCCTCTCTGTTTCAGCCCCTCTGTTTCAGCCCCTCTGTTTCAGCCCCTCTGTTTCTCGCCCTCTGTTTCTCGCCCACTGTTTCTCGCCCTCTGTTTCAGCCCCTCTGTTTCTCGCCCTCTGTTTCAGCCCCTCTGTTTCAGCCCCTCTGTTTCAGCCCCTCTGTTTCTCGCCCTCTGTTTCTCGCCCTCTGTTTCAGCCCCTCTGTTTCTGCCCGTCTCTTCCAGCCCCTCTGTTTCAGCCCCTCTGTTTCTCGCCCTCTGTTTCTCGCCCTCTGTTTCTCGCCCTCTGTTTCTCGCCCTCTGGTTCTCGCTCTCTGTTTCAGCCCCTCTGTTTCAGCCCCTCTGTTTCAGCCCCTCTGTTTCAGCCCCTCTGTTTCTCGCCCTCTTTTTCTCGCACACTGTTTCTCGCCCTCTGTTTCAGCCCCTCTGTTTCAGCCCCTCTGTTTCAGCCCCTCTGTTTCAGCCCCTCTGTTTCTCGCCCTCTGTTTCTCACCCTCTGTTTCTCGCTCTCTGTTTCTCACCCTCTGTTTCTCGCCCTCTGTTTCAGCCTCTCTGTTTCAGCCCCTCTGTTTCAGCCCCTCTGTTTCTCGCCCTCTGTTTCTCGCCCTCTGTTTCAGCCCCCCTGTTTCAGCCCCTCTGTTTCAGCCCCTCTGTTTCAGCCCCTCTGTTTCAGCCCTTCTGTATCAGCCCCTCTGTTTCAGCTCCTCTGTTTCAGCCCCTCTGTTTCTCCCCCTCTGTTTCTCGCCCTCTGTTTCTCGCTCTCTGTTTCTCACCCTCTGTTTCTCGCCCTCTGTTTCAGCCCCTCTGTTTCAGCCCCTCTGTTTCAGCCCCTCTGTTTCAGACCCTCTGTTTCTCGCCCTCTGTTTCAGCCCCTCTGTTTCTCGCCCTCTGTTTCAGCCCCTCTGTTTCAGCCCATCTGTATCAGCCTCTCTGTTTCAGCCCCTCTGTTTCAGCCCCTCTGTTTCAGCCCCTCTGTTTCTCGCCCTCTGTTTCAGCCCCTCTGTTTCTCGCCCTCTGTTTCAGCCCCTCTGTATCAGCCCCTCTGTTTCAGCCCCTCTGTTTCTCGCCCTCTGTTTCTCGCCCTCTGTTTCAGCCCCTCTGTTTCAGCCCCTCTGTTTCAGCCCCTCTGTTTCAGCCCCTCTGATTCAGCCCCTCTGTTTCTCGCCCTGTGTTTCTCGTCCTCTGTTTCTCGCTCTCTGTTTCTCGCCCTCTGTTTCTCGCCCTTTGTTTCAGCCCCTCTGTTTCAGCCCCTCTTTTTCAGCCCGTCTGTTTCAGCCCCTCTGTTTCTCGCCGTCTGTTTCAGCCCCTCTGTTTCAGCCCCTCTGTTCCTCGCCCTCTTTTTCTCGCCCTCTGTTTCTCGCCCTCTGTTTCTCGCCCTCTGTTTCTCGCCCTCTGTTTCTCGCCCTCTGTTTCTCGCCCTCTGTTTCAGCCCCTCTGTTTCAGCCCCTCTGTTTCAGCCCCTCTGTTTCTCGCCCTCTGTTTCAGCCCCTCTGTTTCAGCCCCTCTGTTTCTGCCCCTCTGTTTCTCGCCCTCTGTTTCAGCCCCTCTGTTTCAGCCCCTCTGTTTCTCGCCCTCTGTTTCAGCCCCTCTGTTTCAGCCCCTCTGTTTCTCGCCCTCTGTTTCAGACCCTCTGTTTCAGCCCCTCTGTTTCTCGCCCTCTGTTTCAGCCCCTCTGTTTCAGCCCCTCTGTTTCAGCCCCTCTGTTTCAGCCCCTCTGTTTCAGCCCCTCTGTTTCTCGGCCTCTGTTTCAGCCCCTCCGTTTCAGCCCCTCTGTTTCAGCCCCTCTGTTTCTCGCCCTCTGTTTCAGCCCCTCTGTTTCAGCCCCTCTGTTTCTCGCCCTCTGTTTCAGCCCCTCTGTTTCAGCCCCTCTGTTTCTCGCCCTCTGTTTCAGACCCTCTGTTTCAGCCCCTCTGTTTCTCGCCCTCTGTTTCAGCCCCTCTGTTTCAGCCCCTCTGTTTCAGCCCCTCTGTTTCAGCCCCTCTGTTTCTCCCCCTCTGTTTCTCGCCCTCTGTTTCTCGCTCTCTGTTTCTCGCCCTCTGTTTCTCGCCCTCTGTTTCAGCCCCTCTGTTTCAGCCCCTCTGTTTCAGCCCCTCTGTTTCAGCCCCTCTGTTTCTCGCCCTCTGTTTCAGCCCCTCTGTTTCTCGCCCTCTGTTTCAGCCCCTCTGTTTCAGCCCCTCTGTATCAGCCCCTCTGTTTCAGCCCCTCTGTTTCTCGCCCTCTGTTTCTCGCCCTCTGTTTCTCGCCCTCTGTTTCAGCCCCTCAGTTTCAGCCCCTCTGTTTCTCGCCCTCTGTTTCTCGCCCACTGTTTCTCGCCCTCTGTTTCAGCCCCTCTGTTTCAGCCCCTCTGTTTCAGCCCCTCTGTTTCAGCCCCTCTGTATCAGCCCCTCTGTTTCAGCTAAACTGTTTCAGCCCCTCTGTTTCTCCCCCTCTGTTTCTCGCCCTCTGTTTCTCGCTCTCTGTTTCTCACCCTCTGTTTCTCGCCCTCTGTTTCAGCCCCACTGTTTCAGCCCCTCTGTATCAGCCCCTCTGTTTCAGCCCCTCTGTTTCTCGCCCTCTGTTTCTCGCCCACTGTTTCAGCCCCTCTGTTTCAGCCCGTCTCTTTCAGCCCCTCTGTTTCAGCCGCTCTGTTTCTCGCTCTCTGTTTCTCGCCCTCTGTTTCTCCCTCTCTGTTTCAGCCCCTCTGTTTCAGCCCCTCTGTTTCAGCCCCTCTGTTTCTCGCCCTCTGTTTCTCCCCCACTTGTTCTCGCCCTCTGTTTCAGCCCCTCTGTTTCTTGCCCTCTGTTTCAGCCCCTCTGTTTCAGCCCCTCTGTTTCAGCCCCTCTGTTTCTCGCCCTCTGTTTCTCGCCCTCTGTTTCAGCCCCTCTGTTTCAGCCCGTCTCTTCCAGCCCCTCTGTTTCAGCCCCTCTGTTTCTCGCCCTCTGTTTCTCGCCCTCTGTTTCTCGCCCTCTGTTTCTCGCTCTCAGTTTCTCGCCCTCTGGTTCTCGCTCTCTGTTTCAGCCCCTCTGTTGCAGCCCCTCTGTTTCAGCCCCTCTGTTTCAGCCCCTCTGTTTCTCGCCCTCTTTTTCTCGCACACTGTTTCTCGCCCTCTGTTTCAGCCCCTCTGTTTCAGCCCCTCTGTTTCAGCCCCTCTGTTTCAGCCCCTCTGTTTCTCGCCCTCTGTTTCAGCCCCTCTGTTTCAGCCCCTCTGTTTCAGCCCCTCTGTTTCAGCCCCTCTGTTTCTCGCCCTCTGTTTCAGCCCCTCTGTTCCTCGCCCTCTGTTTCAGCCCCTCTGTTTCTCGCCCTCTGTTGCAGCCCCTCTGTTTCAGCCCCTCTGTTTCAACCCCTCTGTTTCAGCCCCTCTGTTTCAGCCCCTCTGTTTCTCGCCCTCTGATTCTCGCTCTCTGTTTCTCGCCCTCTGTTTCTCGCCCTCTGTTTCTCGCCCTCTGTTTCTCGCCCTCTGTTTCTCGCCCTCTGTTTCATCCCCTCCGGTTCAGCCCCTCTATTTCTCGCCCTCTGTTTCAGCCCCTCTGTTTCAGCCCCTCTGTTTCAGCCCCTCTGCTTCTCGCCCTCTGTTTCAGACCCTCTGTTTCAGCCCCTCTGTTTCATCTCCTCTGTTTCAGCCCCTCTGTTTCAACCCCTCTGTTTCAGCCCCTCTGTTTCTCCCCCTCTGTTTCTCGCCCACTGTTTCTCGCTCTCTGTTTCTCACCCTCTGTTTCTCGCCCTCTGTTTCAGCCCCTCTGTTTCAGCCCCTCTGTTTCAGCCCCTCTGTTTCAGCCCCTCTGTTTCTCGCCTTCTGTTTCATCCCCTCTGTTTCTCGCCCTCTGTTTCTCGCCCTCTGTTTCTCGCCCTCTGTTTCAGCCCCTCTGTTTCAGCCCCTCTGTTTCTCGCCCTCTGTTTCAGCCACTCTGTTTAAGCTCCTCTGTTTCAGCCCCTCTGTTTCTCGCCCTCTGTTTCAGACCCTCTGTTTCAGCCCCTCTGTTTCAGCCCCTCTGTTTCTCGCCCTCTGTTTCAGCCCCTCTGTTTCAGCCCCTCTGTATCAGCCCCTCTGTTTCAGCCCCTCTGTTTCTCGCCCTCTGTTTCTCGCCCTCTGTTTCAGCCCCTCTGTTTCAGCCCCTCTGTTTCAGCCCTTCTGTATCAGCCCCTCTGTTTCAGCTCCTCTGTTTCAGCCCCTCTGTTTCTCCCCCTCTGTTTCTCGCCCTCTGTTTCTCGCTCTCTGTTTCTCACCCTCTGTTTCTCGCCCTCTGTTTCAGCCCCTCTGTTTCAGCCCCTCTGTTTCAGCCCCTCTGTTTCATACACTCTGTTTCTCGCCCTCTGTTTCAGCCCCTCTGTTTCTCGCCCTCTGTTTCAGCCCCTCTGTTTCAGCCCATCTGTATCAGCCCCTCTGTTTCAGCCCCTCTGTTTCAGCCCCTCTGTTTCAGCCCCTCTGTTTCTCGCCCTCTGTTTCAGCCCCTCTGTTTCTCGCCCTCTGTTTCAGCCCCTCTGTATCAGCCCCTCTGTTTCAGCCCCTCTGTTTCTCGCCCTCTGTTTCTCGCCCTCTGTTTCAGCCCCTCTGTTTCAGCCCCTCTGTTTCAGCCCCTCTGTTTCAGCCCCTCTGATTCAGCCCCTCTGTTTCTCGCCCTGTGTTTCTCGCCCTCTGTTTCTCGCTCTCTGTTTCTCGCCCTCTGTTTCTCGCCCTTTGTTTCAGCCCCTCTGTTTCAGCCCCTCTTTTTCAGCCCGTCTGTTTCAGCCCCTCTGTTTCTCGCCGTCTGTTTCAGCCCCTCTGTTTCAGCCCCTCTGTTCCTCGCCCTCTTTTTCTCGCCCTCTGTTTCTCGCCCTCTGTTTCTCGCCCTCTGTTTCTCGCCCTCTGTTTCTCGCCCTCTGTTTCAGCCCCTCTGTTTCAGCCCCTCTGTTTCAGCCCCTCTGTTTCTCGCCCTCTGTTTCAGCCCCTCTGTTTCAGCCCCTCTGTTTCAGCCCCTCTGTTTCTCGCCCTCTGTTTCAGCCCCTCTGTTTCAGCCCCTCTGTTTCTCGCCCTCTGTTTCAGCCCCTCTGTTTCAGCCCCTCTGTTTCTCGCCCTCTGTTTCAGACCCTCTGTTTCAGCCCCTCTGTTTCTCGCCCTCTGTTTCAGCCCCTCTGTTTCAGCCCCTCTGTTTCAGCCCCTCTGTTTCAGCCCCTCTGTTTCTCGGCCTCTGTTTCAGCCCCTCTGTTTCAGCCCCTCTGTTTCTCGCCCTCTGTTTCAGCCCCTCTGTTTCAGCCCCTCTGTTTCTCGCCCTCTGTTTCAGACCCTCTGTTTCAGCCCCTCTGTTTCTCGCCCTCTGTTTCAGCCCCTCTGTTTCAGCCCCTCTGTTTCAGCCCCTCTGTTTCAGCCCCTCTGTTTCAGCCCCTCTGTTTCTCGCCCTCTGTTTCAGCCCCTCTGTTTCAGCCCCTCTGTTTCTCGCCCTCTGTTTCAGCCCCTCTGTTTCAGCCCCTCTGTTTCTCGCCCTCTGTTTCAGACCCTCTGTTTCAGCCCCTCTGTTTCTCGCCCTCTGTTTCAGCCCCTCTGTTTCAGCCCCTCTGTTTCAGCCCCTCTGTTTCAGCCCCTCTGTTTCTCGGCCTCTGTTTCAGCCCCTCCGTTTCAGCCCCTCTGTTTCAGCCCCTCTGTTTCTCGCCCTCTCTTTCAGCCCCTCTGTTTCAGCCCCTCTGTTTCTCGCCCTCTGTTTCAGACCCTCTGTTTCAGCCCCTCTGTTTCTCGCCCTCTGTTTCAGCCCCTCTGTTTCAGCCCCTCTGTTTCAGCCCCTCTGTTTCAGCCCCTCTGTTTCTCCCCCTCTGTTTCTCGCCCTCTGTTTCTCGCTCTCTGTTTCTCGCCCTCTGTTTCTCGCCCTCTGTGTAAGCCCCTCTGTTTCAGCCCCACTGTTTCAGCCCCTCTGTTTCAGCCCCTCTGTTTCTCGCCCTCTGTTTCAGCCCCTCTGTTTCTCGCCCTCTGTTTCAGCCCCTCTGTTTCAGCCCCTCTGTATCAGCCCCTCTGTTTCAGCCCCTCTGTTTCTCGCCCTCTGTTTCTCGCCCTCTGTTTCTCGCCCTTTGTTTCAGCCCCTCTGTTTAAGCCCCTCTGTTTCTCGCCCTCTGTTTCTCGCCCACTGTTTCTCGCCCTCTGTTTCAGCCCCTCTGTTTCAGCCCCTCTGTTTCAGCCCCTCTGTTTCAGCCCCTCTGTATCAGCCCCTCTGTTTCAGCTCAACTGTTTCAGCCCCTCTGTTTCTCCCCCTCTGTTTCTGGCCCTCTGTTTCTCGCTCTCTGTTTCTCACCCTCTGTTTCTCGCCCTCTGTTTCAGCCCCACTGTTTCAGCCACTCTGTATCAGCCCCTCTGTTTCAGCCCCTCTGTTTCTCGCCCTCTGTTTCTCGCCCACTGTTTCAGCCCCTCTGTTTCAGCCCGTCTCTTTCAGCCCCTCTGTTTCAGCCCCTCTGTTTCTCGCCCTCTGTTTCTCGACCTCTGTTTCTCGCCCTCTGTTTCTCGCTCTCTGTTTCTCGCCCTCTGTTTCTCCCTCTCTGTTTCAGCCCCTCTGTTTCAGCCCCTCTGTTTCAGCCCCTCTGTTTCTCGCCCTCTGTTTCTCGCCCACTGTTTCTCGCCCTCTGTTTCAGCCCCTCTGTTTCTCGCCCTCTGTTTCAGCCCCTCTGTTTCAGCCCCTCTGTTTCAGCCCCTCTGTTTCTCGCCCTCTGTTTCTCGCCCTCTGTTTCAGCCCCTCTGTTTCTGCCCGTCTCTTCCAGCCCCTCTGTTTCAGCCCCTCTGTTTCTCGCCCTCTGTTTCTCGCCCTCTGTTTCTCGCCCTCTGTTTCTCGCCCTCTGGTTCTCGCTCTCTGTTTCAGCCCCTCTGTTTCAGCCCCTCTGTTTCAGCCCCTCTGTTTCAGCCCCTCTGTTTCTCGCCCTCTTTTTCTCGCACACTGTTTCTCGCCCTCTGTTTCAGCCCCTCTGTTTCAGCCCCTCTGTTTCAGCCCCTCTGTTTCAGCCCCTCTGTTTCTCGCCCTCTGTTTCAGCCCCTCTGTTTCAGCCCCTCTGTTTCAGCCCCTCTGTTTCAGCCCCTCTGTTTCTCGCCCTCTGTTTCAGCCCCTCTGTTCCTCGCCCTCTGTTTCAGCCCCTCTGTTTCTCGCCCTCTGTTGCAGCCCCTCTGTTTCAGCCCCTCTGTTTCAACCCCTCTGTTTCAGCCCCTCTGTTTCAGCCCCTCTGTTTCTCGCCCTCTGATTCTCGCTCTCTGTTTCTCGCCCTCTGTTTCTCGCCCTCTGTTTCTCGCCCTCTGTTTCTCGCCCTCTGTTTCTCGCCCTCTGTTTCATCCCCTCTGTTTCAGCCCCTCTATTTCTCGCCCTCTGTTTCAGCCCCTCTGTTTCAGCCCCTCTGTTTCAGCCCCTCTGCTTCTCGCCCTCTGTTTCAGACCCTCTGTTTCAGCCCCTCTGTTTCATCTCCTCTGTTTCAGCCCCTCTGTTTCAACCCCTCTGTTTCAGCCCCTCTGTTTCTCCCCCTCTGTTTCTCGCCCACTGTTTCTCGCTCTCTGTTTCTCACCCTCTGTTTCTCGCCCTCTGTTTCAGCCCCTCTGTTTCAGCCCCTCTGTTTCAGCCCCTCTGTTTCAGCCCCTCTGTTTCTCGCCTTCTGTTTCATCCCCTCTGTTTCTCGCCCTCTGTTTCTCGCCCTCTGTTTCTCGCCCTCTGTTTCAGCCCCTCTGTTTCAGCCCCTCTGTTTCTCGCCCTCTGTTTCAGCCACTCTGTTTAAGCTCCTCTGTTTCAGCCCCTCTGTTTCTCGCCCTCTGTTTCAGACCCTCTGTTTCAGCCCCTCTGTTTCAGCCCCTCTGTTTCTCGCCCTCTGTTTCAGCCACTCTGTTTCAGTCCCTCTGTATCAGCCCCTCTGTTTCAGCCCCTCTGTTTCTCGCCCTCTGTTTCTCGACCTCTGTTTCAGCCCCTCTGTTTCAGCCCCTCTGTTTCAGCCCTTCTGTATCAGCCCCTCTGTTTCAGCTCCTCTGTTTCAGCCCCTCTGTTTCTCCCCCTCTGTTTCTCGCCCTCTGTTTCTCGCTCTCTGTTTCTCACCCTCTGTTTCTCGCCCTCTGTTTCAGCCCCTCTGTTTCAGCCCCTCTGTTTCAGCCCCTCTGTTTCAGACCCTCTGTTTCTCGCCCTCTGTTTCAGCCCCTCTGTTTCTCGCCCTCTGTTTCAGCCCCTCTGTTTCAGCCCATCTGTATCAGCCCCTCTGTTTCAGCCCCTCTGTTTCAGCCCCTCTGTTTCAGCCCCTCTGTTTCTCGCCCTCTGTTTCAGCCCCTCTGTTTCTCGCCCTCTGTTTCAGCCCCTCTGTATCAGCCCCTCTGTTTCAGCCCCTCTGTTTCTCGCCCTCTGTTTCTCGCCCTCTGTTTCAGCCCCTCTGTTTCAGCCCCTCTGTTTCAGCCCCTCTGTTTCAGCCCCTCTGATTCAGCCCCTCTGTTTCTCGCCCTGTGTTTCTCGCCCTCTGTTTCTCGCTCTCTGTTTCTCGCCCTCTGTTTCTCGCCCTTTGTTTCAGCCCCTCTGTTTCAGCCCCTCTTTTTCAGCCCGTCTGTTTTAGCCCCTCTGTTTCTCGCCGTCTGTTTCAGCCCCTCTGTTTCAGCCCCTCTGTTCCTCGCCCTCTTTTTCTCGCCCTCTGTTTCTCGCCCTCTGTTTCTCGCCCTCTGTTTCTCGCCCTCTGTTTCTCGCCCTCTGTTTCTCGCCCTCTGTTTCAGCCCCTCTGTTTCAGCCCCTCTGTTTCAGCCCCTCTGTTTCTCGCCCTCTGTTTCAGCCCCTCTGTTTCAGCCCCTCTGTTTCAGCCCCTCTGTTTCTCGCCCTCTGTTTCAGCCCCTCTGTTTCAGCCCCTCTGTATCTCGCCCTCTGTTTCAGCCCCTCTGTTTCAGCCCCTCTGTTTCTCGCCCTCTGTTTCAGACCCTCTGTTTCAGCCCCTCTGTTTCTCGCCCTCTGTTTCAGCCCCTCTGTTTCAGCCCCTCTGTTTCAGCCCCTGTGTTTCAGCCCCTCTGTTTCAGCCCCTCTGTTTCTCGGCCTCTGTTTCAGCCCCTCCGTTTCAGCCCCTCTGTTTCAGCCCCTCTGTTTCTCGCCCTCTGTTTCAGCCCCTCTGTTTCAGCCCCTCTGTTTCTCGCCCTCTGTTTCAGCCCCTCTGTTTCAGCCCCTCTGTTTCTCGCCCTCTGTTTCAGACCCTCTGTTTCAGCCCCTCTGTTTCTCGCCCTCTGTTTCAGCCCCTCTGTTTCAGCCCCTCTGTTTCAGCCTCTCTGTTTCAGCCCCTCTGTTTCTCCCCCTCTGTTTCTCGCCCTCTGTTTCTCGCTCTCTGTTGCTCGCCCTCTGTTTCTCGCCCTCTGTTTCAGCCCCTCTGTTTCAGCCCCTCTGTTTCAGCCCCTCTGTTTCAGCCCCTCTGTTTCTCGCCCTCTGTTTCAGCCCCTCTGTTTCTCGCCCTCTGATTCAGCCCCTCTGTTTCAGCCCCTCTCTATCAGCCCCTCTGTTTCAGCCCCTCTGTTTCTCGCCCTCTGTTTCTCGCCCTCTGTTTCTCGCCCTCTGTTTCAGCCCCTCTGTTTCAGCCCCTCTGTTTCTCGCCCTCTGTTTCTCGCCCACTGTTTCTCGCCCTCTGTTTCAGCCCCTCTGTTTCAGCCCCTCTGTTTCAGCCCCTCTGTATCAGCCCCTCTGTTTCAGCTCAACTGTTTCAGCCCCTCTGTTTCTCCCCCTCTGTTTCTCGCCCTCTGTTTCTCGCTCTCTGTTTCTCACCCTCTGTTTCTCGCCCTGTGTTTCAGCCCCACTGTTTCAGCCCCTCTGTATCAGCCCCTCTGTTTCAGCCCGTCTGTTTCTCGCCCTCTGTTTCTCGCCCACTGCTTCAGCCCCTCTGTTTCAGCCCGTCTCTTTCAGCCCCTCAGTTTCAGCCCCTCTGTTTCTCGCCCTCTGTTTCTCGACCTCTGTTTCTCGCCCTCTGTTTCTCGCTCTCTGTTTCTCGCCCTCTGTTTCTCCCTCTCTGTTTCAGCCCCTCTGTTTCAGCCCCTCTGTTTCAGCCCCTCTGTTTCTCGCCCTCTGTTTCTCGCCCACTGTTTCTCGCCCTCTGTTTCAGCCCCTCTGTTTCTCGCCCTCTGTTTCAGCCCCTCTGTTTCAGCCCCTCTGTTTCAGCCCCTCTGTTTCTCGCCCTCTGTTTCTCGCCCTCTGTTTCAGCCCCTCTGTTTCTCGCCCTCTGTTTCAGCCCCTCTGTTTCAGCCCCTCTGTTTCAGCCCCTCTGTTTCAGCCCCTCTGTTTCTCGGCCTCTGTTTCAGCCCCTCTGTTTCAGCCCCTCTGTTTCTCGCCCTCTGTTTCAGCCCCTCTGTTTCAGCCCCTCTGTTTCTCGCCCTCTGTTTCAGACCCTCTGTTTCAGCCCCTCTGTTTCTCGCCCTCTGTTTCAGCCCCTCTGTTTCAGCCCCTCTGTTTCAGCCCCTCTGTTTCAGCCCCTCTGTTTCAGCCCCTCTGTTTCTCGCCCTCTGTTTCAGCCCCTCTGTTTCAGCCCCTCTGTTTCTCGCCCTCTGTTTCAGCCCCTCTGTTTCAGCCCCTCTGTTTCTCGCCCTCTGTTTCAGACCCTCTGTTTCAGCCCCTCTGTTTCTCGCCCTCTGTTTCAGCCCCTCTGTTTCAGCCCCTCTGTTTCAGCCCCTCTGTTTCAGCCCCTCTGTTTCTCGGCCTCTGTTTCAGCCCCTCCGTTTCAGCCCCTCTGTTTCAGCCCCTCTGTTTCTCGCCCTCTCTTTCAGCCCCTCTGTTTCAGCCCCTCTGTTTCTCGCCCTCTGTTTCAGACCCTCTGTTTCAGCCCCTCTGTTTCTCGCCCTCTGTTTCAGCCCCTCTGTTTCAGCCCCTCTGTTTCAGCCCCTCTGTTTCAGCCCCTCTGTTTCTCCCCCTCTGTTTCTCGCCCTCTGTTTCTCGCTCTCTGTTTCTCGCCCTCTGTTTCTCGCCCTCTGTGTAAGCCCCTCTGTTTCAGCCCCACTGTTTCAGCCCCTCTGTTTCAGCCCCTCTGTTTCTCGCCCTCTGTTTCAGCCCCTCTGTTTCTCGCCCTCTGTTTCAGCCCCTCTGTTTCAGCCCCTCTGTATCAGCCCCTCTGTTTCAGCCCCTCTGTTTCTCGCCCTCTGTTTCTCGCCCTCTGTTTCTCGCCCTTTGTTTCAGCCCCTCTGTTTAAGCCCCTCTGTTTCTCGCCCTCTGTTTCTCGCCCACTGTTTCTCGCCCTCTGTTTCAGCCCCTCTGTTTCAGCCCCTCTGTTTCAGCCCCTCTGTTTCAGCCCCTCTGTATCAGCCCCTCTGTTTCAGCTCAACTGTTTCAGCCCCTCTGTTTCTCCCCCTCTGTTTCTGGCCCTCTGTTTCTCGCTCTCTGTTTCTCACCCTCTGTTTCTCGCCCTCTGTTTCAGCCCCACTGTTTCAGCCACTCTGTATCAGCCCCTCTGTTTCAGCCCCTCTGTTTCTCGCCCTCTGTTTCTCGCCCACTGTTTCAGCCCCTCTGTTTCAGCCCGTCTCTTTCAGCCCCTCTGTTTCAGCCCCTCTGTTTCTCGCCCTCTGTTTCTCGACCTCTGTTTCTCGCCCTCTGTTTCTCGCTCTCTGTTTCTCGCCCTCTGTTTCTCCCTCTCTGTTTCAGCCCCTCTGTTTCAGCCCCTCTGTTTCAGCCCCTCTGTTTCTCGCCCTCTGTTTCTCGCCCACTGTTTCTCGCCCTCTGTTTCAGCCCCTCTGTTTCTCGCCCTCTGTTTCAGCCCCTCTGTTTCAGCCCCTCTGTTTCAGCCCCTCTGTTTCTCGCCCTCTGTTTCTCGCCCTCTGTTTCAGCCCCTCTGTTTCTGCCCGTCTCTTCCAGCCCCTCTGTTTCAGCCCCTCTGTTTCTCGCCCTCTGTTTCTCGCCCTCTGTTTCTCGCCCTCTGTTTCTCGCCCTCTGGTTCTCGCTCTCTGTTTCAGCCCCTCTGTTTCAGCCCCTCTGTTTCAGCCCCTCTGTTTCAGCCCCTCTGTTTCTCGCCCTCTTTTTCTCGCACACTGTTTCTCGCCCTCTGTTTCAGCCCCTCTGTTTCAGCCCCTCTGTTTCAGCCCCTCTGTTTCAGCCCCTCTGTTTCTCGCCCTCTGTTTCAGCCCCTCTGTTTCAGCCCCTCTGTTTCAGCCCCTCTGTTTCAGCCCCTCTGTTTCTCGCCCTCTGTTTCAGCCCCTCTGTTCCTCGCCCTCTGTTTCAGCCCCTCTGTTTCTCGCCCTCTGTTGCAGCCCCTCTGTTTCAGCCCCTCTGTTTCAACCCCTCTGTTTCAGCCCCTCTGTTTCAGCCCCTCTGTTTCTCGCCCTCTGATTCTCGCTCTCTGTTTCTCGCCCTCTGTTTCTCGCCCTCTGTTTCTCGCCCTCTGTTTCTCGCCCTCTGTTTCTCGCCCTCTGTTTCATCCCCTCTGTTTCAGCCCCTCTATTTCTCGCCCTCTGTTTCAGCCCCTCTGTTTCAGCCCCTCTGTTTCAGCCCCTCTGCTTCTCGCCCTCTGTTTCAGACCCTCTGTTTCAGCCCCTCTGTTTCATCTCCTCTGTTTCAGCCCCTCTGTTTCAACCCCTCTGTTTCAGCCCCTCTGTTTCTCCCCCTCTGTTTCTCGCCCACTGTTTCTCGCTCTCTGTTTCTCACCCTCTGTTTCTCGCCCTCTGTTTCAGCCCCTCTGTTTCAGCCCCTCTGTTTCAGCCCCTCTGTTTCAGCCCCTCTGTTTCTCGCCTTCTGTTTCATCCCCTCTGTTTCTCGCCCTCTGTTTCTCGCCCTCTGTTTCTCGCCCTCTGTTTCAGCCCCTCTGTTTCAGCCCCTCTGTTTCTCGCCCTCTGTTTCAGCCACTCTGTTTAAGCTCCTCTGTTTCAGCCCCTCTGTTTCTCGCCCTCTGTTTCAGACCCTCTGTTTCAGCCCCTCTGTTTCAGCCCCTCTGTTTCTCGCCCTCTGTTTCAGCCACTCTGTTTCAGTCCCTCTGTATCAGCCCCTCTGTTTCAGCCCCTCTGTTTCTCGCCCTCTGTTTCTCGACCTCTGTTTCAGCCCCTCTGTTTCAGCCCCTCTGTTTCAGCCCTTCTGTATCAGCCCCTCTGTTTCAGCTCCTCTGTTTCAGCCCCTCTGTTTCTCCCCCTCTGTTTCTCGCCCTCTGTTTCTCGCTCTCTGTTTCTCACCCTCTGTTTCTCGCCCTCTGTTTCAGCCCCTCTGTTTCAGCCCCTCTGTTTCAGCCCCTCTGTTTCAGACCCTCTGTTTCTCGCCCTCTGTTTCAGCCCCTCTGTTTCTCGCCCTCTGTTTCAGCCCCTCTGTTTCAGCCCATCTGTATCAGCCCCTCTGTTTCAGCCCCTCTGTTTCAGCCCCTCTGTTTCAGCCCCTCTGTTTCTCGCCCTCTGTTTCAGCCCCTCTGTTTCTCGCCCTCTGTTTCAGCCCCTCTGTATCAGCCCCTCTGTTTCAGCCCCTCTGTTTCTCGCCCTCTGTTTCTCGCCCTCTGTTTCAGCCCCTCTGTTTCAGCCCCTCTGTTTCAGCCCCTCTGTTTCAGCCCCTCTGATTCAGCCCCTCTGTTTCTCGCCCTGTGTTTCTCGCCCTCTGTTTCTCGCTCTCTGTTTCTCGCCCTCTGTTTCTCGCCCTTTGTTTCAGCCCCTCTGTTTCAGCCCCTCTTTTTCAGCCCGTCTGTTTTAGCCCCTCTGTTTCTCGCCGTCTGTTTCAGCCCCTCTGTTTCAGCCCCTCTGTTCCTCGCCCTCTTTTTCTCGCCCTCTGTTTCTCGCCCTCTGTTTCTCGCCCTCTGTTTCTCGCCCTCTGTTTCTCGCCCTCTGTTTCTCGCCCTCTGTTTCAGCCCCTCTGTTTCAGCCCCTCTGTTTCAGCCCCTCTGTTTCTCGCCCTCTGTTTCAGCCCCTCTGTTTCAGCCCCTCTGTTTCAGCCCCTCTGTTTCTCGCCCTCTGTTTCAGCCCCTCTGTTTCAGCCCCTCTGTATCTCGCCCTCTGTTTCAGCCCCTCTGTTTCAGCCCCTCTGTTTCTCGCCCTCTGTTTCAGACCCTCTGTTTCAGCCCCTCTGTTTCTCGCCCTCTGTTTCAGCCCCTCTGTTTCAGCCCCTCTGTTTCAGCCCCTGTGTTTCAGCCCCTCTGTTTCAGCCCCTCTGTTTCTCGGCCTCTGTTTCAGCCCCTCCGTTTCAGCCCCTCTGTTTCAGCCCCTCTGTTTCTCGCCCTCTGTTTCAGCCCCTCTGTTTCAGCCCCTCTGTTTCTCGCCCTCTGTTTCAGCCCCTCTGTTTCAGCCCCTCTGTTTCTCGCCCTCTGTTTCAGACCCTCTGTTTCAGCCCCTCTGTTTCTCGCCCTCTGTTTCAGCCCCTCTGTTTCAGCCCCTCTGTTTCAGCCTCTCTGTTTCAGCCCCTCTGTTTCTCCCCCTCTGTTTCTCGCCCTCTGTTTCTCGCTCTCTGTTGCTCGCCCTCTGTTTCTCGCCCTCTGTTTCAGCCCCTCTGTTTCAGCCCCTCTGTTTCAGCCCCTCTGTTTCAGCCCCTCTGTTTCTCGCCCTCTGTTTCAGCCCCTCTGTTTCTCGCCCTCTGATTCAGCCCCTCTGTTTCAGCCCCTCTCTATCAGCCCCTCTGTTTCAGCCCCTCTGTTTCTCGCCCTCTGTTTCTCGCCCTCTGTTTCTCGCCCTCTGTTTCAGCCCCTCTGTTTCAGCCCCTCTGTTTCTCGCCCTCTGTTTCTCGCCCACTGTTTCTCGCCCTCTGTTTCAGCCCCTCTGTTTCAGCCCCTCTGTTTCAGCCCCTCTGTATCAGCCCCTCTGTTTCAGCTCAACTGTTTCAGCCCCTCTGTTTCTCCCCCTCTGTTTCTCGCCCTCTGTTTCTCGCTCTCTGTTTCTCACCCTCTGTTTCTCGCCCTGTGTTTCAGCCCCACTGTTTCAGCCCCTCTGTATCAGCCCCTCTGTTTCAGCCCGTCTGTTTCTCGCCCTCTGTTTCTCGCCCACTGCTTCAGCCCCTCTGTTTCAGCCCGTCTCTTTCAGCCCCTCAGTTTCAGCCCCTCTGTTTCTCGCCCTCTGTTTCTCGACCTCTGTTTCTCGCCCTCTGTTTCTCGCTCTCTGTTTCTCGCCCTCTGTTTCTCCCTCTCTGTTTCAGCCCCTCTGTTTCAGCCCCTCTGTTTCAGCCCCTCTGTTTCTCGCCCTCTGTTTCTCGCCCACTGTTTCTCGCCCTCTGTTTCAGCCCCTCTGTTTCTCGCCCTCTGTTTCAGCCCCTCTGTTTCAGCCCCTCTGTTTCAGCCCCTCTGTTTCTCGCCCTCTGTTTCTCGCCCTCTGTTTCAGCCCCTCTGTTTCAGCCCGTCTCTTCCAGCCCCTCTGTTTCAGCCCCTCTGTTTCTCGCCCTCTGTTTCTCGCCCTCTGTTTCTCGCCCTCTGTTTCTCGCTCTCAGTTTCTCGCCCTCTGGTTCTCGCTCTCTGTTTCAGCCCCTCTGTTTCAGCCCCTCTGTTTCAGCCCCTCTGTTTCAGCCCCTCTGTTTCTCGCCCTCTTTTTCTCGCACACTGTTTCTCGCCCTCTGTTTCAGCCCCTCTGTTTCAGCCCCTCTGTTTCAGCCCCTCTGTTTCAGCCCCTCTGTTTCTCGCCCTCTGTTTCAGCCCCTCTGTTTCAGCCCCTCTGTTTCAGCCCCTCTGTTTCAGCCCCTCTGTTTCTCGCCCTCTGTTTCAGCCCCTCTGTTCCTCTCCCTCTGTTTCAGCCCCTCTGTTTCTCGCCCTCTGTTGCAGCCCCTCTGTTTCAGCCCCTCTGTTTCAACCCCTCTGTTTCAGCCCCTCTGTTTCAGCCCCTCTGTTTCTCGCCCTCTGATTCTCGCTCTCTGTTTCTCGCCCTCTGTTTCTCGCCCTCTGTTTCTCGCCCTCTGTTTCTCGCCCTCTGTTTCTCGCCCTCTGTTTCATCCCCTCTGTTTCAGCCCCTCTATTTCTCGCCCTCTGTTTCAGCCCCTCTGTTTCAGCCCCTCTGTTTCAGCCCCTCTGCTTCTCGCCCCCTGTTTCAGACCCTCTGTTTCAGCCCCTCTGTTTCATCTCCTCTGTTTCAGCCCCTCTGTTTCAACCCCTCTGTTTCAGCCCCTCTGTTTCTCCCCCTCTGTTTCTCGCCCACTGTTTCTCGCTCTCTGTTTCTCACCCTCTGTTTCTCGCCCTCTGTTTCAGCCCCTCTGTTTCAGCCCCTCTGTTTCAGCCCCTCTGTTTCAGCCCCTCTGTTTCTCGCCTTCTGTTTCATCCCCTCTGTTTCTCGCCCTCTGTTTCTCGCCCTCTGTTTCTCGCCCTCTGTTTCATCCCCTCTGTTTCAGCCCCTCTGTTTCTCGCCCTCTGTTTCAGCCACTCTGTTTAAGCTCCTCTGTTTCAGCCCCTCTGTTTCTCGCCCTCTGTTTCAGACCCTCTGTTTCAGCCCCTCTGTTTCAGCCCCTCTGTTTCTCGCCCTCTGTTTCAGCCCCTCTGTTTCAGCCCCTCTGTATCAGCCCCTCTGTTTCAGCACCTCTGTTTCTCGCCCTCTGTTTCTCGCCCTCTGTTTCAGCCCCTCTGTTTCAGCCCCTCTGTTTCAGCCCCTCTGTTTCAGCCCCTCTGTTTCTCCCCCTCTGTTTCTCGCCCTCTGTTTCTCGCTCTCTGTTTCGCGCCCTCTGTTTCTCGCCCTCTGTTTCAGCCCCTCTGTTTCAGCCCCTCTGTTTCAGCCCCTCTGTTTCTCGCCGTCTGTTTCAGCCCCTCTGTTTCTCACCCTCTGTTTCAGCCCCTCTGTTTCAGCCCCTCTGTATCAGCCCCTCTGTTTCAGCCCCTCTGTTTCTCGCCCTCTGTTTCTCGCCCTCTGTTTCTCGCCCTCTGTTTCTCGTCCACTGTTTCAGCCCCTCTGTTTCAGCCCCTCTGTTTCAGCCCATCTGTTTCAGCCCCTCCGTTTCAGCCCCTCTGTTTCAGCCCCTCTGTTTCAGCCCCTCTGTTTCTCGCCCACTGTTTCTCGCTCTATGTTTCTCGCACTCTGTTTCAGCCCCTCTGTTTCTCGCCCTCTGTTTCAGCCCCTCTGTTTCAGCCCCTCTGTTTCAGCCCCTCTGTTTCAGCCCCTCTGTTTCTCGCCCTCTGTTTCAGCCCCTCTGTTTCAGCCCCTCTGTTTCAGCCCCTCTGTTTCTCGCCCTCTGTTTCAGACCCTCTGTTTCAGCCCCTCTGTTTCTCGCCCTCTGTTTCAGCCCCTCTGTTTCAGCCACTCTGTTTCTCGCCCTCTGTTTCAGCCCCTCTGTTTCAGCCCCTCTGTTTCAGCCCCTCTGTTTCTCCCCCTCTGTTTCTCGCCCTCTGTTTCTCGCTCTCTGTTTCTCGCCCTCTGTTTCTCGCCCTCTGTTTCAGCCCCTATGTTTCAGCCCCTCTGTTTCAGCCCCTCTGTTTCAGCCCCTCTGTTTCTCGCCCTCTGTTTCAGCCCCTCTGTTTCTCGCCCTGTGTTTCAGCCCCTCTGTTTCAGCCCCTCTGTATCAGCCCCTCTGTTTCAGCCCCTCTGTTTCTCGCCCTCTGTTTCTCGCCCTCTGTTTCTCGCCCTCTGTTTCAGCCCCTCTGTTTCAGCCCCTCTGTTTCTCGCCCTCTGTTTCTCGCCCACTGTTTCTCGCCCTCTGTTTCAGCCCCTCTGTTTCAGCCCCTCTGTTTCAGCCCCTCTGTTTCAGCCCCTCTGTATCAGCCCCTCTGTTTCAGCTCAACTGTTTCAGCCCCTCTGTTTCTCCCCCTCTGTTTCTCGCCCTCTGTTTCTCGCTCTCTGTTTCTCACCCTCTGTTTCTCGCCCTCTGTTTCAGCCCCTCTGTTTCAGCCCCTCTGTATCAGCCCCTCTGTTTCAGCTCCTCTGTTTCTCGCCCTCTGTTTCTCGCCCACTGTTTCAGCCCCTCTGTTTCAGCCCGACTCTTTCAGCCCCTCTGTTTCAGCCCCTCTGTTTCTCGCCCTCTGTTTCTCGACCTCTGTTTCTAGCCCTCTGTTTCTCGCTCTCTGTTTCTCGCCCTCTGTTTCTCCCTCTCTGTTTCAGCCCCTCTGTTTCAGCCCCTCTGTTTCAGCCCCTCTGTTTCTCGCCCTCTGTTTCTCGCCCACTGTTTCTCGCCCTCTGTTTCAGCCCCTCTGTTTCTCGCCCTCTGTTTCAGCCCCTCTGTTTCAGCCCCTCTGTTTCAGCCCCTCTGTTTCTCGCCCTCTGCTTCTCGCCCTGTGTTTCAGCCCCTCTGTTTCAGCCCGTCTCTTCCAGCCCCTCTGTTTCAGCCCCTCTGTTTCTCGCCCTCTGTTTCTCGCCCTCTGTTTCTCGCCCTCTGTTTCTCGCTCTCAGTTTCTCGCCCTCTGGTTCTCGCTCTCTGTTTCAGCCCCTCTGTTTCAGCCCCTCTGTTTCAGCCCCTCTGTTTCAGCCCCTCTGTTTCTCGCCCTCTGTTTCTCGCACACTGTTTCTCGCCCTCTGTTTCAGCCCCTCTGTTTCAGCCCCTCTGTTTCAGCCCCTCTGTTTCAGCCCCTCTGTTTCTCGCCCTCTGTTTCAGCCCCTCTGTTTCAGCCCCTCTGTTTCAGCCCCTCTGTTTCAGCCCCTCTGTTTCTCGCCCTCTGTTTCAGCCCCTCTGTTTCTCGCCCTATGTTTCAGCCCCTCTGTTTCTCGCCCTCTGTTGCAGCCCCTCTGTTTCAGCCCCTCTGTTTCAACCCCTCTGTTTCAGCCCCTCTGTTTCAGCCCCTCTGTTTCTCGCCCTCTGATTCTCGCTCTCTGTTTCTCGCCCTCTGTTTCTCTCCCTCTGTTTCTCGACCTCTGTTTCTCGCCCTCTGTTTTTCGCCCTCTGTTTCAGCCCCTCTGTTTCAGCCCCTCTGTTTCAGCCCCTCTATTTCTCGCCCTCTGTTTCAGCCACTCTGTTTCAGCCCCTCTGTTTCTGCCCCTCTGTTTCTCGCCCTCTGTTTCAGACCCTCTGTTTCAGCCCCTCTGTTTCTCGCCCTCTGTTTCTCGACCTCTGTTTCTCGCCCTCTGTTTCTCGCTCTCTGTTTCTCGCCCTCTGTTTCAGCCCCTCTGTTTCAGCCCCTCTGTTTCAGCCCCTCTGTTTCAGCCCCTCTGTTTCTCGCCCTCTGTTTCTCGCCCACTGTTTCTCGCCCTCTGTTTCAGCCCCTCTGTTTCTCGCCCTCTGTTTCAGCCCCTCTGTTTCAGCCCCTCTGTTTCAGCCCCTATGTTTCTCGCCCTCTGTTTCTCGCCCTCTGTTTCAGCCCCTCTGTTTCAGCCCGTCTCTTCCAGCCCCTCTGTTTCAGCCCCTCTGTTTCTCGCCCTCTGTTTCTCGCCCTCTGTTTCTCGCCCTCTGTTTCTCGCTCTCAGTTTCTCGCCCTCTGGTTCTCGCTCTCTGTTTCAGCCCCTCTGTTTCAGCCCCTCTGTTTCATCCCCTCTGTTTCAGCCCCTCTGTTTCTCGCCCTCTTTTTCTCGCACACTGTTTCTCGCCCTCTGTTTCAGCCCCTCTGTTTCAGCCCCTCTGTTTCAGCCCCTCTGTTTCTCGCCCTCTGTTTCTCGCCCTCTGTTTCTCGCCCTCTGTTTCTCGTCCACTGTTTCAGCCCCTCTGTTTCAGCCCCTCTGTTTCAGCCCATCTGTTTCAGCCCCTCCGTTTCAGCCCCTCTGTTTCAGCCCCTCTGTTTCAGCCCCTCTGTTTCTCGCCCACTGTTTCTCGCTCTCTGTTTCTCGCACTCTGTTTCAGCCCCTCTGTTTCTCGCCCTCTGTTTCAGCCCCTCTGTTTCAGCCCCTCTGTTTCAGCCCCTCTGTTTCAGCCCCTCTGTTTCTCGCCCTCTGTTTCAGCCCCTCTGTTTCAGCCCCTCTGTTTCAGCCCCTCTGTTTCTCGCCCTCTGTTTCAGACCCTCTGTTTCAGCCCCTCTGTTTCTCGCCCTCTGTTTCAGCCCCTCTGTTTCAGTCCCTCTGTTTCTCGCCCTCTGTTTCAGCCCCTCTGTTTCAGCCCCTCTGTTTCAGCCCCTCTGTTTCTCCCCCTCTGTTTCTCGCCCTCTGTTTCTCGCTCTCTGTTTCTCGCCCTCTGTTTCTCGCCCTCTGTTTCAGCCCCTATGTTTCAGCCCCTCTGTTTCAGCCCCTCTGTTTCAGCCCCTCTGTTTCTCGCCCTCTGTTTCAGCCCCTCTGTTTCTCGCCCTCCGTATCAGCCCCTCTGTTTCAGCCCCTCTGTATCAGCCCCTCTGTTTCAGCCCCTCTGTTTCTCGCCCTCTGTTTCTCGCCCTCTGTTTCTCGCCCTCTGTTTCAGCCCCTCTGTTTCAGCCCCTCTGTTTCTCGCCCTCTGTTTCTCGCCCACTGTTTCTCGCCCTCTGTTTCAGCCCCTCTGTTTCAGCCCCTATGTTTCAGCCCCTCTGTTTCAGCCCCTCTGTATCAGCCCCTCTGTTTCAGCTCAACTGTTTCAGCCCCTCTGTTTCTCCCCCTCTGTTTCTCGCCCTCTGTTTCTCGCTCTCTGTTTCTCACCCTCTGTTTCTCGCCCTCTGTTTCAGCCCCTCTGTTTCAGCCCCTCTGTATCAGCCCCTCTGTTTCAGCTCCTCTGTTTCTCGCCCTCTGTTTCTCGCCCACTGTTTCAGCCCCTCTGTTTCAGCCCGTCTCTTTCAGCCCCTCTGTTTCAGCCCCTCTGTTTCTCGCCCTCTGTTTCTCGACCTCTGTTTCTCGCCCTCTGTTTCTCGCTCTCTGTTTCTCGCCCTCTGTTTCTCCCTCTCTGTTTCAGCCCCTCTGTTTCAGCCCCTCTGTTTCAGCCCCTCTGTTTCTCGCCCTCTGTTTCTCGCCCACTGTTTCTCGCCCTCTGTTTCAGCCCCTCTGTTTCTCGCCCTCTGTTTCAGCCCCTCTGTTTCAGCCCCTCTGTTTCAGCCCCTCTGTTTCTCGCCCTCTGCTTCTCGCCCTCTGTTTCAGCCCCTCTGTTTCAGCCCGTCTCTTCCAGCCCCTCTGTTTCAGCCCCTCTGTTTCTCGCCCTCTGTTTCTCGCCCTCTGTTTCTCGCCCTCTGTTTCTCGCACTCAGTTTCTCACCCTCTGGTTCTCGCTCTCTGTTTCAGCCCCTCTGTTTCAGCCCCTCGGTTTCAGCCCCTCTGTTTCAGCCCCTCTGTTTCTCGCCCTCTGTTTCTCGCACACTGTTTCTCGCCCTCTGTTTCAGCCCCTCTGTTTCAGCCCCTCTGTTTCAGCCCCTCTGTTTCAGCCCCTCTGTTTCTCGCCCTCTGTTTCAGCCCCTCTGTTTCAGCCCCTCTGTTTCAGCCCCTCTGTTTCAGCCCCTCTGTTTCTCGCCCTCTGTTTCAGCCCCTCTGTTTCTCGCCCTCTGTTTCAGCCCCTCTGTTTCAGCCCCTCTGTTTCAGCCCCTCTGTTTCAGCCCCTCTGTTTCTCGCCCTCTGTTTCAGCCCCTCTGTTTCAGCCCCTCTGTTTCAGCCCCTCTGTTTCTCGCCCTCTGTTTCAGACCCTCTGTTTCAGCCCCTCTGTTTCTCGCCCTCTGTTTCAGCCCCTCTGTTTCAGTCCCTCTGTTTCTCGCCCTCTGTTTCAGCCCCTCTGTTTCAGCCCCTCTGTTTCAGCCCCTCTGTTTCTCCCCCTCTGTTTCTCGCCCTCTGTTTCTCGCTCTCTGTTTCTCGCCCTCTGTTTCTCGCCCTCTGTTTCAGCCCCTATGTTTCAGCCCCTCTGTTTCAGCCCCTCTGTTTCAGCCCCTCTGTTTCTCGCCCTCTGTTTCAGCCCCTCTGTTTCTCGCCCTCCGTATCAGCCCCTCTGTTTCAGCCCCTCTGTATCAGCCCCTCTGTTTCAGCCCCTCTGTTTCTCGCCCTCTGTTTCTCGCCCTCTGTTTCTCGCCCTCTGTTTCAGCCCCTCTGTTTCAGCCCCTCTGTTTCTCGCCCTCTGTTTCTCGCCCACTGTTTCTCGCCCTCTGTTTCAGCCCCTCTGTTTCAGCCCCTATGTTTCAGCCCCTCTGTTTCAGCCCCTCTGTATCAGCCCCTCTGTTTCAGCTCAACTGTTTCAGCCCCTCTGTTTCTCCCCCTCTGTTTCTCGCCCTCTGTTTCTCGCTCTCTGTTTCTCACCCTCTGTTTCTCGCCCTCTGTTTCAGCCCCTCTGTTTCAGCCCCTCTGTATCAGCCCCTCTGTTTCAGCTCCTCTGTTTCTCGCCCTCTGTTTCTCGCCCACTGTTTCAGCCCCTCTGTTTCAGCCCGTCTCTTTCAGCCCCTCTGTTTCAGCCCCTCTGTTTCTCGCCCTCTGTTTCTCGACCTCTGTTTCTCGCCCTCTGTTTCTCGCTCTCTGTTTCTCGCCCTCTGTTTCTCCCTCTCTGTTTCAGCCCCTCTGTTTCAGCCCCTCTGTTTCAGCCCCTCTGTTTCTCGCCCTCTGTTTCTCGCCCACTGTTTCTCGCCCTCTGTTTCAGCCCCTCTGTTTCTCGCCCTCTGTTTCAGCCCCTCTGTTTCAGCCCCTCTGTTTCAGCCCCTCTGTTTCTCGCCCTCTGCTTCTCGCCCTCTGTTTCAGCCCCTCTGTTTCAGCCCGTCTCTTCCAGCCCCTCTGTTTCAGCCCCTCTGTTTCTCGCCCTCTGTTTCTCGCCCTCTGTTTCTCGCCCTCTGTTTCTCGCACTCAGTTTCTCACCCTCTGGTTCTCGCTCTCTGTTTCAGCCCCTCTGTTTCAGCCCCTCGGTTTCAGCCCCTCTGTTTCAGCCCCTCTGTTTCTCGCCCTCTGTTTCTCGCACACTGTTTCTCGCCCTCTGTTTCAGCCCCTCTGTTTCAGCCCCTCTGTTTCAGCCCCTCTGTTTCAGCCCCTCTGTTTCTCGCCCTCTGTTTCAGCCCCTCTGTTTCAGCCCCTCTGTTTCAGCCCCTCTGTTTCAGCCCCTCTGTTTCTCGCCCTCTGTTTCAGCCCCTCTGTTTCTCGCCCTCTGTTTCAGCCCCTCTGTTTCTCGCCCTCTGTTGCAGCCCCTCTGTTTCAGCCCCTCTGTTTCAACCCCTCTGTTTCAGCCCCTCTGTTTCAGCCCCTCTGTTTCTCGCCCTCTGATTCTCGCTCTCTGTTTCTCGCCCTCTTTTTCTCTCCCTCTGTTTCTCGCCCTCTGTTTCTCGCCCTCTGTTTCTCGCCCTCTGTTTCAGCCCCTCTGTTTCAGCCCCTCTGTTTCAGCCCCTCTATTTCTCGCCCTCTGTTTCAGCCACTCTGTTTCAGCCCCTCTGTTTCAGCCCCTCTGTTTCTCGCCCTCTGTTTCAGACCCTCTGTTTCAGCCCCTCTGTTTCATCTCCTCTGTTTCAGCCCCTCTGTTTCAACCCCTCTGTTTCAGCCCCTCTGTTTCTCCCCCTCTGTTTCTCGCCCACTGTTTCTCGCTCTCTGTTTCTCACCCTCTGTTTCTCGCCCTCTGTTTCAGCCCCTCTGTTTCAGCCCCTCTGTTTCAGCCCCTCTGTTTCAGCCGCTCTGTTTCTCGCCTTCTGTTTCATCCCCTCTGTTTCTCGCCCTCTGTTTCAGCCCCTCTGTTTCAGCCCCTCTGTATCAGCCACTCTGTTTCAGCCCCTCTGTTTCAGCCCCTCTGTTTCAGCCCCTCTGTTTCTCGCCCTCTGTTTCAGCCCCTCTGTTTCTCGCCCTCTGTTTCAGCCCCTCTGTATCAGCCCCTCTGTTTCAGCCCCTCTATTTCAGCCCCTCTGTTTCTCGCCGTCTGTTTCAGCCCCTCCGTTTCTCGCCCTCTGTTTCAGCCCCTCTGTTTCAGCCCCTCTGTATCAGCCCCTCTGTTTCAGCCCCTCTGTTTCTCGCCCTCTGTTTCTCGCCCTCTGTTTCAGCCCCTCTGTTTCAGCCCGTCTCTTTCAGCCCCTCTGTTTCAACCCCTCTGTTTCTCGCCCTCTGTTTCTCGCCCTCTGTTTCTCGCCCTCTGTTTCTCGCTCTCTGTTTCTCGCCCTCTGTTTCTCGCTCTCTGTTTCAGCCCCTCTGTTTCAGCCCCTCTGTTTCAGCCCCTCTGTTTCTCGCCCTCTGTTTCTCGCCCACTGTTTCTCGCCCTCTTTTTCTAGCCCTCTGTTTCTCGCCCTCTGTTTCTCGCCCTCTGTTTCTCGCCCTCTGTTTCTCGCCCTCTGTTTCAGCCCCTCTGTTTCTCGCCCTCTGATTCAGACCCTCTGTTTCAGCCCCTCTGTTTCAGCCCCTCTGTTTCTCGCCCTTTGTTTCTCGCCCTCTGTTTCAGCCCCTCTGTTTCAGCCCCTCTGTTTCAGCCCCTCTGTTTCAGCCCCTCTGTTTCTCCCCCTCTGTTTCTCGCCCTCCGTTTCTCGCTCTCAGTTTCGCGCCCTCTGTTTCTCGCCCTCTGTTTCAGCCCCTCTGTTTCAGCCCCTCTGTTTCAGCCCCTCTGTTTCTCGCCGTCTGTTTCAGCCCCTCTGTTTCTCACCCTCTGTTTCAGCCCCTCTGTTTCATCCCCTCTGTATCAGCCCCTCTGTTTCACCCCCTCTGTTTCTCGCCCTCTGTTTCTCGCCCTCTGTTTCTCGCCCTCTGTTTCTCGTCCACTGTTTCAGCCCCTCTGTTTCAGCCCCTCTGTTTCAGCCCATCTGTTTCAGCCCCTCCGTTTCAGCCCCTCTGTTTCAGCCCCTCTGTTTCAGCCCCTCTGTTTCTCGCCCTCTGTTTCTCGCTCTCTGTTTCTCGCACTCTGTTTCAGCCCCTCTGTTTCTCGCCCACTGTTTCAGCCGCTCTGTTTCTCGCCATGTGTTTCAGCCCCTCTGTTTCACCTCCTCTGTTTCAGCCCCTCTGTTTCAGCCCCTCTGTTTCCGCCCCTCATTTCTCGCCCTCTGTTTCAGCCCCTCTGTTTCTCGCACTCTGTTTCAGCCCCTCTGTTTCAGCCTCTCTGTATCAGCCCCTCTGTTTCAGCTCCTCTGTTTCTCGCCCTCTGTTTCTCGCCCTCTGTTTCAGCCCCACTGTTTCAGCCCCTCTGTTTCAGCCCCTCTGTTTCAGCCCCTCTGTTTCTCGCCCTCTGTTTCTCGCCCTCTGTTTCTCGCTCTCTGGTTCTCGCCCTCTGTTTCTCTCCCTCTGTTTCAGCCTCTCTGTTTCAGCCCCTCTGTTTCAGCCCCTCTGTTTCTCGCCCTCTGTTTCTCGCCCTCTGTTTCGGCCCCCCTGTTTCAGCCCCTCTGTTTCAGCCCCTCTGTTTCAGCCTCTCTGTTTCAGCCCTTCTGTATCAGCCCCTCTGTTTCAGCTCCTCTGTTTCAGCCCCTCTGTTTCTCCCCCTCTGTTTCTCGCCCTCTGTTTCTCGCTCTCTGTTTCTCACCCTCTGTTTCTCGCCCTCTGTTTCAGCCCCTCTGTTTCAGCCCCTCTGTTTCAGCCCCTCTGTTTCAGACCCTCTGTTTCTCGCCCTCTGTTTCAGCCCCTCTGTTTCTCGCCCTCTGTTTCAGCCCCTCTGTTTCAGCCCATCTGTATCAGCCCCTCTGTTTCAGCCCCTCTGTTTCAGCCCCTCTGTTTCAGCCCCTCTGTTTCTCGCCCTCTGTTTCAGCCCCTCTGTTTCTCGCCCTCTGTTTCAGCCCCTCTGTATCAGCCCCTCTGTTTCAGCCCCTCTGTTTCTCGCCCTCTGTTTCTCGCCCTCTGTTTCAGCCCCTCTGTTTCAGCCCCTCTGTTTCAGCCCCTCTGTTTCAGCCCCTCTGATTCAGCCCCTCTGTTTCTCGCCCTGTGTTTCTCGCCCTCTGTTTCTCGCTCTCTGTTTCTCGCCCTCTGTTTCTCGCCCTTTGTTTCAGCCCCTCTGTTTCAGCCCCTCTTTTTCAGCCCGTCTGTTTCAGCCCCTCTGTTTCTCGCCGTCTGTTTCAGCCCCTCTGTTTCAGCCCCTCTGTTCCTCGCCCTCTTTTTCTCGCCCTCTGTTTCTCGCCCTCTGTTTCTCGCCCTCTGTTTCTCGCCCTCTGTTTCTCGCCCTCTGTTTCTCGCCCTCTGTTTCAGCCCCTCTGTTTCAGCCCCTCTGTTTCTCGCCCTCTGTTTCAGCCCCTCTGTTTCAGCCCCTCTGTTTCAGCCCCTCTGTTTCTCGCCATCTGTTTCAGCCCCTCTGTTTCAGCCCCTCTGTTTCAGCCCCTCTGTTTCAGCCCCTCTGTTTCAGCCCCTCTGTTTCTCGCCCTCTGTTTCAGACCCTCTGTTTCAGCCCCTCTGTTTCTCGCCCTCTGTTTCAGCCCCTCTGTTTCAGCCCCTCTGTTTCAGCCCCTCTGTTTCAGCCCCTCTGTTTCAGCCCCTCTGTTTCTCGGCCTCTGTTTCAGCCCCTCCGTTTCAGCCCCTCTGTTTCAGCCCCTCTGTTTCTCGCCCTCTGTTTCAGCCCCTCTGTTTCAGCCCCTCTGTTTCTCGCCCTCTGTTTCAGCCCCTCTGTTTCAGCCCCTCTGTTTCTCGCCCTCTGTTTCAGACCCTCTGTTTCAGCCCCTCTGTTTCTCGCCCTCTGTTTCAGCCCCTCTGTTTCAGCCCCTCTGTTTCTCGCCCTCTGTTTCAGCCCCTCTGTTTCTCCCCCTCTGTTTCTCGCCCTCTGTTTCTCGCTCTCTGTTTCTCGCCCTCTGTTTCTCGCCCTCTGTTTCAGCCCCTCTGTTTCAGCCCCTCTGTTTCAGCCCCTCTGTTTCAGCCCCTCTGTTTCTCGCCCTCTGTTTCAGCCCCTCTGTTTCTCGCCCTCTGTTTCAGCCCCTCTGTTTCAGCCCCTCTGTATCAGCCCCTCTGTTTCAGCCCCTCTGTTTCTCGCCCTCTGTTTCTCGCCCTCTGTTTCTCGCCCTCTGTTTCAGCCCCTCTGTTTCAGCCCCTCTGTTTCTCGCCCTCTGTTTCTCGCCCACTGTTTCTCGCCCTCTGTTTCAGCCCCTCTGTTTCAGCCCCTCTGTTTCAGCCCCTCTGTTTCAGCCCCTCTGTATCAGCCCCTCTGTTTCAGCTCAACTGTTTCAGCCCCTCTGTTTCTCCCCCTCTGTTTCTCGCCCTCTGTTTCTCGCTCTCTGTTTCTCACCCTCTGTTTCTCGCCCTCTGTTTCAGCCCCACTGTTTCAGCCCCTCTGTATCAGCCCCTCTGTTTCAGCCCCTCTGTTTCTCGCCCTCTGTTTCTCGCCCACTGTTTCAGCCCCTCTGTTTCAGCCCGTCTCTTTCAGCCCCTCTGTTTCAGCCCCTCTGTTTCTCGCCCTCTGTTTCTCGACCTCTGTTTCTCGCCCTCTGTTTCTCGCTCTCTGTTTCTCGACCTCTGTTTCTCCCTCTCTGTTTCAGCCCCTCTGTTTCAGCCCCTCTGTTTCAGCCCCTCTGTTTCTCGCCCTCTGTTTCTCGCCCACTGTTTCTCGCCCACTGTTTCAGCCCCTCTGTTTCTCGCCCTCTGTTTCAGCCCCTCTGTTTCAGCCCCTCTGTTTCAGCCCCTCTGTTTCTCGCCCTCTGTTTCAGCCCCTCTGTTTCAGCCCGTCTCTTCCAGCCCCTCTGTTTCAGCCCCTCTGTTTCTCGCCCTCTGTTTCTCGCCCTCTGTTTCTCGCCCTCTGTTTCTCGCTCTCAGTTTCTCGCCCTCTGGTTCTCGCTCTCTGTTTCAGCCCCTCTGTTTCAGCCCCTCTGTTTCAGCCCCTCTGTTTCAGCCCCTCTGTTTCTCGCCCTCTTTTTCTCGCACACTGTTTCTCGCCCTCTGTTTCAGCCCCTCTGTTTCAGCCCCTCTGTTTCAGCCCCTCTGTTTCAGCCCCTCTGTTTCTCGCCCTCTGTTTCAGCCCCTCTGTTTCAGCCCCTCTGTTTCAGCCCCTCTGTTTCAGCCCCTCTGTTTCTCGCCCTCTGTTTCAGCCCCTCTGTTCCTCGCCCTCTGTTTCAGCCCCTCTGTTTCTCGCCCTCTGTTGCAGCCCCTCTGTTTCAGCCCCTCTGTTTCAACCCCTCTGTTTCAGCCCCTCTGTTTCAGCCCCTCTGTTTCTCGCCCTCTGATTCTCGCTCTCTGTTTCTCGCCCTCTGTTTCTCGCACTCTGTTTCTCGCCCTCTGTTTCTCGCCCTCTGTTTCTCGCCCTCTGTTTCTCGCCCTCTGTTTCAGCCCCTCTGTTTCAGCCCCTCTGTTTCAGCCCCTCTGTTTCTCGCCCTCTGTTTCAGCCCCTCTGTTTCAGCCCCTCTGTTTCAGCCCCTCTGTTTCAGCCGCTCTGTTTCTCGCCTTGTGTTTCATCCCCTCTGTTTCTCGCCCTCTGTTTCAGCCCCTCTGTTTCAGCCCCTCTGTATCAGCCACTCTGTTTCAGCCCCTCTGTTTCAGCCCCTCTGTTTCAGCCCCTCTGTTTCTCGCCCTCTGTTTCAGCCCCTCTGTTTCTCGCCCTCTGTTTCAGCCCCTCTGTATCAGCCCCTCTGTTTCAGCCCCTCTATTTCAGCCCCTCTGTTTCTCGCCGTCTGTTTCAGCCCCTCCGTTTCTCGCCCTCTGTTTCAGCCCCTCTGTTTCAGCCCCTCTGTATCAGCCCCTCTGTTTCTCGCCCTCTGTTTCTCGCTCTCTGTTTCTCGCCCTCTGTTTCTCGCTCTCTGTTTCAGCCCCTCTGTTTCAGCCCCTCTGTTTCAGCCCCTCTGTTTCTCGCCCTCTGTTTCTCGCCCACTGTTTCTCGCCCTCTTTTTCTAGCCCTCTGTTTCTCGCCCTCTGTTTCTCGCCCTCTGTTTCTCGCCCTCTGTTTCTCGCCCTCTGTTTCAGCCCCTCTGTTTCTCGCCCTCTGATTCAGACCCTCTGTTTCAGCCCCTCTGTTTCAGCCCCTCTGTTTCTCGCCCTCTGTTTCTCGCCCTCTGTTTCAGCCCCTCTGTTTCAGCCCCTCTGTTTCAGCCCCTCTGTTTCAGCCCCTCTGTTTCTCCCCCTCTGTTTCTCGCCCTCCGTTTCTCGCTCTCTGTTTCGCGCCCTCTGTTTCTCGCCCTCTGTTTCAGCCCCTCTGTTTCAGCCCCTGTGTTTCAGCCCCTCTGTTTCTCGCCGTCTGTTTCAGCCCCTCTGTTTCTCACCCTCTGTTTCAGCCCCTCTGTTTCATCCCCTCTGTATCAGCCCCTCTGTTTCAGCCCCTCTGTTTCTCGCCCTCTGTTTCTCGCCCTCTGTTTCTCTCCCTCAGTTTCTCGTCCACTGTTTCAGCCCCTCTGTTTCAGCCCCTCTGTTTCAGCCCATCTGTTTCAGCCCCTCCGTTTCAGCCCCTCTGTTTCAGCCCCTCTGTTTCAGCCCCTCTGTTTCTCGCCCTCTGTTTCTCGCTCTCTGTTTCTCGCACTCTGTTTCAGCCCCTCTGTTTCTCGCCCACTGTTTCAGCCGCTCTGTTTCTCGCCATGTGTTTCAGCCCCTCTGTTTCACCTCCTCTGTTTCAGCCCCTCTGTTTCAGCCCCTCTGTTTCCGCCCCTCATTTCTCGCCCTCTGTTTCAGCCCCTCTGTTTCTCGCACTCTGTTTCAGCCCCTCTGTTTCAGTCTCTCTGTATCAGCCCCTCTGTTTCAGCTCCTCTGTTTCTCGCCCTCTGTTTCTCGCCCTCTGTTTCAGCCCCTCTGTTTCAGCCCCTCTGTTTCAGCCCCTCTGTTTCAGCCCCTCTGTTTCTCGCCCTCTGTTTCTCGCCCTCTGTTTCTCGCTCTCAGGTTCTCGCCCTCTGTTTCTCTCCCTCTGTTTCAGCCTCTCTGTTTCAGCCCCTCTGTTTCAGCCCCTCTGTTTCTCGCCCTCTGTTTCTCGCCCTCTGTTTCAGCCCCCCTGTTTCAGCCCCTCTGTTTCAGCCCCTCTGTTTCAGCCCCTCTGTTTCAGCCCTTCTGTATCAGCCCCTCTGTTTCAGCTCCTCTGTTTCAGCCCCTCTGTTTCTCCCCCTCTGTTTCTCGCCCTCTGTTTCTCGCTCTCTGTTTCTCACCCTCTGTTTCTCGCCCTCTGTTTCAGCCCCTCTGTTTCAGCCCCTCTGTTTCAGCCCCTCTGTTTCAGACCCTCTGTTTCTCGCCCTCTGTTTCAGCCCCTCTGTTTCTCGCCCTCTGTTTCAGCCCCTCTGTTTCAGCCCATCTGTATCAGCCCCTCTGTTTCAGCCCCTCTGTTTCAGCCCCTCTGTTTCAGCCCCTCTGTTTCTCGCCCTCTGTTTCAGCCCCTCTGTTTCTCGCCCTCTGTTTCAGCCCCTCTGTATCAGCCCCTCTGTTTCAGCCCCTCTGTTTCTCGCCCTCTGTTTCTCGCCCTCTGTTTCAGCCCCTCTGTTTCAGCCCCTCTGTTTCAGCCCCTCTGTTTCAGCCCCTCTGATTCAGCCCCTCTGTTTCTCGCCCTGTGTTTCTCGCCCTCTGTTTCTCGCTCTCTGTTTCTCGCCCTCTGTTTCTCGCCCTTTGTTTCAGCCCCTCTGTTTCAGCCCCTCTTTTTCAGCCCGTCTGTTTCAGCCCCTCTGTTTCTCGCCGTCTGTTTCAGCCCCTCTGTTTCAGCCCCTCTGTTCCTCGCCCTCTTTTTCTCGCCCTCTGTTTCTCGCCCTCTGTTTCTCGCCCTCTGTTTCTCGCCCTCTGTTTCTCGCCCTCTGTTTCAGCCCCTCTGTTTCAGCCCCTCTGTTTCAGCCCCTCTGTTTCTCGCCCTCTGTTTCAGCCCCTCTGTTTCAGCCCCTCTGTTTCAGCCCCTCTGTTTCTCGCCCTCTGTTTCAGCCCCTCTGTTTCAGCCCCTCTGTTTCTCGCCCTCTGTTTCAGCCCCTCTGTTTCAGCCCCTCTGTTTCTCGCCCTCTGTTTCAGACCCTCTGTTTCAGCCCCTCTGTTTCTCGCCCTCTGTTTCAGCCCCTCTGTTTCAGCCCCTCTGTTTCAGCCCCTCTGTTTCAGCCCCTCTGTTTCTCGGCCTCTGTTTCAGCCCCTCCGTTTCAGCCCCTCTGTTTCAGCCCCTCTGTTTCTCGCCCTCTGTTTCAGCCCCTCTGTTTCAGCCCCTCTGTTTCTCGCCCTCTGTTTCAGCCCCTCTGTTTCAGCCCCTCTGTTTCTCGCCCTCTGTTTCAGACCCTCTGTTTCAGCCCCTCTGTTTCTCGCCCTCTGTTTCAGCCCCTCTGTTTCAGCCCCTCTGTTTCAGCCCCTCTGTTTCAGCCCCTCTGTTTCTCCCCCTCTGTTTCACCCCCTCTGTTTCTCGCTCTCTGTTTCTCGCCCTCTGTTTCTCGCCCTCTGTTTCAGCCCCTCTGTTTCAGCCCCTCTGTTTCAGCCCCTCTGTTTCAGCCCCTCTGTTTCTCGCCCTCTGTTTCAGCCCCTCTGTTTCTCGCCCTCTGTTTCAGCCCCTCTGTTTCAGCCCCTCTGTATCAGCCCCTCTGTTTCAGCCCCTCTGTTTCTCGCCCTCTGTTTCTCGCCCTCTGTTTCTCGCCCTCTGTTTCAGCCCCTCTGTTTCAGCCCCTCTGTTTCTCGCCCTCTGTTTCTCGCCCACTGTTTCTCGCCCTCTGTTTCAGCCCCTCTGTTTCAGCCCCTCTGTTTCAGCCCCTCTGTTTCAGCCCCTCTGTATCAGACCCTCTGTTTCAGCTCAACTGTTTCAGCCCCTCTGTTTCTCCCCCTCTGTTTCTCGCCCTCTGTTTCTCGCTCTCTGTTTCTCACCCTCTGTTTCTCGCCCTCTGTTTCAGCCCCACTGTTTCAGCCCCTCTGTATCAGCCCCTCTGTTTCAGCCCCTCTGTTTCTCGCCCTCAGTTTCTCGCCCACTGTTTCAGCCCCTCTGTTTCAGCCCGTCTCTTTCACCCCCTCTGTTTCAGCCCCTCTGTTTCTCGCCCTCTTTTTCTCGACCTCTGTTTCTCGCCCTCTGTTTCTCGCTCTCTGTTTCTCGACCTCTGTTTCTCCCTCTCTGTTTCAGCCCCTCTGTTTCAGCCCCTCTGTTTCAGCCCCTCTGTTTCTCGCCCTCTGTTTCTCGCCCACTGTTTCTCGCCCTCTGTTTCAGCCCCTCTGTTTCTCGCCCTCTGTTTCAGCCCCTCTGTTTCAGCCCCTCTGTTTCAGCCCCTCTGTTTCTCGCCCTCTGTTTCTCGCCCTCTGTTTCAGCCCCTCTGTTTCAGCCCGTCTCTTCCAGCCCCTCTGTTTCAGCCCCTCTGTTTCTCGCCCTCTGTTTCTCGCCCTCTGTTTCTCGCCCTCTGTTTCTCGCTCTCAGTTTCTCGCCCTCTGGTTCTCGCTCTCTGTTTCAGCCCCTCTGTTTCAGCCCCTCTGTTTCAGCCCCTCTGTTTCAGCCCCTCTGTTTCTCGCCCTCTTTTTCTCGCACACTGTTTCTCGCCCTCTGTTTCTCGCTCTCTGTTTCTCACCCTCTGTTTCTCGCCCTCTGTTTCAGCCCCTCTGTATCAGCCCCTCTGTTTCAGCCCCTCTGTTTCTCGCCCTCTGTTTCTCGCCCTCTGTTTCAGCCCCTCTGTTTCAGCCCCTCTGTTTCAGCCCCTCTGTTTCAGCCCCTCTGTTTCTCCCCCTCTGTTTCTCGCCCTCCGTTTCTCGCTCTCTGTTTCGCGCCCTCTGTTTCTCGCCCTCTGTTTCAGCCCCTCTGTTTCAGCCCCTGTGTTTCAGCCCCTCTGTTTCTCCCCCTCTGTTTCAGCCCCTCTGTTTCTCACCCTCTGTTTCAGCCCCTCTGTTTCATCCCCTCTGTATCAGCCCCTCTGTTTCAGCCCCTCTGTTTCTCGCCCTCTGTTTCTCGCCCTCTGTTTCTCTCCCTCAGTTTCTCGTCCACTGTTTCAGCCCCTCTGTTTCAGCCCCTCTGTTTCAGCCCATCTGTTTCAGCCCCTCCGTTTCAGCCCCTCTGTTTCAGCCCCTCTGTTTCAGCCCCTCTGTTTCTCGCCCTCTGTTTCTCGCTCTCTGTTTCTCGCACTCTGTTTCAGCCCCTCTGTTTCTCGCCCACTGTTTCAGCCGCTCTGTTTCTCGCCATGTGTTTCAGCCCCTCTGTTTCACCTCCTCTGTTTCAGCCCCTCTGTTTCAGCCCCTCTGTTTCCGCCCCTCATTTCTCGCCCTCTGTTTCAGCCCCTCTGTTTCTCGCACTCTGTTTCAGCCCCTCTGTTTCAGTCTCTCTGTATCAGCCCCTCTGTTTCAGCTCCTCTGTTTCTCGCCCTCTGTTTCTCGCCCTCTGTTTCAGCCCCTCTGTTTCAGCCCCTCTGTTTCAGCCCCTCTGTTTCAGCCCCTCTGTTTCTCGCCCTCTGTTTCTCGCCCTCTGTTTCTCGCTCTCAGGTTCTCGCCCTCTGTTTCTCTCCCTCTGTTTCAGCCTCACTGTTTCAGCCCCTCTGTTTCAGCCCCTCTGTTTCTCGCCCTCTGTTTCTCGCCCTCTGTTTCAGCCCCCCTGTTTCAGCCCCTCTGTTTCAGCCCCTCTGTTTCAGCCCCTCTGTTTCAGCCCTTCTGTATCAGCCCCTCTGTTTCAGCTCCTCTGTTTCAGCCCCTCTGTTTCTCCCCCTCTGTTTCTCGCCCTCTGTTTCTCGCTCTCTGTTTCTCACCCTCTGTTTCTCGCCCTCTGTTTCAGCCCCTCTGTTTCAGCCCCTCTGTTTCAGCCCCTCTGTTTCAGACCCTCTGTTTCTCGCCCTCTGTTTCAGCCCCTCTGTTTCTCGCCCTCTGTTTCAGCCCCTCTGTTTCAGCCCATCTGTATCAGCCCCTCTGTTTCAGCCCCTCTGTTTCAGCCCCTCTGTTTCAGCCCCTCTGTTTCTCGCCCTCTGTTTCAGCCCCTCTGTTTCTCGCCCTCTGTTTCAGCCCCTCTGTATCAGCCCCTCTGTTTCAGCCCCTCTGTTTCTCGCCCTCTGTTTCTCGCCCTCTGTTTCAGCCCCTCTGTTTCAGCCCCTCTGTTTCAGCCCCTCTGTTTCAGCCCCTCTGATTCAGCCCCTCTGTTTCTCGCCCTGTGTTTCTCGCCCTCTGTTTCTCGCTCTCTGTTTCTCGCCCTCTGTTTCTCGCCCTTTGTTTCAGCCCCTCTGTTTCAGCCCCTCTTTTTCAGCCCGTCTGTTTCAGCCCCTCTGTTTCTCGCCGTCTGTTTCAGCCCCTCTGTTTCAGCCCCTCTGTTCCTCGCCCTCTTTTTCTCGCCCTCTGTTTCTCGCCCTCTGTTTCTCGCCCTCTGTTTCTCGCCCTCTGTTTCTCGCCCTCTGTTTCAGCCCCTCTGTTTCAGCCCCTCTGTTTCAGCCCCTCTGTTTCTCGCCCTCTGTTTCAGCCCCTCTGTTTCAGCCCCTCTGTTTCAGCCCCTCTGTTTCTCGCCCTCTGTTTCAGCCCCTCTGTTTCAGCCCCTCTGTTTCTCGCCCTCTGTTTCAGCCCCTCTGTTTCAGCCCCTCTGTTTCTCGCCCTCTGTTTCAGACCCTCTGTTTCAGCCCCTCTGTTTCTCGCCCTCTGTTTCAGCCCCTCTGTTTCAGCCCCTCTGTTTCAGCCCCTCTGTTTCAGCCCCTCTGTTTCTCGGCCTCTGTTTCAGCCCCTCCGTTTCAGCCCCTCTGTTTCAGCCCCTCTGTTTCTCGCCCTCTGTTTCAGCCCCTCTGTTTCAGCCCCTCTGTTTCTCGCCCTCTGTTTCAGCCCCTCTGTTTCAGCCCCTCTGTTTCTCGCCCTCTGTTTCAGACCCTCTGTTTCAGCCCCTCTGTTTCTCGCCCTCTGTTTCAGCCCCTCTGTTTCAGCCCCTCAGTTTCAGCCCCTCTGTTTCAGCCCCTCTGTTTCTCCCCCTCTGTTTCACCCCCTCTGTTTCTCGCTCTCTGTTTCTCGCCCTCTGTTTCTCGCCCTCTGTTTCAGCCCCTCTGTTTCAGCCCCTCTGTTTCAGCCCCTCTGTTTCAGCCCCTCTGTTTCTCGCCCTCTGTTTCAGCCCCTCTGTTTCTCGCCCTCTGTTTCAGCCCCTCTGTTTCAGCCCCTCTGTATCAGCCCCTCTGTTTCAGCCCCTCTGTTTCTCGCCCTCTGTTTCTCGCCCTCTGTTTCTCGCCCTCTGTTTCAGCCCCTCTGTTTCAGCCCCTCTGTTTCTCGCCCTCTGTTTCTCGCCCACTGTTTCTCGCCCTCTGTTTCAGCCCCTCTGTTTCAGCCCCTCTGTTTCAGCCCCTCTGTTTCAGCCCCTCTGTATCAGACCCTCTGTTTCAGCTCAACTGTTTCAGCCCCTCTGTTTCTCCCCCTCTGTTTCTCGCCCTCTGTTTCTCGCTCTCTGTTTCTCACCCTCTGTTTCTCGCCCTCTGTTTCAGCCCCACTGTTTCAGCCCCTCTGTATCAGCCCCTCTGTTTCAGCCCCTCTGTTTCTCGCCCTCTGTTTCTCGCCCACTGTTTCAGCCCCTCTGTTTCAGCCCGTCTCTTTCACCCCCTCTGTTTCAGCCCCTCTGTTTCTCGCCCTCTTTTTCTCGACCTCTGTTTCTCGCCCTCTGTTTCTCGCTCTCTGTTTCTCGACCTCTGTTTCTCCCTCTCTGTTTCAGGCCCTCTGTTTCAGCCCCTCTGTTTCAGCCCCTCTGTTTCTCGCCCTCTGTTTCTCGCCCACTGTTTCTCGCCCTCTGTTTCAGCCCCTCTGTTTCTCGCCCTCTGTTTCAGCCCCTCTGTTTCAGCCCCTCTGTTTCAGCCCCTCTGTTTCTCGCCCTCTGTTTCTCGCCCTCTGTTTCAGCCCCTCTGTTTCAGCCCGTCTCTTCCAGCCCCTCTGTTTCAGCCCCTCTGTTTCTCGCCCTCTGTTTCTCGCCCTCTGTTTCTCGCCCTCTGTTTCTCGCTCTCAGTTTCTCGCCCTCTGGTTCTCGCTCTCTGTTTCAGCCCCTCTGTTTCAGCCCCTCTGTTTCAGCCCCTCTGTTTCAGCCCCTCTGTTTCTCGCCCTCTTTTTCTCGCACACTGTTTCTCGCCCTCTGTTTCAGCCCCTCTGTTTCAGCCCCTCTGTTTCAGCCCCTCTGTTTCAGACCCTCTGTTTCTCGCCCTCTGTTTCAGCCCCTCTGTTTCAGCCCCTCTGTTTCAGCCCCTCTGTTTCAGCCCCTCTGTTTCTCGCCCTCTTTTTCAGCCCCTCTGTTTCTCGCCCTCTGTTGCAGCCCCTCTGTTTCAGCCCCTCTGTTTCAATCCCTCTGTTTCAGCCCCTCTGTTTCAGCCCCTCTGTTTCTCGCCCTCTGATTCTCGCTCTCTGTTTCTCGCCCTCTGTTTCTCGCACTCTGTTTCTCGCCCTCTGTTTCTCGCCCTCTGTTTCTCGCCCTCTGTTTCATCCCCTCTGTTTCAGCCCCTCTATTTCTCGCCCTCTGTTTCAGCCCCTCTGTTTCAGCCCCTCTGTTTCAGCCCCTCTGCTTCTCGCCCTCTGTTTCAGACCCTCTGTTTCAGCCCCTCTGTTTCATCTCCTCTGTTTCAGCCCCTCTGTTTCAACCCCTCTGTTTCAGCCCCTCTGTTTCTCCCCCTCTGTTTCTCGCCCACTGTTTCTCGCTCTCTGTTTCTCACCCTCTGTTTCTCGCCCTCTGTTTCAGCCCCTCTGTTTCAGCCCCTCTGTTTCAGCCCCTCTGTTTCAGCCCCTCTGTTTCTCGCCTTCTGTTTCATCCCCTCTGTTTCTCGCCCTCTGTTTCTCGCCCTCTGTTTCTCGCCCTCTGTTTCAGCCCCTCTGTTTCAGCCCCTCTGTTTCTCGCCCTCTGTTTCAGCCACTCTGTTTAAGCTCCTCTGTTTCAGCCCCTCTGTTTCTCGCCCTCTGTTTCAGACCCTCTGTTTCAGCCCCTCTGTTTCAGCCCCTCTGTTTCTCGCCATCTGTTTCAGCCCCTCTGTTTCAGCCCCTCTGTATCAGCCCCTCTGTTTCAGCCCCTCTGTTTCTCGCCCTCTGTTTCTCGCCCTCTGTTTCAGCCCCTCTGTTTCAGCCCCTCTGTTTCAGCCCCTCTGTTTCAGCCCCTCTGTTTCTCCCCCTCTGTTTCTCGCCCTCTGTTTCTCGCTCTCTGTTTCGCGCCCTTTGTTTCTCGCCCTCTGTTTCAGCCCCACTGTTTCAGCCCCTCTGTTTCAGCCCCTCTGTTTCTCGCCGTCTGTTTCAGCCCCTCTGTTTCTCACCCTCTGTTTCAGCCCCTCTGTTTCAGCCCCTCTGTATCAGCCCCTCTGTTTCAGCCCCTCTGTTTCTCGCCCTCTGTTTCTCGCCCTCTGTTTCTCGCCCTCTGTTTCTCGTCCACTGTTTCAGCCCCTCTGTTTCAGCCCCTCTGTTTCAGCCCATCTGTTTCAGCCCCTCCGTTTCAGCCCCTCTGTTTCAGCCCCTCTGTTTCAGCCCCTCTGTTTCTCGCCCACTGTTTCTCGCTCTCTGTTTCTCGCACTCTGTTTCAGCCCCTCTGTTTCTCGCCCTCTGTTTCAGCCCCTCTGTTTCAGCCCCTCTGTTTCAGCCCCTCTGTTTCAGCCCCTCTGTTTCTCCCCCTCTGTTTCTCGCCCTCTGTTTCTCGCTCTCTGTTTCTCGCCCTCTGTTTCTCGCCCTCTGTTTCAGCCCCTCTGTTTCAGCCCCTCTGTTTCAGCCCCTCTGTTTCAGCCCCTCTGTATCAGCCCCTCTGTTTCAGCCCCTCTGTTTCTCGCCCTCTGTTTCTCGCCCTCTGTTTCTCGCCCTCTGTTTCAGCCCCTCTGTTTCAGCCCCTCTGTTTCTCGCCCTCTGTTTCTCGCCCACTGTTTCTCGCCCTCTGTTTCAGCCCCTCTGTTTCAGCCCCTCTGTTTCAGCCCCTCTGTTTCAGCCCCTCTGTATCAGCCCCTCTGTTTCAGCTCAACTGTTTCAGCCCCTCTGTTTCTCCCCCTCTGTTTCTCGCCCTCTGTTTCTCGCTCTCTGTTTCTCACCCTCTGTTTCTCGCCCTCTGTTTCAGCCCCTCTGTTTCAGCCCCTCTGTATCAGCCCCTCTGTTTCAGCCCCTCTGTTTCTCGCCCTCTGTTTCTCGCCCACTGTTTCAGCCCCTCTGTTTCAGCCCGTCTCTTTCAGCCCCTCTGTTTCAGCCCCTCTGTTTCTCGCCCTCTGTTTCTCGACCTCTGTTTCTCGCCCTCTGTTTCTCGCTCTCTGTTTCTCGCCCTCTGTTTCTCCCTCTCTGTTTCAGCCCCTCTGTTTCAGCCGCTCTGTTTCAGCCCCTCTGTTTCTCGCCCTCTGTTTCTCGCCCACTGTTTCTCGCCCTCTGTTTCAGCCCCTCTGTTTCTCGCCCTCTGTTTCAGCCCCTCTGTTTCAGCCCCTCTGTTTCAGCCCCTCTGTTTCTCGCCCTCTGTTTCTCGCCCTCTGTTTCAGCCCCTCTGTTTCAGCCCGTCTCTTCCAGCCCCTCTGTTTCAGCCCCTCTGTTTCTCGCCCTCTGTTTCTCGCCCTCTGTTTCTCACCCTCTGTTTCTCGCTCTCAGTTTCTCGCCCTCTGGTTCTCGCTCTCTGTTTCAGCCCCTCTGTTTCAGCCCCTCTGTTTCAGCCCCTCTGTTTCTCGCCCTCTTTTTCTTGCACACTGTTTCTCGCCCTCTGTTTCAGCCCCTCTGTTTCAGCCCCACTGTTTCAGCCCCTCTGTTTCAGCCCCTCTGTTTCTCGCCCTCTGTTTCAGCCCCTCTGTTTCAGCCCCTCTGTTTCAGCCCTTCTGTTTCAGCCCCTCGGTTTCTCGCCCTCTGTTTCAGCCCCTCTGTTCCTCGCCCTCTGTTTCAGCCCCTCTGTTTCTCGCCCTCTGTTGCAGCCCCTCTGTTTCAGCCCCTCTGTTTCAACCCCTCTGTTTCAGCCCCTCTGTTTCAGCCCCTCTGTTTCTCTCCCTCTGATTCTCGCTCTCTGTTTCTCGCCCTCTGTTTCTCGCCCTCTGTTTCTCGCCCTCTGTTTCTCGCCCTCTGTTTCTCGCCCTCTGTTTCAGCCCCTCTGTTTCAGCCCCTCTATTTCTCGCCCTCTGTTTCAGCCCCTCTGTTTCAGCCCCTCTGCTTCTCGCCCTCTGTTTCAGACCCTCTGTTTCAGCCCCACTGTTTCATCTCCTCTGTTTCAGCCCCTCTGTTTCACCCCTCTGTTTCAGCCCCTCTGTTTCTCCCCCTCTGTTTCTCGCCCACTGTTTCTCGCTCTCTGTTTCTCACCCTCTGTTTCTCGCCCTCTGTTTCAGCCCCTCTGTTTCAGCCCCTCTGTTTCAGCCCCTCTGTTTCAGCTCCTCTGTTTCTCGCCTTCTGTTTCATCCCCTCTGTTTCTCGCACTCTGTTTCAGCCCCTCTGTTTCAGCCCCTCTGTATCAGCCACTCTGTTTCAGCCCCTCTGTTTCAGCCCCTCTGTTTCAGCCCCTCTGTTTCTCGCCCTCTGTTTCAGCCCCTCTGTTTCTCGACCTCTGTTTCAGCCCCTCTGTATCAGCCCCTCTGCTTCAGCCCATCTGTTTCTCGCCCTGTGTTTCTCGCCTTCTGTTTCAGCCACTCTGTTTCAGCCCCTCTATTTCAGCCCCTCTTTTTCAGCTCCTCTGATTCAGCCCCTCTGTTTCTCGCCCTCTGTTTCTCGCCCTCTGTTTCTCGCTCTCTTTTTCTCGCCCACTGTTTCTCGCCCTCTGTTTCAGCCCCTCTGTTTCAGCCCCTCTGTTTCAGCCCCTCTATTTCAGCCCCTCTGTTTCTCGCCGTCTGTTTCAGCCCCTCTGTTTCTCGCCCTCTGTTTCAGCCCCTCTGTTTCAGCCCCTCTGTATCAGCCCCTCTGTTTCAGCCCCTCTGTTTCTCGCCCTCTGTTTCTCGCCCTCTGTTTCAGCCCCTCTGTTTCAGCCCGACTCTTTCAGCCCATCTGTTTCAGCCCCTCTGTTTCTCGCCCTCTGTTTCTCGCCCTCTGTTTCTCGCCCTCTGTTTCTCGCTCTCTGTTTCTCGCCCTCTGTTTCTCGCTCTCTGTTTCAGCCCCTCTGTTTCAGCCCCTCTGTTTCAGCCCCTCTGTTTCTCGCCCTCTGTTTCTCGCCCACTGTTTCTCGCCCTCTGTTTCAGCCCCTCTGTTTCAACCCCACTGTTTCAGCCCCTCTGTTTCAACCGCTCTGTTTCAGCCCCTCTGTTTCAGCCCCTCTGTTTCTCGCCCTCTTTTTCTAGCCCTCTGTTTCTCGCCCTCTGTTTCTCGCCCTCTGTTTCTCGCCCTCTGTTTCTCGCCCTCTGTTTCACCCCCTCTGTTTCAGCCCCTCTGTTTCTCGCCCTCTGTTTCAGCCACTCTGTTTAAGCCCCTCTGTTTCAGCCCCTCTGTTTCTCGCCCTCTGTTTCAGACCCTCTGTTTCAGCCCCTCTGTTTCAGCCCCTCTGTTTCTCGCCCTCTGTTTCAGCCCCTCTGTTTCAGCCCCTCTGTATCAGCCCCTCTGTTTCAGCCCCTCTGTTTCTCGCCCTCTGTTTCTCGCCCTCTGTTTCAGCCCCTCTGTTTCAGCCCCTCTGTTTCAGCCCCTCTGTTTCAGCCCCTCTGTTTCTCCCCCTCTGTTTCTCGCCCTCTGTTTCTCGCTCTCTGTTTCGCGCCCTCTGTTTCTCGCCCTCTGTTTCAGCCCCTCTGTTTCAGCCCCTCTGTTTCAGCCCCTCTGTTTCTCGCCGTCTGTTTCAGCCCCTCTGTTTCTCACCCTCTGTTTCAGCCCCTCTGTTTCAGCCCCTCTGTATCAGCCCCTCTGTTTCAGCCCCTCTGTTTCTCGCCCTCTGTTTCTCGCCCTCTGTTTCTCGCCCTCTGTTTCTCGTCCACTGTTTCAGCCCCTCTGTTTCAGCCCCTCTGTTTCAGCCCATCTGTTTCAGCCCCTCCGTTTCAGCCCCTCTGTTTCAGCCCCTCTGTTTCAACCCCTCTGTTTCTCGCCCTCTGTTTCTCGCTCTCTGTTTCTCGCACTCTGTTTCAGCCCCTCTGTTTCTCGCCCACTGTTTCAGCCCCTCTGTTTCTCGCCATGTGTTTCAGCCCCTCTGTTTCACCTCCTCTGTTTCAGCCCCTCTGTTTCAGCCCCTCTGTTTCCGCCCCTCATTTCTCGCCCTCTGTTTCAGCCCCTCTGTTTCTCGCCCTCTGTTTCAGCCCCTCTGTTTCAGCCCCTCTGTATCAGCCCCTCTGTTTCAGCTCCTCTGTTTCTCGCCCTCTGTTTCTCGCCCTCTGTTTCAGCCCCTCTGTTTCAGCCCCTCTGTTTCAGCCCCTCTGTTTCAGCCCCTCTGTTTCTCGCCCTCTGTTTCTCGCCCTCTGTTTCTCGCTCTCTGGTTCTCGCCATCTGTTTCTCTCCCTCTGTTTCAGCCTCTCTGTTTCAGCCCCTCTGTTTCAGCCCCTCTGTTTCTCGCCCTCTGTTTCTCGCCCTCTGTTTCAGCCCCCCTGTTTCAGCCCCTCTGTTTCAGCCCCTCTGTTTCAGCCCCTCTGTTTCAGCCCTTCTGTATCAGCCCCTCTGTTTCAGCTCCTCTGTTTCAGCCCCTCTGTTTCTCCCCCTCTGTTTCTCGCCCTCTGTTTCTCGCTCTCTGTTTCTCACCCTCTGTTTCTCGCCCTCTGTTTCAGCCCCTCTGTTTCAGCCCCTCTGTTTCAGCCCCTCTGTTTCAGACCCTCTGTTTCTCGCCCTCTGTTTCAGCCCCTCTGTTTCTCGCCGTCTGTTTCAGCCCCTCTGTTTCAGCCCCTCTGTTCCTCGCCCTCTTTTTCTCGCCCTCTGTTTCTCGCCCTCTGTTTCTCGCCCTCTGTTTCTCGCCCTCTGTTTCTCGCCCTCTGTTTCAGCCCCTTTGTTTCAGCCCCTCTGTTTCAGCCCCTCTGTTTCTCGCCCTCTGTTTCAGCCCCTCTGTTTCAGCCCCTCTGTTTCAGCCCCTCTGTTTCTCGCCCTCTGTTTCAGCCCCTCTGTTTCAGCCACTCTGTTTCAGCCCCTCTGTTTCTCGCCCTCTGTTTCAGCCCCTCTGTTTCAGGCCCTCTGTTTCTCCCCCTCTGTTTCAGCCCCTCTGTTTCAGCCCCTCTGTATCAGCCCCTCTGTTGCAGCCCCTCTGTTTCAGCCCCTCTGTTTCAGCCCCTCTGTTTCAGGCCCTCTGTTTCAGCCCCTCTGTTTCAGCCCCTCTGTTTCAGCGACTCTGTTTCAGGCCCTCTGTTTCAGCCCCTCTGTTTCTCGCCCTCTGTTTCAGCCCCTCTGTTTCTCGCCCTCTGTTTCAGCCCCTCTGTTTCAGCCCCTCTGTATCAGCCCCTCTGTTTCAGCCCCTCTGTTTCTCGCCTCTCTGTTTCTCGCCCTCTGTTTCTCGCCCTCTGTTTCTCATCCACTGTTTCAGCCCCTCTGTTTCAGCCCCTCTGTTTCAGCCCATATGTTTCAGCCCCTCCGTTTCAGCCCCTCTGTTTCAGCCCCTCTGTTTCAGCCCCTCTGTTTCTCGCCCTCTGTTTCTCGCTCTCTGTTTCTCGCCCTCTGTTTCAGCCCCTCTGTTTCTCGCCCACTGTTTCAGCACCTCTGTTTCACGCCATGTGTTTCAGCCCCTCTGTTTCACCTCCTCTGTTTCAGCCCCTCTGTTTCAGCCCCTCTGTTTCCGCCCATCATTTTCTCGCCCTCTGTTTCAGCCCCTCTGTTTCTCGCCCTCTGTTTCAGCCCCTCTGTTTCAGCCCCTCTGTTTCAGCCCCTCTGTTTCAGCTCCTCTGTTTCTCGCCCTCTGTTTCTCGCCCTCTGTTTCAGCCCCTCTGTTTCAGCCCCTCTGTTTCAGCCCCTCTGTTTCAGACCCTCTGTTTCTCGCCCTCAGTTTCTCGCCCTCTGTTTCTCGCTCTCTGTTTCTCGCCCTCTGTTTCTCTCCCTCTGTTTCAGCCCCTCTGTTTCAGCCCCTCTGTTTCAGCCCCTCTGGTTCTCGCCCTCTGTTTCTCGCCCACTGTTTCAGCCACTCTGTTTCAGCCCCTCTGTTTCAGCCCCTCTGTTTCAGCCCCTCTGTTTCAGCTCCTCTGTATCAGCCCCTCTGTTTCAGCCCCTCTGTTTCAGCCCCTCTGTTCCTCCCCCTCTGTTTCTCGCGCTAAGTTTCTCGCTCTCTGTTTCTCTCCCTCTGTTTTTCGCCCTCTGTTTCAGCCCCTCTGTTTCAGGCCCTCTGTTTCAACCCCTCTGTTTCTCGCCCTCTGTTTCAGCCCCTCTGTTTCTCGCCCTCTGTTTCAGCCCCTCTGTTTCAGCCCCTCTGTATCAGCCCCTCTGTTTCAGCCCCTCTGTTTCAGCCCCTCTGTTTCAGCCCCTCTGTTTCTCGCCCTCTGTTTCAGCCCCTCTGTTTCTCGCCCTCTGTTTCAGCCCCTCTGTATCAGCCCCTCTGTTTCAGCCCCTCTGTTTCTCGCCCTCTGTTTCTCGCCCTCTGTTTCAGACCCTCTGTTTCAGCCCCTCTGTTTCAGCCCCTCTGTTTCAGCCCCTCTGATTCAGCCCCTCTGTTTCTCGCCCTCTGTTTCTCGCCCTCTGTTTCTCGCTCTCTGTTTCTCTCCCTCTGTTTCTCGCCCTCTGTTTCAGCCCCTCTGTTTCAGCACCTCTGTTTCAGCCCCTCTGTTTCAGCCCCTCTGTTTCTCGCCGTCTGTTTCAGCCCCTCTGTTTCTCGCCCTCTGTTTCAGCCCCTCTGTTTCAGCCCCTCTGTATCAGCCCCTCTGTTTCAGCCCCTCTGTTTCTCGCCCTCTGTTTCTCGCCCAATGTTTCAGCCCCTCTGTTTCAGCCCGTCTCTTTCAGCCCCTCTGTTTCAGCCCCTCTGTTTCTCGCCCTCTGTTTCTAGCCTTCTGGTTTTCGCCCTCTGTTTCTCGCTCTCTGTTTCTCGCCCTCTGTTTCTCCCTCTCTGTTTCAGCCCCTCTGTTTCAGCCCCTCTGATTCAGCCCCTCAGTTTCTCGCCCTCTGTTTCTCGCCCACAGTTTCTCGCCCTCTGTTTCAGCCCCTCTGTTTCTCGCCCTCTGTTTCAGCCCCTCTGTTTCAGCCCCTCTGTTTCAGCCCCTGTGTTTCTCGCCCTCTGTTTCTCGTCCTCTGTTTCAGCCCCTCTGTTTCAGCCCGTCTCTTTCAGCCCCTCTGTTTCAGCCCCTCTTTCTCGCCCTCTGTTTCTCGCCCTCTGTTTCTCGCTCTCTGTTTCTCGCCCTCTGGTTCTCGCTCTCTGTTTCAGCCCCTCTGTTTCAGCCCCTCTGTTTCAGCCCCTCTGTTTCAGCCCCTCTGTTTCTCGCCCTCTGTTTCTCGCCCTCTGTTTCAGCCCCTCTGTTTCAGCCCCTCCGTTTCAGCCCCTCTGTTTCTCGCCCTCTGTTTCTCGCCCTCTGTTTCAACCCTCTGTTTCAGCCCCTCTGTTTCAGCCCCTCTGTTTCAGCCCCTCTGATTCAGCCCCTCTGTTTCTCGCCCTCTGTTTCTCGCCCTCTGTTTCTCGCTCTCTGTTTCTCTCCCTCTGTTTCTCGCCCTCTGTTTCAGCCCCTCTGTTTCAGCCCCTCTGTTTCAGCCCCTCTGTTTCTCGCCGTCTGTTTCAGCCCCTCTGTTTCTCGCCCTCTGTTTCAGCCCCTCTGTTTCAGCCCCTCTGTATCAGCCCCTCTGTTTCAGCCCCTCTGTTTCTCGCCCTCTGTTTCTCGCCCACTGTTTCAGCCCCTCTGTTTCAGCCCGTCTCTTTCAGCCCCTCTGTTTCAGCCCCTCTGTTTCTCGCCCTCTGTTTCTCGCCTTCTGTTTCTCGCCCTCTGTTTCTCGCTCTCTGTTTCTCGCCCTCTGTTTCTCCCTCTCTGTTTCAGCCCCTCTGTTTCAGCCCCTCTGTTTCAGCCCCTCTGTTTCTCGCCCTCTGTTTCTCGCCCACAGTTTCTCGCCCTCTGTTTCACCCCCTCAGTTTCTCGCCCTCTGTTTCAGCCCCTCTGTTTCAGCCCCTCTGTTTCAGCCCCTCTGTTTCTCGCCCTCTGTTTCTCGTCCTATGTTTCAGCCCCTCTGTTTCAGCCCGTTTCTTTCAGCCCCTCTGTTTCAGCCCCTCTGTTTCTCGCCCTCTGTTTCTCGCCCTCTGTTTCTCGCCCTCTGTTTCTCGCTCTCTGTTTCTCGCCCTCTGGTTCTCGCTCTCTGTTTCAGCCCCTCTGTTTCAGCCCCTCTGTTTCAGCCCCTCTGTTTCTCGCCCTCTGTTTCCCGCCTACTGTTTCTCGCCCTCTGTTTCAGCCCCTCTGTTTCAGCCCCTCTGTTTCAGCACATCTGTTTCAGCCCCTCTGTTTCTCGCCCTCTGTTTCAGCCCCTCTGTTTCTCGCCCTCTGTTTCTCGCGCTCTGTTGCAGCCCCTCTGTTTCAGCCCCTCTGTTTCAACCGCTCTGTTTCAGCCCCTCTGTTTCAGCCCCTCTGTTTCTCGCCCCCTTTTTCTCGCCCTCTGTTTCTCGCCCTGTTTCTCGCCCACTGTTTCTCGCCCTCTGTTTCTCGCCTTCTGTTTCTCGCCCTCTGTTTCAGCCCCTCTGTTTCAGCCCCTCTGTTTCAGCCCCTCTGTTTCTCGCGATCTGTTTCAGCCCCTCTGTTTCAGCCCCTATGTTTCAGCCCCTCTGTTTCTCGCCCTCTGTTTCAGACCCTCTGTTTCAGCCCCTCTGTTTCAACCCCTCTGTTTCAGCCCCTCTGTTTCTCGCCCTCTGTTTCAGCCCCTCTGTTTCAGCCCCTCTGTTTCTTGCCCTCTGTTTCAGCCCCTCTGTTTCAGCCCCTCTGTTTCAGCCACTCTGTTTCAGCCCCTCTGTTTCTCCCCCTCTGTTTCTCGCCCTCTGTTTCTCGCTAACTGTTTCTCGCCCTCTGTTTCTCGCCCTCTGTTTCAGCCCCTCTGTTTCAGCCCCTCTGTTTCAGCCCCTCTGTTTCAGCCCCTCTGTTTCTCGCCCTCTGTTTCAGCCCCTCTGTTTCTCGCCCTCTGTTTCAGCCCCTCTGTTTCAGCCCCTCTGTTTCAGCCCCTCTGTTTCTCCCCCTCTGTTTCTCGCCCTCTGTTTCTCGCTCTGTTTCTCGCCCTCTGTTTCTCGCCCTCTGTTTCAGCCCCTCTGTTTCAGCCCCTCTGTTAGGGCCCCTCTGTTTCAGCCCCTCTGTTTCAGCCCCTCTGTTTCAGCGCCTCTGTTTCTCGCCCTCTGTTTCAGCCCCTCTGTTTCAGCCCCTCTGTATCAGCCCCTCTGTTTCAGCCCCTCTGTTTCTCGCCCTCTGTTTCTCGCCCTCTGTTTCTCGCCCTCTGTTTCAGCCCCTCTGTTTCAGCCCCTCTGTTTCTCGCCCTCTGTTTCTCGCCCACTGTTTCTCGCCCTCTGTTTCAGCACCTCTGTTTCAGCCCCTCTGTTTCAGCCCCTCTGTTTCTGCCCCTCTGTTTCTCCCCCTCTGTTTCTCGCCCTCTGTTTCTCGCTCTCTGTTTCTCACTCTCTGTTTCTCGCCCTCTGTTTCAGCCCCTCTGTTTCAGCCCCTCTGTATCAGCCCCTCTGTTTCAGCCCCTCTGTTTCTCGCCCTCTGTTTCTCGCCCACTGTTTCAGCCCCTCTGTTTCAGCCCGTCTCTTTCAGCCCCTCTGTTTCAGCCCCTGTGTTTCTCGCCCTCTGTTTCTCGACCTCTGTTTCTCGCCCCCTGTTTATCGCTCTCCGTTTCTCGCCCTCTGTTTCTCCCTCTCTGTTTCAGCCCCTCTGTTTCAGCCGCTCTGTTTCAGCCCCTCTGTTTCTCGCCCTCTGTTTCTCGCCCACTGTTTCTCGCCCTCTGTTTCAGCCCCTCTGTTTCTCGCCCTCTGTTTCAGCCCCTCTGTTTCAGCCCCTCTGTTTCAGCCCCTCTGTTTCTCGCCCTCTGTTTCTCGCCCTCTGTTTCAGCCCCTCTGTTTCAGCCCGTCTCTTCCAGCCCCTCTGTTTCAGCCCCTCTGTTTCTCGCCCTCTGTTTCTCGCCCTCTGTTTCTCGCCCTCTGTTTCTCGCTCTCAGTTTCTCGCCCTCTGGTTCTCGCTCTCTGTTTCAGCCCCTCTGTTTCAGCCCCTCTGTTTTAGCCCCTCTGTTTCTCGCCCTCAGTTTCTCGCACACTGTTTCTCGCCCTCTGTTTCAGCCCCTCTGTTTCAGCCCCTCTGTTTCAGCCCCTCTGTTTCAGCCCCTCTGTTTCTCGCCCTCTGTTTCAGCCCCTCTGTTTCAGCCCCTCTGTTTCAGCCTCTCTGTTTCAGCCCCTCTGTTTCGCGCCCTCTGTTTCAGCCCCTCTGTTTCTCGACCTCTGTTTCTGCCCCTCAGTTTCTCGCCCTCTGTTGCAGCCCCTCTGTTTCAGCCCCTCTGTTTCAACCCCTCTGTTTCAGCCCCTCTGTTTCATCCCCTCTGTTTCTCGCCCTCTGTTTCTCGCTCTCTGTTTCTCGCCCTCTGTTTCTCGCCCTCTGTTTCTCGCCCTCTGTTTCTCGCCCTCTGTTTCTCGCCCTCTGTTTCAGCCCCTCTGTTTCAGCGCCTCTGTTTCAGCCCTTCTATTTCTCGCCCTCTGTTTCAGCCCCTCTGTTTCAGCCCCTCTGTTTCAGCCCTTCTATTTCTCGCCCTCTGTTTCAGCCCCTCTGTTTCAGCCCCTCTGTTTCAGCCCCTCTGTTTCTCGCCCTCTGTTTCAGCCCCTCTGTTTCAACCCCTCTGTTTCAGCCCCTCTGTTTCTCCCCCTCTGTTTCTCGCCCTCTGTTTCTCGCTCTCTGTTTCTCACCCTCTGTTTCTCGCCCTCTGTTTCAGCCCCTCTGTTTCAGCCCCTCTGTTTCAGCCCCTCTGTTTCAGCCCCTCTGTTTCTCGCCTTCTGTTTCATCCCCTCTGTTTCTCGCCCTCTGTTTCAGCCCCTCTGTTTCAGCCCCTCTGTATCAGCCACTCTGTTTCAGCCCCTCTGTTTCAGCCCCTCTGTTTCAGCCCCTCTGTTTCTCGCCCTCTGTTTCTCGCCCTCTGTTTCTCGCCCTCTGTTTCTCGTCCACTGTTTCAGCCCCTCTGTTTCAGCCCCTCTGTTTCAGCCCATCTGTTTCAGCCCCTCCGTTTCAGCCCCTCTGTTTCAGCCCCTCTGTTTCAGCCCCTCTGTTTCTCGCCCTCTGTTTCTCGCTCTCTGTTTCTCGCACTCTGTTTCAGCCCCTCTGTTTCTCGCCCACTGTTTCAGCCCCTCTGTTTCTCGCCATGTGTTTCAGCCCCTCTGTTTCACCTCCTCTGTTTCAGCCCCTCTGTTTCAGCCCCTCTATTTCCGCCCCTCATTTTCTCGCCCTCTGTTTCAGCCCCTCTGTTTCTCGCCCTCTGTTTCAGCCCCTCTGTTTCAGCCCCTCTGTATCAGCCCCTCTGTTTCAGCTCCTCTGTTTCTCGCCCTCTGTTTCTCGCCCTCTGTTTCAGCCCCTCTGTTACAGCCCCTCTGTTTCAGCCCCTCTGTTTCAGCCCCTCTGTTTCTCGCCCTCTGTTTCTCGCCCTCTCTTTCTCGCTCTCTGTTTCTCGCCCTCTGTTTCTCTCCCTCTGTTTCAGCCCCTCTGTTTCAGCCCCTCTGTTTCAGCCCCTCTGTTTCTCGCCCTCTGTTTCTCGCCCTCTGTTTCAGCCCCTCTGTTTCTCACCCGCTGTTTCAGCCCCTCTGTATCAGCCTCTCTGTTTCAGCCCCTCTGTTTCTCGCCCTCTGTTTCTCGCCCTCTGTTTCAGCCCCTCTGTTTCAGCCCCTCTGTTTCAGCCCATCTGTTTCAGCCCCTCCGTTTCAGCCCCTCTGTTTCAGCCCCTCTGTTTCAGCCCCTCTGTTTCTCGCCCTCTGTTTCTCGCTCTCTGTTTCTCGCACTCTGTTTCAGCCCCTCTGTTTCTCGCCCACTGTTTCAGCCCCTCTGTTTCTCGCCATGTGTTTCAGCCAATCTGTTTCACCTCCTCTGTTTCAGCCCCTCTGTTTCAGCCCCTCTATTTCCGCCCCTCATTTTCTCGCCCTCTGTTTCAGCCCCTCTGTTTCTCGCCCTCTGTTTCAGCCCCTCTGTTTCAGCCCCTCTGTATCAGCCCCTCTGTTTCAGCTCCTCTGTTTCTCGCCCTCTGTTTCTCGCCCTCTGTTTCAGCCCCTCTGTTACAGCCCCTCTGTTTCAGCCCCTCTGTTTCAGCCCCTCTGTTTCTCGCCCTCTGTTTCTCGCCCTCTCTTTCTCGCTCTCTGTTTCTCGCCCTCTGTTTCTCTCCCTCTGTTTCAGCCCCTCTGTTTCAGCCCCTCTGTTTCAGCCCCTCTGTTTCTCGCCCTCTGTTTCTCGCCCTCTGTTTCAGCCCCTCTGTTTCTCGCCCGCTGTTTCAGCCCCTCTGTATCAGCCTCTCTGTTTCAGCCCCTCTGTTTCTCGCCCTCTGTTTCTCGCCCTCTGTTTCAGCCCCTCTGTTTCAGCCCCTCTGTTTCAGCCCCTCTGTTTCAGCCCCTCTGATTCAGCCCCTCTGTTTCTCGCCTTCTGTTTCTCGCCCTCTGTTTCTCGCTCTCTGTTTCTCGCCCTCTGTTTCTCGCCCTCTGTTTCAGCCCCTCAGTTTCAGCCCCTCTTTTTCAGCCCCTCTGTTTTAGCCCCTCTGTTTCTCGCCGTCTGTTTCAGCCCCTCTGTTTCTCGCCCTCTGTTTCAGCCCCTCTGTTTCAGCCCCTCTGTATCAGCCCCTCTGTTTCAGCCCCTCTGTTTCTCGCCCTCTGTTTCTCGCCCTCTGTTTCAGCCCCTCTGTTTCAGCCCGTCTCTTGCAGCCCCTCTGTTTCAGCCCCTCTGTTTCTCGCCCTCTGTTTCTCGCCCTCTGTTTCTCGCCCTCTGTTTCTCGCTCTCTGTTTCTCGCCCTCTGTTTCAGCCCCTCTGTTTCAGCACCTCTTTTTCAGCCCCTCTGTTTCAGCCCCTCTGTTTCTCGCCCTCTGTTTCTCGCCCACTGTTTCTCGCCCTCTGTTTCAGCCCCTCTGTTTCAGCCCCTCTGTTTAAGCCCCTCTGTTTCTCGCCCTCTGTTTCAGCCCCTCTGTTTCAGCCCCTCTGTTTCTGCCCCTCTGTTTCAGCCCCTCTGTTTCTCGCCCTCTGTTTCAGCCCCTCTGTTTCTCGCCCTCTGTTTCGGCCCCTCTGTTTCTCGCCCTCTGTTGCAGCCCCACTGTTTCAGCCCCTCTGTTTCAACCCCTCTGTTTCAGCCCCTCTGTTTCAGCCCCTCTGTTTCTCGCCATCTTTTTCTCGCCCTCTGTTTCTCGCCCTCTGTTTCTCGCCCTCTGTTTCTCGCCCTCTGTTTCAGCCCCTCTGTTTCTCGCCCTCTGTTTCAGCCCCTCTGATTCAGGCCCTCTGTTTCAGCCCCTCTGTTTCTCGCCCTCTGTTTCAGCCCCTCTGTTTCAGCCCCTCTGTTTCTCGCCCTCTGTTTCAGCCCCTCTGTTTCAGCCCCTCTGTATCAGCCCCTCTGTTTCAGCCCCTCTGTTTCAGCCCCTCTGTTTCAGCCCGTCTGTTTCTCGCCCTCTGTTTCAGCCCCTCTGTTTCTCGCCCTCTGTTTCTCGCCCAATGTTTCAGCCCCTCTGTTTCAGCCCCTCTGTTTCAGCCCCTCTGTTTCTCGCCCTCTGTTTCAGCCCCTGTTTCTCGCCCTCTGTTTCAGCCCCTCTGTTTCAGCCCCTCTGTATCAGCCCCTCTGTTTCAGCCCCTCTGTTTCTCGCCCTCTGTTTCTCGCCCTCTGTTTCTCGCCCTCTGTTTCTCGTCCACTGTTTCAGCCCCTCTGTTTCAGCCCCTCTGTTTCAGCCCATCTGTTTCAGCCCCTCTGTTTCTCGCCCTCTGTTTCTCGCTCTCTGTTTCTCGCCCTCTGTTTCAGCCCCTCTGTTTCTCGCCCACTGTTTCAGCCCCTCTGTTTCTCGCCAAGTGTTTCAGCCCCTCTGTTTCACCTCCTCTGTTTCAGCCCCTCTGTTTCAGCCCCTCTGTTTCCGCCCCTCATTTTCTCGCCCTCTGTTTCAGCCCCTCTGTTTCTCGCCCTCTGTTAGGCCCCTCTGTTTCAGCCCCTCTGTATCAGCCCCTCTGTTTCAGCTCCTCTGTTTCTCGCCCTCTGTTTCTCGCCCTCTGTTTCAGCCCCTCTGTTTCAGCCCCTCTGTTTCAGCCCCTCTGTTTCAGCCCCTCTGTTTCAGCCCCTCTGTTTCTCGACCTCTGTTTCTCGCTCTCTGGTTCTCGCCCTCTGTTTCTCTCCCTCTGTTTCAGCCCCTCTGTTTCAGCCCCTCTGTTTCAGCCCCTCTGTTTCTCGCCCTCTGTTTCTCCCCCTCTGTTTCAGCCCCTCTGTTTCAGCCCCTCTGTTTCAGCCCCTCTGTTTCAGCCCCTTTGTATCAGCCCCTCTGTTTCAGCCCATCTGTTTCAGCCCCTCTGTTTCTCCCCCTCTGTTTCTCGCCCTCTGTTTCTCGCTCTCTGTTTCTCACCCTCTGTTTCTCGCCCTCTGTTTCAGCCCCTCTGTTTCAGCCCCTCTGTTTCAGCCCCTCTGATCCTCGCCCTCTGTTTCAGCCCCTCTGTTTCTCGCCCTCTGTTTCAGCCCCTCTGTTTCAGCCCCTCTGTATCAGCCCCTCTGTTTCAGCCCATCTGTTTCAGCCCCTCTGTTTCAGTCCCTCTGTTTCTCGCCCTCTGTTTCAGCCCCTCTGTTTCTCGCCCTCTGTTTTAGCCCCTCGGTATCAGCCCCTCTGTTTCAGCCCCTCTGTTTCTCGCCCTCTGTTTCTCGCCACCTGTTTCATACCCTCTGTTTCAGCCCCTCTGTTTCAGCCCCTCTGTTTCAGCCCCTCTGATTCAGCCCCTCTGTTTCTCGCCCTCTGTTTCTCGCCCTCTGTTTCTCGCTCTCTGTTTCTCGCCCTCTGTTTCTCACCCTCTGTTTCAGCCCCTCTGTTTCAGCCCCTCTGTTTCAGCCCCTCTGTTTCAGCCCCTCTGTTTATCGCTCTCTGTTTCTCACCCTATGTTTCTCGCCCTCTGTTTCTCGCCCTCTGTTTCAGCCCCTCTGTTTCAGCCCCTCTGTATCAGCCCCTCTGTTTCAGCCCCTCTGTTTCAGCCCCTCTGTTTCAGCCCCTCTGTATCAGCCCCTCTGTTTCAGCCCCTCTGTTTCTCGCCCTCTGTTTCTCGCCCTCTGTTTCTCGTCACTGTTTCAGCCCCTCTGTTTCAGCCCCTCTGTTTCAGCCCATCTGTTTCAGCCACTCCGTTTCAGCCCCTCTGTTTCAGCCCCTCTGTTTCAGCCCCTCTGTTTCTCGCCCTCTGTTTCTCGCTCTCTGTTTCTCGCCCTCTGTTTCAGCCCCTCTGTTTCTCGCCCACTGTTTCAGCCCCTCTGTTTCTCGCCAAGTGTTTCAGCCCCTCTGTTTCACCTCCTCTGTTTCAGCCCCTCTGTTTCCGCCCCTCATTTTCTCGCCCTCTGTTTCAGCCCCTCTGTTTCTCGCCCTCTGTTAGGCCCCTCTGTTTCAGCCCCTCTGTATCAGCCCCTCTGTTTCAGCTCCTCTGTTTCTCGCCCTCTGTTTCTCGCCCTCTGTTTCAGCCCCTCTGTTTCAGCCCCTCTGTTTCAGCACCTCTGTTTCAGCCCCTCTGTTTCTCGCCCTCTGTTTCTCGCTCTCTGTTTCTCGCCCTCTGTTTCTCTCCCTCTGTTTCAGCCCCTCTGTTTCAGCCCCTCTGTTTCAGCCCCTCTGTTTCTCGCCCTCTGTTTCTCGCCCAATGTTTCAGCCCCTCTGTTTCAGCCCCTCTGTTTCAGCCCCTCTGTTTCAGCCCCTCTGTTTCTCGCCCTCTGTTTCAGCCCCTCTGTTTCTCGCCCTCTGTTTCATCCCCTCTGTTTCAGCCCCTCTGTATCAGCCCCTATGTTTCAGCCCCTCTGTTTCTCGCCCTCTGTTTCTCGCCCTCTGTTTCTCGCCCTCTGTTTCTCGTCCACTGTTTCAGCCCCTCTGTTTCAGCCCCTATGTTTCAGCTCATCTGTTTCAGCCCCTCTGTTTCTCGCCCTCTGTTTCTCGCTCTCTGTTTCTCGCCCTCTGTTTCAGCCCCTCTGTTTCTCGCCCACTGTTTCAGCCCCTCTGTTTCTCGCCAAGTGTTTCAGCCCCTCTGTTTCACCTCCTCTGTTTCAGCCCCTCTGTTTCAGCCCCTCTGTTTCCGCCCCTCATTTTCTCGCCCTCTGTTTCAGCCCCTCTGTTTCTCGCCCTCTGTTAGGCCCCTCTGTTTCAGCCCCTCTGTATCAGCCCCTCTGTTTCAGCTCCTCTGTTTCTCGCCCTCTGTTTCTCGCCCTCTGTTTCAGCCCCTCTGTTTCAGCCCCTCTGTTTCAGCCCCTCTGTTTCAGCCCCTCTGTTTCAGCCCCTCTGTTTCTCGACCTCTGTTTCTCGCTCTCTGTTTCTCGCCCTCTGTTTCTCTCCCTCTGTTTCAGCCCCTCTGTTTCAGCCCCTCTGTTTCAGCCCCTCTGTTTCTCGCCCTCTGTTTCTCGCCCTCTGTTTCAGCCCCTCTGTTTCAGCCCCTCTGTTTCAGCCCCTCTGTTTCAGCCCCTCTGTATCAGCCCCTCTGTTTCAGCCCATCTGTTTCAGCCCCTCTGTTTCTCCCCCTCTGTTTCTCGCCCTCTGTTTCTCGCTCTCTGTTTCTCACCCTCTGTTTCTCGCCCTCTGTTTCAGCCCCTCTGTTTCAGCCCCTCTGTTTCAGCCCCTCTGTTTCTCGCCCTCTGTTTCAGCCCCTCTGTTTCTCGCCCTCTGTTTCAGCCCCTCTGTTTCAGCCCCTCTGTATCAGCCCCTCTGTATCAGCCATTCTGTTTCAGCCCCTCTGTTTCAGCCCCTCTGTTTCTCGCCCTCTGTTTCAGCCCCTCTGTTTCTCACCCTGTGTTTCAGCCGCTCTGTTTCAGCCCCTCTGTTTCAGCCCCTCTGATTCAGCCCCTCTGTTTCTCGCCCTCTGTTTCTCGCCCTCTGTTTCTCGCTCTCTGTTTCTCGCCCTCTGTTTCTCACCCTCTGTTTCAGCCCCTCTGTTTCTCGCCCTCTGTTTCAGCCCCTCTGTTTCAGCCCCTCTGTATCAGCCCCTCTGTTTCAGCCCCTCTGTTTCTCGCCCTCTGTTTCTCGCCCTCTGTTTCAGCCCCTCTGTTTGAGCCCGTCTCTTGCAGCCCCTCTGTTTCAGCCCCTCTGTTTCTCGCCCTCTGTTTCTCGCCCTCTGTTTCTCGCCCTCTGTTTCTCGCTCTCTGTTTCTCGCCCTCTGTTTCTCGCTCTCTGTTTCAGCCCCTCTTTTTCAGCCGCTCTGTTTCAGCCCCTCTGTTTCTCGCCCTCTGTTTCTCGCCCACTGTTTCTCGCCCTCTGTTTCAGCCCCTCTGTTTCAGCCCCTCTGTTTCAGCCCCTCTGTTTCAGCCCCTCTGTTTCTCGCCCTCTGTTTCAGCCCCTCTGTTTCAGCCCCTCTGTTTCTGCCCCTCTGTTTCAGCCCCTCTGTTTCTCGCCCTCTGTTTCAGCCCCTCTGTTTCTCGCCCTCTGTTTCAGCCCCTCTGTTTCTCGCCATGTGTTTCAGCCAATCTGTTTCACCTCCTCTGTTTCAGCCCCTCTGTTTCAGCCCCTCTATTTCCGCCCCTCATTTTCTCGCCCTCTGTTTCAGCCCCTCTGTTTCTCGCCCTCTGTTTCAGCCCCTCTGTTTCAGCCCCTCTGTATCAGCCCCTCTGTTTCAGCTCCTCTGTTTCTCGCCCTCTGTTTCTCGCCCTCTGTTTCAGCCCCTCTGTTACAGCCCCTCTGTTTCAGCCCCTCTGTTTCAGCCCCTCTGTTTCTCGCCCTCTGTTTCTCGCCCTCTCTTTCTCGCTCTCTGTTTCTCGCCCTCTGTTTCTCTCCCTCTGTTTCAGCCCCTCTGTTTCAGCCCCTCTGTTTCAGCCCCTCTGTTTCTCGCCCTCTGTTTCTCGCCCTCTGTTTCAGCCCCTCTGTTTCTCGCCCGCTGTTTCAGCCCCTCTGTATCAGCCTCTCTGTTTCAGCCCCTCTGTTTCTCGCCCTCTGTTTCTCGCCCTCTGTTTCAGCCCCTCTGTTTCAGCCCCTCTGTTTCAGCCCCTCTGTTTCAGCCCCTCTGATTCAGCCCCTCTGTTTCTCGCCTTCTGTTTCTCGCCCTCTGTTTCTCGCTCTCTGTTTCTCGCCCTCTGTTTCTCGCCCTCTGTTTCAGCCCCTCAGTTTCAGCCCCTCTTTTTCAGCCCCTCTGTTTTAGCCCCTCTGTTTCTCGCCGTCTGTTTCAGCCCCTCTGTTTCTCGCCCTCTGTTTCAGCCCCTCTGTTTCAGCCCCTCTGTATCAGCCCCTCTGTTTCAGCCCCTCTGTTTCTCGCCCTCTGTTTCTCGCCCTCTGTTTCAGCCCCTCTGTTTCAGCCCGTCTCTTGCAGCCCCTCTGTTTCAGCCCCTCTGTTTCTCGCCCTCTGTTTCTCGCCCTCTGTTTCTCGCCCTCTGTTTCTCGCTCTCTGTTTCTCGCCCTCTGTTTCAGCCCCTCTGTTTCAGCACCTCTTTTTCAGCCCCTCTGTTTCAGCCCCTCTGTTTCTCGCCCTCTGTTTCTCGCCCACTGTTTCTCGCCCTCTGTTTCAGCCCCTCTGTTTCAGCCCCTCTGTTTAAGCCCCTCTGTTTCTCGCCCTCTGTTTCAGCCCCTCTGTTTCAGCCCCTCTGTTTCTGCCCCTCTGTTTCAGCCCCTCTGTTTCTCGCCCTCTGTTTCAGCCCCTCTGTTTCTCGCCCTCTGTTTCGGCCCCTCTGTTTCTCGCCCTCTGTTGCAGCCCCACTGTTTCAGCCCCTCTGTTTCAACCCCTCTGTTTCAGCCCCTCTGTTTCAGCCCCTCTGTTTCTCGCCATCTTTTTCTCGCCCTCTGTTTCTCGCCCTCTGTTTCTCGCCCTCTGTTTCTCGCCCTCTGTTTCAGCCCCTCTGTTTCTCGCCCTCTGTTTCAGCCCCTCTGATTCAGGCCCTCTGTTTCAGCCCCTCTGTTTCTCGCCCTCTGTTTCAGCCCCTCTGTTTCAGCCCCTCTGTTTCTCGCCCTCTGTTTCAGCCCCTCTGTTTCAGCCCCTCTGTATCAGCCCCTCTGTTTCAGCCCCTCTGTTTCAGCCCCTCTGTTTCAGCCCGTCTGTTTCTCGCCCTCTGTTTCAGCCCCTCTGTTTCTCGCCCTCTGTTTCTCGCCCAATGTTTCAGCCCCTCTGTTTCAGCCCCTCTGTTTCAGCCCCTCTGTTTCTCGCCCTCTGTTTCAGCCCCTGTTTCTCGCCCTCTGTTTCAGCCCCTCTGTTTCAGCCCCTCTGTATCAGCCCCTCTGTTTCAGCCCCTCTGTTTCTCGCCCTCTGTTTCTCGCCCTCTGTTTCTCGCCCTCTGTTTCTCGTCCACTGTTTCAGCCCCTCTGTTTCAGCCCCTCTGTTTCAGCCCATCTGTTTCAGCCCCTCTGTTTCTCGCCCTCTGTTTCTCGCTCTCTGTTTCTCGCCCTCTGTTTCAGCCCCTCTGTTTCTCGCCCACTGTTTCAGCCCCTCTGTTTCTCGCCAAGTGTTTCAGCCCCTCTGTTTCACCTCCTCTGTTTCAGCCCCTCTGTTTCAGCCCCTCTGTTTCCGCCCCTCATTTTCTCGCCCTCTGTTTCAGCCCCTCTGTTTCTCGCCCTCTGTTAGGCCCCTCTGTTTCAGCCCCTCTGTATCAGCCCCTCTGTTTCAGCTCCTCTGTTTCTCGCCCTCTGTTTCTCGCCCTCTGTTTCAGCCCCTCTGTTTCAGCCCCTCTGTTTCAGCCCCTCTGTTTCAGCCCCTCTGTTTCAGCCCCTCTGTTTCTCGACCTCTGTTTCTCGCTCTCTGGTTCTCGCCCTCTGTTTCTCTCCCTCTGTTTCAGCCCCTCTGTTTCAGCCCCTCTGTTTCAGCCCCTCTGTTTCTCGCCCTCTGTTTCTCCCCCTCTGTTTCAGCCCCTCTGTTTCAGCCCCTCTGTTTCAGCCCCTCTGTTTCAGCCCCTTTGTATCAGCCCCTCTGTTTCAGCCCATCTGTTTCAGCCCCTCTGTTTCTCCCCCTCTGTTTCTCGCCCTCTGTTTCTCGCTCTCTGTTTCTCACCCTCTGTTTCTCGCCCTCTGTTTCAGCCCCTCTGTTTCAGCCCCTCTGTTTCAGCCCCTCTGATCCTCGCCCTCTGTTTCAGCCCCTCTGTTTCTCGCCCTCTGTTTCAGCCCCTCTGTTTCAGCCCCTCTGTATCAGCCCCTCTGTTTCAGCCCATCTGTTTCAGCCCCTCTGTTTCAGTCCCTCTGTTTCTCGCCCTCTGTTTCAGCCCCTCTGTTTCTCGCCCTCTGTTTTAGCCCCTCGGTATCAGCCCCTCTGTTTCAGCCCCTCTGTTTCTCGCCCTCTGTTTCTCGCCACCTGTTTCATACCCTCTGTTTCAGCCCCTCTGTTTCAGCCCCTCTGTTTCAGCCCCTCTGATTCAGCCCCTCTGTTTCTCGCCCTCTGTTTCTCGCCCTCTGTTTCTCGCTCTCTGTTTCTCGCCCTCTGTTTCTCACCCTCTGTTTCAGCCCCTCTGTTTCAGCCCCTCTGTTTCAGCCCCTCTGTTTCAGCCCCTCTGTTTATCGCTCTCTGTTTCTCACCCTATGTTTCTCGCCCTCTGTTTCTCGCCCTCTGTTTCAGCCCCTCTGTTTCAGCCCCTCTGTATCAGCCCCTCTGTTTCAGCCCCTCTGTTTCAGCCCCTCTGTTTCAGCCCCTCTGTATCAGCCCCTCTGTTTCAGCCCCTCTGTTTCTCGCCCTCTGTTTCTCGCCCTCTGTTTCTCGTCACTGTTTCAGCCCCTCTGTTTCAGCCCCTCTGTTTCAGCCCATCTGTTTCAGCCACTCCGTTTCAGCCCCTCTGTTTCAGCCCCTCTGTTTCAGCCCCTCTGTTTCTCGCCCTCTGTTTCTCGCTCTCTGTTTCTCGCCCTCTGTTTCAGCCCCTCTGTTTCTCGCCCACTGTTTCAGCCCCTCTGTTTCTCGCCAAGTGTTTCAGCCCCTCTGTTTCACCTCCTCTGTTTCAGCCCCTCTGTTTCCGCCCCTCATTTTCTCGCCCTCTGTTTCAGCCCCTCTGTTTCTCGCCCTCTGTTAGGCCCCTCTGTTTCAGCCCCTCTGTATCAGCCCCTCTGTTTCAGCTCCTCTGTTTCTCGCCCTCTGTTTCTCGCCCTCTGTTTCAGCCCCTCTGTTTCAGCCCCTCTGTTTCAGCACCTCTGTTTCAGCCCCTCTGTTTCTCGCCCTCTGTTTCTCGCTCTCTGTTTCTCGCCCTCTGTTTCTCTCCCTCTGTTTCAGCCCCTCTGTTTCAGCCCCTCTGTTTCAGCCCCTCTGTTTCTCGCCCTCTGTTTCTCGCCCAATGTTTCAGCCCCTCTGTTTCAGCCCCTCTGTTTCAGCCCCTCTGTTTCAGCCCCTCTGTTTCTCGCCCTCTGTTTCAGCCCCTCTGTTTCTCGCCCTCTGTTTCATCCCCTCTGTTTCAGCCCCTCTGTATCAGCCCCTATGTTTCAGCCCCTCTGTTTCTCGCCCTCTGTTTCTCGCCCTCTGTTTCTCGCCCTCTGTTTCTCGTCCACTGTTTCAGCCCCTCTGTTTCAGCCCCTATGTTTCAGCTCATCTGTTTCAGCCCCTCTGTTTCTCGCCCTCTGTTTCTCGCTCTCTGTTTCTCGCCCTCTGTTTCAGCCCCTCTGTTTCTCGCCCACTGTTTCAGCCCCTCTGTTTCTCGCCAAGTGTTTCAGCCCCTCTGTTTCACCTCCTCTGTTTCAGCCCCTCTGTTTCAGCCCCTCTGTTTCCGCCCCTCATTTTCTCGCCCTCTGTTTCAGCCCCTCTGTTTCTCGCCCTCTGTTAGGCCCCTCTGTTTCAGCCCCTCTGTATCAGCCCCTCTGTTTCAGCTCCTCTGTTTCTCGCCCTCTGTTTCTCGCCCTCTGTTTCAGCCCCTCTGTTTCAGCCCCTCTGTTTCAGCCCCTCTGTTTCAGCCCCTCTGTTTCAGCCCCTCTGTTTCTCGACCTCTGTTTCTCGCTCTCTGTTTCTCGCCCTCTGTTTCTCTCCCTCTGTTTCAGCCCCTCTGTTTCAGCCCCTCTGTTTCAGCCCCTCTGTTTCTCGCCCTCTGTTTCTCGCCCTCTGTTTCAGCCCCTCTGTTTCAGCCCCTCTGTTTCAGCCCCTCTGTTTCAGCCCCTCTGTATCAGCCCCTCTGTTTCAGCCCATCTGTTTCAGCCCCTCTGTTTCTCCCCCTCTGTTTCTCGCCCTCTGTTTCTCGCTCTCTGTTTCTCACCCTCTGTTTCTCGCCCTCTGTTTCAGCCCCTCTGTTTCAGCCCCTCTGTTTCAGCCCCTCTGTTTCTCGCCCTCTGTTTCAGCCCCTCTGTTTCTCGCCCTCTGTTTCAGCCCCTCTGTTTCAGCCCCTCTGTATCAGCCCCTCTGTATCAGCCATTCTGTTTCAGCCCCTCTGTTTCAGCCCCTCTGTTTCTCGCCCTCTGTTTCAGCCCCTCTGTTTCTCACCCTGTGTTTCAGCCGCTCTGTTTCAGCCCCTCTGTTTCAGCCCCTCTGATTCAGCCCCTCTGTTTCTCGCCCTCTGTTTCTCGCCCTCTGTTTCTCGCTCTCTGTTTCTCGCCCTCTGTTTCTCACCCTCTGTTTCAGCCCCTCTGTTTCTCGCCCTCTGTTTCAGCCCCTCTGTTTCAGCCCCTCTGTATCAGCCCCTCTGTTTCAGCCCCTCTGTTTCTCGCCCTCTGTTTCTCGCCCTCTGTTTCAGCCCCTCTGTTTGAGCCCGTCTCTTGCAGCCCCTCTGTTTCAGCCCCTCTGTTTCTCGCCCTCTGTTTCTCGCCCTCTGTTTCTCGCCCTCTGTTTCTCGCTCTCTGTTTCTCGCCCTCTGTTTCTCGCTCTCTGTTTCAGCCCCTCTTTTTCAGCCGCTCTGTTTCAGCCCCTCTGTTTCTCGCCCTCTGTTTCTCGCCCACTGTTTCTCGCCCTCTGTTTCAGCCCCTCTGTTTCAGCCCCTCTGTTTCAGCCCCTCTGTTTCAGCCCCTCTGTTTCTCGCCCTCTGTTTCAGCCCCTCTGTTTCAGCCCCTCTGTTTCTGCCCCTCTGTTTCAGCCCCTCTGTTTCTCGCCCTCTGTTTCAGCCCCTCTGTTTCTCGCCCTCTGTTTCAGCCCCTCTGTTTCTCGCCCTCTGTTGCAGCCCCACTGTTTCAGCCCCTCTGTTTCAACCCCTCTGTTTCAGCCCCTCTGTTTCAGGCCCTCTGTTTCTCGCCCTCTTTTTCTCGCCCTCTGTTTCTCGCCCTCTGTTTCTCGCCCTCTGTTTCTCGCCCTCTGTTTCAGCCCCTCTGTTTCAGCCCCTCTGTTTCAGCCCCTCTGTTTCTCGCCCTCTGTTTCAGCCCCTCTGATTCAGGCCCTCTGTTTCAGCCCCTCTGTTTCTCGCCCTCTGTCTCAGCCCCTCTGTTTCAGCCCCTCTGTTTCTCGCCCTCTGTTTCAGCCCCTCTGTTTCAGCCCCTCTGTATCAGCCCCTCTGTTTCAGCCCCTCTGCTTCAGCCCCTCTGTTTCAGCCCGTCTGTTTCTCGCCCTCTGTTTCAGCCCCTCTGTTTCTCGCCCTCTGTTTCTCGCCCAATGTTTCAGCCCCTCTGTTTCAGCCCCTCTGTTTCAGCCCCTCTGTTTCAGCCCCTCTGTTTCTCGCCCTCTGTTACAGCCCCTCTGTTTCTCGCCCTCTGTTTCAGCCCCTCTGTTTCAGCCCCTCTGTATCAGCCCCTCTGTTTCAGCCCCTCTGTTTCTCGCCCTCTGTTTCTCGCCCTCTGTTTCTCGCCCTCTGTTTCTCGTCCACTGTTTCAGCCCCTCTGTTTCAGCACCTCTGTTTCAGCCCATCTGTTTCAGCCCCTCTGTTTCTCGCCCTCTGTTTCTCGCTCTCTGTTTCTCGCCCTCTGTTTCAGCCCCTCTGTTTCTCGCCCACTGTTTCAGCCCCTCTGTTTCTCGCCAAGTGTTTCAGCCCCTCTGTTTCACCTCCTCTGTTTCAGCCCCTCTGTTTCAGCCCCTCTGTTTCCGCCCCTCATTTTCTCGCCCTCTGTTTCAGCCCCTCTGTTTCTCGCCCTCTGTTAGGCCCCTCTGTTTCAGCCCCTCTGTATCAGCCCCTCTGTTTCAGCTCCTCTGTTTCTCGCCCTCTGTTTCTCGCCCTCTGTTTCAGCCCCTCTGTTTCAGCCCCTCTGTTTCAGCCCCTCTGTTTCAGCCCCTCTGTTTCTCGACCTCTGTTTCTCGCTCTCTGGTTCTCGCCCTCTGTTTCTCTCCCTCTGTTTCAGCCCCTCTGTTTCAGCCCCTCTCTTTCAGCCCCTCTGTTTCTCGCCCTCTGTTTCACCCCCTCTGTTTCAGCCCCTCTGTTTCAGCCCCTCTGTTTCAGCCCCTCTGTTTCAGCCCCTCTGTATCAGCCCCTCTGTTTCAGCCCATCTGTTTCAGCCCCTCTGTTTCTTCCCCTCTGTTTCTCGCCCTCTGTTTCTCGCTCTCTGTTTCTCACCCTCTGTTTCTCGCCCTCTGTTTCAGCCCCTCTGTTTCAGCCCCTCTGTTTCAGCCCCTCTGTTTCTCGCCCTCTGTTTCAGCCCCTCTGTTTCTCGCCCTCTGTTTCAGCCCCTCTGTTTCAGCCCCTCTGTATCAGCCCCTCTGTTTCAGCCCATCTGTTTCAGCCCCTCTGTTTCAGCCCCTCTGTTTCTCGCCCTCTGTTTCTCGCCCTCTGTTTCAGCCCCTCTGTTTCAGCCCCTCTGTTTCAGCCCCTCTGTTTCAGCCCCTCTGATTCAGCCCCTCTGTTTCTCGCCCTCTGTTTCTCGCCCTCTGTTTCTCGCTCTCTGTTTCTCGCCCTCTGTTTCTCACCCTCTGTTTCAGCCCCTCTGTTTCAGCCCCTCTGTTTCAGCCCCTCTGTTTCAGCCCCTCTGTTTATCGCTCTCTGTTTCTCACCCTCTGTTTCTCGCCCTCTGTTTCTCGCCCTCTGTTTCAGCCCCTCTGTTTCAGCCCCTCTGTATCAGCCCATCTGTTTCTGCCCCTCTGTTTCAGCCCCTCTGTTTCAGCCCCTCTGTATCAGCCCCTCTGTTCAGGCCCTCTGTTTCTCGCCCTCTGTTTCTCGCCCTCTGTTTCTCGCCCTCTGTTTCTCGTCACTGTTTCAGCCCCTCTTTTTCAGCCCCTCTGTTTCAGCCCATCTGTTTCAGCCACTCCGTTTCAGCCCCTCTGTTTCAGCCCCTCTGTTTCAGCCCCTCTGTTTCTCGCCCTCTGTTTCTCGCTCTCTGTTTCTCGCCCTCTGTTTCAGCCCCTCTGTTTCTCGCCCACTGTTTCAGCCCCTCTGTTTCTCGCCAAGTGTTTCAGCGCCTCTGTTTCACCTCCTCTGTTTCAGCCCCTCTGTTTCAGCCCCTCTGTTTCCGCCCCTCATTTTCTCGCCCTCTGTTTCAGCCCCTCTGTTACTCGCCCTCTGTTAGGCCCCTCTGTTTCAGCCCCTCTGTATCAGCCCCTCTGTTTCAGCTCCTCTGTTTCTCGCCCTCTGTTTTTCGCCCTCTGTTTCAGCCCCTCTGTTTCAGCCCCTCTGTTTCAGCCCCTCTGTTTCAGCCCCTCTGTTTCTCGCCCTCTGTTTCTCGCTCTCTGTTTCTCGCCCTCTGTTTCTCTCACTCTGTTTCAGCCCCTCTGTTTCTGCCCCTCTGTTTCAGCCCCTCTGTTTCTCGCCCTCTGTTTCTCGCCCAATGTTTCAGCCCCTCTGTTTCAGCCCCTCTGTTTCAGCCCCTCTGTTTCAGCCCCTCTGTTTCTCGCCCTCTGTTTCAGCCCCTCTGTTTCTCGCCCTCTGTTTCAGCCCCTCTGTTTCAGCCCCTCTGTATCAGCCCCTCTGTTTCAGCCCCTCTGTTTCTCGCCCTCTGTTTCTCGCCCTCTGTTTCTCGCCCTCTGTTTCTCGTCCACTGTTTGAGCCCCTCTGTTTCAGCCCCTCTGTTTCAGCCCATCTGTTTCAGCCCCTCTGTTTCTCGCCCTCTGTTTCTCGCTCTCTGTTTCTCGCCCTCTGTTTCAGCCCCTCTGTTTCTCGCCCACTGTTTCTGCCCCTCTGTTTCTCGCCAAGTGTTTCAGCCCCTCTGTTTCACCTCCTCTGTTTCAGCCCCTCTGTTTCAGCCCCTCTGTTTCCGCCCCTCATTTTCTCGCCCTCTGTTTCAGCCCCTCTGTTTCTCGCCCTCTGTTAGGCCCCTCTGTTTCAGCCCCTCTGTATCAGCCCCTCTGTTTCAGCTCCTCTGTTTCTCGCCCTCTGTTTCTCGCCCTCTGTTTCAGCCCCTCTGTTTCAGCCCCTCTGTTTCAGCCCCTCTGTTTCAGCCCCTCTGTTTCAGCCCCTCTGTTTCTCGACCTCTGTTTCTCGCTCTCTGTTTCTCGCCCTCTGTTTCTCTCCCTCTGTTTCAGCCCCTCTGTTTCAGCCCCTCTCTTTCAGCCCCTCTGTTTCTCGCCCTCTGTTTCTCGCCCTCTGTTTCAGCCCCTCTGTTTCAGCCCCTCTGTTTCAGCCCCTCTGTTTCAGCACCTCTGTATCAGCCCCTCTGTTTCAGCCCATCTGTTTCAGCCCCTCTGTTTCTCCCCCTCTGTTTCTCGCCCTCTGTTTCTCGCTCTCTGTTTCTCAGCCTCTGTTTCTCGCCCTCTGTTTCAGCCCCTCTGTTTCAGCCCCTCTGTTTCAGCCCCTCTGTTTCTCGCCCTCTGTTTCAGCCCCTCTGTTTCTCGCCCTCTGTTTCAGCCCCTCTCTTTCAGCCCCTCTGTATCAGCCCCTCTGTATCAGCCCATCTGTTTCAGCCCCTCTGTTTCAGCCCCTCTGTTTCTCGCCCTCTGTTTCAGCCCCTCTGTTTCTCGCCCTCTGTTTTAGCCCCTCGGTATCAGCCACTCTGTTTCAGCCCCTCTGTTTCTCGCCCTCTGTTTCTCGCCCTCTGTTTCAGACCCTCTGTTTCAGCCCCTCTGTTTCAGCCCCTCTGTTTCAGCCCCTCTGATTCAGCCCCTCTGTTTCTCGCCCTCTGTTTCTCGCCCTCTGTTTCTCGCTCTCTGTTTCTCGCCCTCTGTTTCTCACCCTCTGTTTCAGCCCCTCTCTTTCAGCCCCTCTGTTTCAGCCCCTCTGTTTATCGCCGTCTGTTTCAGCCCCTCTGTTTCTCGCCCTCTGTTTCTCGCCCTCTGTTTCAGCCCCTCTGTTTCAGCCCCTCTGTATCAGCCCCTCTGTTTCAGCCACTCTGTTTCAGCCCCTCTGTTTCAGCCCCTCTGTATCAGCCCGTCTGTTTCAGCCCCTCTGTTTCTCGCCCTCTGTTTCTCGCCCTCTGTTTCTCGCCCTCTGTTTCTCGTCACTGTTTCAGCCCCTCTGTTTCTCGCCCTCTGTTTCTCGCTCTCTGTTTCTCGCCCTCTGTTTCAGCCCCTCTGTTTCTCGCCCACTGTTTCAGCCCCTCTGTTTCTCGCCAAGTGTTTCAGCCCCTCTGTTTCACCTCCTCTGTTTCAGCCCCTCTGTTTCAGCCCCTCTGTTTCCGCCCCTCATTTTCTCGCCCTCTGTTTCAGCCCCTCTGTTTCTCGCCCTCTGTTAGGCCCCTCTGTTTCAGCCCCTCTGTATCAGCCCCTCTGTTTCAGCTCCTCTGTTTCTCGCCCTCTGTTTCTCGCCCTCTGTTTCAGCCCCTCTGTTTCAGCCCCTCTGTTTCAGCCCCTCTGTTTCAGCCCCTCTGTTTCTCGCCCTCTGTTTCTCGCTCTCTGTTTCTCGCCCTCTGTTTCTCTCCCTCTGTTTCAGCCCCTCTGTTTCAGCCCCTCTGTTTCAGCCCCTCTGTTTCTCGCCCTCTGTTTCTCGCCCAATGTTTCAGCCCCTCTGTTTCAGCCCCTCTGTTTCAGCCCCTCTGTTTCAGCCCCTCTGTTTCTCGCCCTCTATTTCAGCCCCTCTGTTTCTCGCCCTCTGTTTCAGCCCCTCTGTTTCAGCCCCTCTGTATCAGCCCCTATGTTTCAGCCCCTCTGTTTCTCGCCCTCTGTTTCTCGCCCTCTGTTTCTCGCCCTCTGTTTCTCGTCCACTGTTTCAGCCCCTCTGTTTCAGCCCCTATGTTTCAGCCCATCTGTTTCAGCCCCTCTGTTTCTCGCCCTCTGTTTCTCGCTCTCTGTTTCTCGCCCTCTGTTTCAGCCCCTCTGTTTCTCGCCCACTGTTTCAGCCCCTCTGTTTCTCGCCAAGTGTTTCAGCCCCTCTGTTTCACCTCCTCTGTTTCAGCCCCTCTGTTTCAGCCCCTCTGTTTCCGCCCCTCATTTTCTCGCCGTCTGTTTCAGCCCCTCTGTTTCTCGCCCTCTGTTAGGCCCCTCTGTTTCAGCCCCTCTGTATCAGCCCCTCTGTTTCAGCTCCTCTGTTTCTCGCCCTCTGTTTCTCGCCCTCTGTTTCAGCCCCTCTGTTTCAGCCCCTCTGTTTCAGCCCCTCTGTTTCAGCCCCTCTGTTTCAGCCCCTCTGTTTCTCGACCTCTGTTTCTCGCTCTCTGTTTCTCGCCCTCTGTTTCTCTCCCTCTGTTTCAGCCCCTCTGTTTCAGCCCCTCTGTTTCAGCCCCTCTGTTTCTCGCCCTCTGTTTCTCGCCCTCTGTTTCAGCCCCTCTGTTTCAGCCCCTCTGTTTCAGCCCCTCTGTTTCAGCCCCTCTGTATCAGCCCCTCTGTTTCAGCCAATCTGTTTCAGCCCCTCTGTTTCTCCCCCTCTGTTTCTCGCCCTCTGTTTCTCGCTCTCTGTTTCTCACCCTCTGTTTCTCGCCCTCTGTTTCAGCCCCTCTGTTTCAGCCCCTCTGTTTCAGCCCCTCTGTTTCTCGCCCTCTGTTTCAGCCCCTCTGTTTCTCGCCCTCTGTTTCAGCCCCTCTGTTTCAGCCCCTCTGTATCAACCCCTCTGTATCAGCCATTCTGTTTCAGCCCCTCTGTTTCAGCCCCTCTGTTTCTCGCCCTCTGTTTCAGCCCCTCTGTTTCTCACCCTCTGTTTCAGCCGCTCTGTTTCAGCCCCTCTGTTTCAGCCCCTCTGATTCAGCCCCTCTGTTTCTCGCCCTCTGTTTCTCGCCCTCTGTTTCTCGCTCTCTGTTTCTCGCCGTCTGTTTCTCACCCTCTGTTTCAGCCCCTCTGTTTCTCGCCCTCTGTTTCAGCCCCTCTGTTTCAGCCACTCTGTATCAGCCCCTCTGTTTCAGCCCCTCTGTTTCTCGCCCTCTGTTTCTCGCCCTCTGTTTCAGCCCCTCTGTTTGAGCCCGTCTCTTGCAGCCCCTCTGTTTCAGCCCCTCTGTTTCTCGCCCTCTGTTTCTCGCCCTCTGTTTCTCGCCCTCTGTTTCTCGCTCTCTGTTTCTCGCCCTCTGTTTCTCGCTCTCTGTTTCAGCCCCTCTTTTTCAGCCCCTCTGTTTCAGCCCCTCTGTTTCTCGCCCTCTGTTTCTCGCCCACTGTTTCTCGCCCTCTGTTTCAGCCCCTCTGTTTCAGCCCCTCTGTTTCAGCCCCTCTGTTTCAGCCCCTCTGTTTCTCGCCCTCTGTTTCAGCCCCTCTGTTTCAGCCCCTCTGTTTCTGCCCCTCTGTTTCAGCCCCTCTGTTTCTCGCCCTCTGTTTCAGCCCCTCTGTTTCTCGCCCTCTGTTTCAGCCCCTCTGTTTCTCGCCCTCTGTTGCAGCCCCACTGTTTCAGCCCCTCTGTTTCAACCCCTCTGTTTCAGCCCCTCTGTTTCAGGCCCTCTGTTTCTCGCCCTCTTTTTCTCGCCCTCTGTTTCTCGCCCTCTGTTTCTCGCCCTCTGTTTCTCGCCCTCTGTTTCAGCCCCTCTGTTTCAGCCCCTCTGTTTCTCGCCCTCTGTTTCAGCCCCTCTGATTCAGGCCCTCTGTTTCAGCCCCTCTGTTTCTCGCCCTCTGTTTCAGCCCCTCTGTTTCAGCCCCTCTGTTTCTCGCCCTCTGTTTCAGCCCCTCTGTTTCAGCCCCTCTGTATCAGCCCCTCTGTTTCAGCCCCTCTGCTTCAGCCCCTCTGTTTCAGCCCGTCTGTTTCTCGCCCTCTGTTTCAGCCCCTCTGTTTCTCGCCCTCTGTTTCTCGCCCAATGTTTCAGCCCCTCTGTTTCAGCCCCTCTGTTTCAGCCCCTCTGTTTCAGCCCCTCTGTTTCTCGCCCTCTGTTACAGCCCCTCTGTTTCTCGCCCTCTGTTAGGCCCCTCTGTTTCAGCCCCTCTGTATCAGCCCCTCTGTTTCAGCTCCTCTGTTTCTCGCCCTCTGTTTCTCGCCCTCTGTTTCAGCCCCTCTGTTTCTGCCCCTCTGTTTCAGCCCCTCTGTTTCAGCCCCTCTGTTTCAGCCCCTCTGTTTCTCGACCTCTGTTTCTCGCTCTCTGGTTCTCGCCCTCTGTTTCTCTCCCTCTGTTTCAGCCCCTCTGTTTCAGCCCCTCTGTTTCAGCCCCTCTGTTTCTCGCCCTCTGTTTCACCCCCTCTGTTTCAGCCCCTCTGTTTCAGCCCCTCTGTTTCAGCCCCTCTGTTTCAGCCCCTCTGTATCAGCCCCTCTGTTACAGCCCATCTGTTTCAGCCCCTCTGTTTCTTCCCCTCTGTTTCTCGCCCTCTGTTTCTCGCTCTCTGTTTCTCACCCTCTGTTTCTCGCCCTCTGTTTCAGCCCCTCTGTTTCAGCCCCTCTGTTTCAGCCCCTCTGTTTCTCGCCCTCTGTTTCAGCCCCTCTGTTTCTCGCCCTCTGTTTCAGCCCCTCTGTTTCAGCCCCTCTGTATCAGCCCCTCTGTTTCAGCCCATCTGTTTCAGCCCCTCTGTTTCAGCCCCTCTGTTTCTCGCCCTCTGTTTCTCGCCCTCTGTTTCAGCCCCTCTGTTTCAGCCCCTCTGTTTCAGCCCCTCTGTTTCAGCCCCTCTGATTCAGCCCCTCTGTTTCTCGCCCTCTGTTTCTCGCCCTCTGTTTCTCGCTCTCTGTTTCTCGCCCTCTGTTTCTCACCCTCTGTTTCAGCCCCTCTGTTTCAGCCCCTCTGTTTCAGCCCCTCTGTTTCAGCCCCTCTGTTTATCGCTCTCTGTTTCTCACCCTCTGTTTCTCGCCCTCTGTTTCTCGCCCTCTGTTTCAGCCCCTCTGTTTCAGCCCCTCTGTATCAGCCCATCTGTTTCTGCCCCTCTGTTTCAGCCCCTCTGTTTCAGCCCCTCTGTATCAGCCCCTCTGTTCAGGCCCTCTGTTTCTCGCCCTCTGTTTCTCGCCCTCTGTTTCTCGCCCTCTGTTTCTCGTCACTGTTTCAGCCCCTCTGTTTCAGCCCCTCTGTTTCAGCCCATCTGTTTCAGCCACTCCGTTTCAGCCCCTCTGTTTCAGCCCCTCTGTTTCAGCCCCTCTGTTTCTCGCCCTCTGTTTCTCGCTCTCTGTTTCTCGCCCTCTGTTTCAGCCCCTCTGTTTCTCGCCCACTGTTTCAGCCCCTCTGTTTCTCGCCAAGTGTTTCAGCCCCTCTGTTTCACCTCCTCTGTTTCAGCCCCTCTGTTTCAGCCCCTCTGTTTCCGCCCCTCATTTTCTCGCCCTCTGTTTCAGCCCCTCTGTTACTCGCCCTCTGTTAGGCCCCTCTGTTTCAGCCCCTCTGTATCAGCCCCTCTGTTTCAGCTCCTCTGTTTCTCGCCCTCTGTTTTTCGCCCTCTGTTTCAGCCCCTCTGTTTCAGCCCCTCTGTTTCAGCCCCTCTGTTTCAGCCCCTCTGTTTCTCGCCCTCTGTTTCTCGCTCTCTGTTTCTCGCCCTCTGTTTCTCTCACTCTGTTTCAGCCCCTCTGTTTCTGCCCCTCTGTTTCAGCCCCTCTGTTTCTCGCCCTCTGTTTCTCGCCCAATGTTTCAGCCCCTCTGTTTCAGCCCCTCTGTTTCAGCCCCTCTGTTTCAGCCCCTCTGTTTCTCGCCCTCTGTTTCAGCCCCTCTGTTTCTCGCCCTCTGTTTCAGCCCCTCTGTTTCAGCCCCTCTGTATCAGCCCCTCTGTTTCAGCCCCTCTGTTTCTCGCCCTCTGTTTCTCGCCCTCTGTTTCTCGCCCTCTGTTTCTCGTCCACTGTTTGAGCCCCTCTGTTTCAGCCCCTCTGTTTCAGCCCATCTGTTTCAGCCCCTCTGTTTCTCGCCCACTGTTTCTGCCCCTCTGTTTCTCGCCAAGTGTTTCAGCCCCTCTGTTTCACCTCCTCTGTTTCAGCCCCTCAGTTTCAGCCCTCTGTTTCCGCCCCTCATTTTCTCGCCCTCTGTTTCAGCCCCTCTGTTTCTCGCCCTCTGTTAGGCCCCTCTGTTTCAGCCCCTCTGTATCAGCCCCTCTGTTTCAGCTCCTCTGTTTCTCGCCCTCTGTTTCTCGCCCTCTGTTTCAGCCCCTCTGTTTCAGCCCCTCTGTTTCAGCCCCTCTGTTTCAGCCCCTCTGTTTCAGCCCCTCTGTTTCTCGACCTCTGTTTCTCGCTCTCTGTTTCTCGCCCTCTGTTTCTCTCCCTCTGTTTCAGCCCCTCTGTTTCAGCCCCTCTCTTTCAGCCCCTCTGTTTCTCGCCCTCTGTTTCTCGCCCTCTGTTTCAGCCCCTCTGTTTCAGCCCCTCTGTTTCAGCCCCTCTGTTTCAGCACCTCTGTATCAGCCCCTCTGTTTCAGCCCATCTGTTTCAGCCCCTCTGTTTCTCCCCCTCTGTTTCTCGCCCTCTGTTTCTCGCTCTCTGTTTCTCAGCCTCTGTTTCTCGCCCTCTGTTTCAGCCCCTCTGTTTCAGCCCCTCTGTTTCAGCCCCTCTGTTTCTCGCCCTCTGTTTCAGCCCCTCTGTTTCTCGCCCTCTGTTTCAGCCCCTCTCTTTCAGCCCCTCTGTATCAGCCCCTCTGTATCAGCCCATCTGTTTCAGCCCCTCTGTTTCAGCCCCTCTGTTTCTCGCCCTCTGTTTCAGCCCCTCTGTTTCTCGCCCTCTGTTTTAGCCCCTCGGTATCAGCCCCTCTGTTTCAGCCCCTCTGTTTCTCGCCCTCTGTTTCTCGCCCTCTGTTTCAGACCCTCTGTTTCAGCCCCTCTGTTTCAGCCCCTCTGATTCAGCCCCTCTGATTCAGCCCCTCTGTTTCTCGCCCTCTGTTTCTCGCCCTCTGTTTCTCGCTCTCTGTTTCTCGCCCTCTGTTTCTCACCCTCTGTTTCAGCCCCTCTGTTTCAGCCCCTCTGTTTCAGCCCCTCTGTTTATCGCCGTCTGTTTCAGCCCCTCTGTTTCTCGCCCTCTGTTTCTCGCCCTCTGTTTCAGCCCCTCTGTTTCAGCCCCTCTGTATCAGCCCCTCTGTTTCAGCCCCTCTGTTTCAGCCCCTCTGTTTCAGCCCCTCTGTATCAGCCCGTCTGTTTCAGCCCCTCTGTTTCTCGCCCTCTGTTTCTCGCCCTCTGTTTCTCGCCCTCTGTTTCTCGTCACTGTTTCAGCCCCTCTGTTTCAGCCCCTCTGTTTCAGCCCATCTGTTTCAGCCACTCCGTTTCAGCCCCTCTGTTTCAGCCCCTCTGTTTCAGCCCCTCTGTTTCTCGCCCTCTGTTTCTCGCTCTCTGTTTCTCGCCCTCTGTTTCAGCCCCTCTGTTTCTCGCCCACTGTTTCAGCCCCTCTGTTTCTCGCCAAGTGTTTCAGCCCCTCTGTTTCACCTCCTCTGTTTCAGCCCCTCTGTTTCAGCCCCTCTGTTTCCGCCCCTCATTTTCTCGCCCTCTGTTTCAGCCCCTCTGTTTCTCGCCCTCTGTTAGGCCCCTCTGTTTCAGCCCCTCTGTATCAGCCCCTCTGTTTCAGCTCCTCTGTTTCTCGCCCTCTGTTTCTCGCCCTCTGTTTCAGCCCCTCTGTTTCAGCCCCTCTGTTTCAGCCCCTCTGTTTCAGCCCCTCTGTTTCAGCCCCTCTGTTTCTCGCCCTCTGTTTCTCGCTCTCTGTTTCTCGCCCTCTGTTTCTCGCCCTCTGTTTCAGCCCCTCTGTTTCAGCCCCTCTGTTTCAGCCCCTCTGTTTCTCGCCCTCTGTTCCTCGCCCTCTGTTTCAGCCCCTCTGTTTCAGCCCCTCTGTTTCAGCCCCTCTGTATCAGCCCCTCTGTTTCAGCCCCTCTGTTTCAGCCCCTCTGTTTCTCCCCCTCTGTTTCTCGCCCTCTGTTTCTCGCTCTCTGTTTCTCACCCTCTGTTTCTCGCCCTCTGTTTCAGCCCCTCTGTTTCAGCCCCTCTGTTTCAGCCCCTCTGTTTCTCGCCCTCTGTTTCAGCCCCTCTGTTTCTCGCCCTCTGTTTCAGCTCCTCTGTTTCAGCCCCTCTGTATCAGCCCCTCTGTTTCAGCCCATCTGTTTCAGCCCCTCTGTTTCAGCCCCTCTGTTTCTCGCCCTCTGTTTCAGCCCCTCTGTTTCTCGCCCTCTGTTTTAGCCCCTCTGTATCAGCCCCTCTGTTTCAGCCCCTCTGTTTCTCGCCCTCTGTTTCTCGCCCTCTGTTTCAGCCCCTCTGTTTGAGCCCCTCTGTTTGAGCCCCTCTGTTTCAGCCCCTCTGATTCAGCCCCTCTGTTTCTCGCCCTCTGATTCTCGCCCTCTGTTTCTCGCTCTCTGTTTCTCGCCCTCTGTTTTTCGCCCTCTGTTTCAGCCCCTCTGTTTCAGCCCCTCTGGTTCAGCCCCTCTGTTTCAGCCCCTCTGTTTATCGCCGTCTGTTTCAGCCCCTCTGCTTCTCGCCCTCTGTTTCAGCCCCTCTGTTTCAGCCCGTCTGTATCAACCCCTCTGTTTCAGCCCCTCTGTTTCTCGCCCTCTGTTTCTCGCCCTCTGTTTCAGCCCCTCTATTTCAGCCCGTCTCTTTCAGCCCCTCTGTTTCAGCCCCTCTGTTTCTCGCCCTCTGTTTCTCGCCCTCTGTTTCTCGCCCTCTGTTTCTCGCTCTCTGTTTCTCGCCCTCTGTTTCTCGCTCTCTGTTTCAGCCCCTCTGTTTCTGCACCTCTGTTTCAGCCCCTCTGTTTCTCGCCCTCTGTTTCTCGCCCACTGTTTCTCGCCCTCTGTTTCAGCCCCTCTGTTTCAGCCCCTCTGTTTCAGCCCCTCTGTTTCAGCCCCTCTGTTTCTCGCCCTCTGTTTCTCGCCCTCTGTTTCAGCCCCTCTGTTTCAGCCCCTCTGTTTCAGCCCCTCTGTTTCAGCCCCTTTGTTTCTCGCCCTCTGTTTCAGCCCCTCTGTTTCAGCCCCTCTGATTCAGCCCCTCTGTTTCAGCCCCTCTGTTTCTCGCCCTCTGTTTCAGCCCCTCTGTTTCTCGCCCTCTGTTTCAGCGCCTCTGTTTCTCGCCCTCTGTTGCAGCCCCTCTGTTTCAGCCCATCTGTTTCAACCCCTCTGTTTCAGCCCCTCTGTTTCAGCCCCTCTGTTTCTCGCCCTCTTTTTCTCGCCCTCTGTTTCTCGCCCTCTGTTTCTCGCCCTCTGTTTCTCGCCCTCTGTTTCTCGCCCTCTGTTTCACGCTCTCTGTTTCTCGCCCTCTGTTTGTCGCCCTCTGTTTCTCGCCCTCTGTTTCTCGTCGAATGTTTCAGCCCCTCTGTTTCAGCCCCTCTGTTTCAGCCCATCTGTTTCAGCCCCTCTGTTTCAGCCCCTCTGTTTCAGCCCCTCTGTTTCAGCCCCTCTGTTTCTCGCCCTCTGTTTCTCGCTCTCTGTTTCTCGCCCTCTGTTTCAGCCCCTCTGTTTCTCGCCCACTGTTTCAGACCCTCAGTTTCTCGCCATGTGTTTCAGCCCCTCTGTTTCACCTCCTCTGTTTCAGCCCCTCTGTTTCAGCCCCTCTGTTTCCGCCCCTCATTTTCTCGCCCTCTGTTTCAGCCCCCAGTTTCTCGCCCTCTGTTTCAGCCGCTCTGTTTCACCCCCTCTGTATCAGCCCCTCTGTTTCAGCTCCTCTGTTTCTCGCCCTCTGTTTCTCGCCCTCTGTTTCAGCCCCTCTGTTTCAGCCCCTCTGTTTCAGCCACTCTGTTTCAGCCCCTCTGTTTCAGCCCCTCTGTTTCTCGCCCTCTGTTTCTCGCGCTCTGTTACTCGCCCTCTGTTTCTCTCCCTCTGATTCAGCCCCTCTGTTTCAGACCCTCTGTTTCAGCCCCTCTGTTTCTCGCCCTCTGTTTCTCGCCCTCTGTTTCAGCCCCTCTGTTTCAGCCCCTCTGTTTCAGCCCCTCTGTTTCAGCCCGTCTCTTTCAGCCCCTCTGTTTCAGCCCCTCTGTTTCTCGCCCTCTGTTTCTCGCCCTCTCTTTCTCGCCCTCTGTTTCTCGCTCTCTGTTTCTCGCCCTCTGGTTCTCGCTCTCTGTTTCAGCCCCACTGTTTCAGCCCCTCTGTTTCAGCCCCTTTGTTTCAGCCCCTCTGTTTCTCGCCCTCTGTTTCTCGCCCTCTGTTTCAGCCCCTCTGTTTCAGCCCCTCTGTTTCAGCCCCTCTGTTTCTCGCCCTCTGTTTCTCGCCCTAAGTTTCAGCCCCTCTGTTTCAGCCCCTCTGTTTCAGCCCCTCTGTTTCAGCCCCTCTGTTTCAGCCCCTCAGTTTCTCGCCCTCTGTTTCTCGCCCTCTGTTTCTCGCTCTATGTTTCTCTCCCTCTGTTTCTCGCCCTCTGTTTCAGCCCCTCTGTTTCAGCCCCTCTGTTTCAGCCCCTCTGTTTCAGCCCCTCTGTTTCTCGCCGTCTGTTTCAGCCCCTCTGTTTCTCGCACTCCGTTTCAGCCCCTCTGTTTCAGCCCCTCTGTATCAGCCCCTCTGTTTCAGCCCCTCTGTTTCTCGCCCTCTGTTTCTCGTCCTCTGTTTCAGCCCCTCTGTTTCAGCCCGTCTCTTTCAGCCACTCTGTTTCTCGCCCTCTGTTTCTCGCCCTCTGTTTCATCCCCTCTATTTCAGCCCGTCTCTTTCAGCTCCTCTGTTTCAGCCCCTCTGTTTCTCGCCCTCTGTTTCTCGCCCTCTGTTTCTCGTCCTCTGTTTCTCGCTCTCTGTTTCTCGCCCTCTGTTTCTCGCTCTCTGTTAGGCCCCTCTGTTTCAGCCCCTCTGTATCAGCCCCTCTGTTTCAGCCCCTCTGTTTCTCGCCCTCTGTTTCTCGCCCACTGTTTCTCGCCCTCTGTTTCAGCCCCTCTGTTTCAGCCCCTCTGTTTCAGCCCCTCTGTTTCAGCCCCTCTGTTTCTCGCCCTCTGTTTCTCGCCCTCTGTTTCAGCCCCTCTGTTTCAGCCCCTCTGTATCAGCCCCTCTGTTTCAGCCCCTCTGTTTCAGACCCTCTGTTTCAGCCCCTCTGTATCAGCCCGTCTGTTTCAGCCCCTCTGTTTCTCGCCCTCTGTTTCTCGCCCTCTGTTTCTCGCCCTCTGTTTCTCGTCACTGTTTCAGCCCCTCTGTTTCAGCCCCTCTGTTTCAGCCCATCTGTTTCAGCCACTCCGTTTCAGCCCCTCTGTTTCAGCCCCTCTGTTTCAGCCCCTCTGTTTCTCGCCCTCTGTTTCTCGCTCTCTGTTTCTCGCCCTCTGTTTCAGCCCCTCTGTTTCTCGCCCACTGTTTCAGCCCCTCTGTTTCTCGCCAAGTGTTTCAGCCCCTCTGTTTCACCTCCTCTGTTTCAGCCCCTCTGTTTCAGCCCCTCTGTTTCCGCCCCTCATTTTCTCGCCCTCTGTTTCAGCCCCTCTGTTTCTCGCCCTCTGTTAGGCCCCTCTGTTTCAGCCCCTCTGTATCAGCCCCTCTGTTTCAGCTCCTCTGTTTCTCGCCCTCTGTTTCTCGCCCTCTGTTTCAGCCCCTCTGTTTCAGCCCCTCTGTTTCAGCCCCTCTGTTTCAGCCCCTCTGTTTCAGCCCCTCTGTTTCTCGCCCTCTGTTTCTCGCTCTCTGTTTCTCGCCCTCTGTTTCTCGCCCTCTGTTTCAGCCCCTCTGTTTCAGCCCCTCTGTTTCAGCCCCTCTGTTTCTCGCCCTCTGTTCCTCGCCCTCTGTTTCAGCCCCTCTGTTTCAGCCCCTCTGTTTCAGCCCCTCTGTATCAGCCCCTCTGTTTCAGCCCCTCTGTTTCAGCCCCTCTGTTTCTCCCCCTCTGTTTCTCGCCCTCTGTTTCTCGCTCTCTGTTTCTCACCCTCTGTTTCTCGCCCTCTGTTTCAGCCCCTCTGTTTCAGCCCCTCTGTTTCAGCCCCTCTGTTTCTCGCCCTCTGTTTCAGCCCCTCTGTTTCTCGCCCTCTGTTTCAGCTCCTCTGTTTCAGCCCCTCTGTATCAGCCCCTCTGTTTCAGCCCATCTGTTTCAGCCCCTCTGTTTCAGCCCCTCTGTTTCTCGCCCTCTGTTTCAGCCCCTCTGTTTCTCGCCCTCTGTTTTAGCCCCTCTGTATCAGCCCCTCTGTTTCAGCCCCTCTGTTTCTCGCCCTCTGTTTCTCGCCCTCTGTTTCAGCCCCTCTGTTTGAGCCCCTCTGTTTGAGCCCCTCTGTTTCAGCCCCTCTGATTCAGCCCCTCTGTTTCTCGCCCTCTGATTCTCGCCCTCTGTTTCTCGCTCTCTGTTTCTCGCCCTCTGTTTTTCGCCCTCTGTTTCAGCCCCTCTGTTTCAGCCCCTCTGGTTCAGCCCCTCTGTTTCAGCCCCTCTGTTTATCGCCGTCTGTTTCAGCCCCTCTGCTTCTCGCCCTCTGTTTCAGCCCCTCTGTTTCAGCCCGTCTGTATCAACCCCTCTGTTTCAGCCCCTCTGTTTCTCGCCCTCTGTTTCTCGCCCTCTGTTTCAGCCCCTCTATTTCAGCCCGTCTCTTTCAGCCCCTCTGTTTCAGCCCCTCTGTTTCTCGCCCTCTGTTTCTCGCCCTCTGTTTCTCGCCCTCTGTTTCTCGCTCTCTGTTTCTCGCCCTCTGTTTCTCGCTCTCTGTTTCAGCCCCTCTGTTTCTGCACCTCTGTTTCAGCCCCTCTGTTTCTCGCCCTCTGTTTCTCGCCCACTGTTTCTCGCCCTCTGTTTCAGCCCCTCTGTTTCAGCCCCTCTGTTTCAGCCCCTCTGTTTCAGCCCCTCTGTTTCTCGCCCTCTGTTTCTCGCCCTCTGTTTCAGCCCCTCTGTTTCAGCCCCTCTGTTTCAGCCCCTCTGTTTCAGCCCCTTTGTTTCTCGCCCTCTGTTTCAGCCCCTCTGTTTCAGCCCCTCTGATTCAGCCCCTCTGTTTCAGCCCCTCTGTTTCTCGCCCTCTGTTTCAGCCCCTCTGTTTCTCGCCCTCTGTTTCAGCGCCTCTGTTTCTCGCCCTCTGTTGCAGCCCCTCTGTTTCAGCCCATCTGTTTCAACCCCTCTGTTTCAGCCCCTCTGTTTCAGCCCCTCTGTTTCTCGCCCTCTTTTTCTCGCCCTCTGTTTCTCGCCCTCTGTTTCTCGCCCTCTGTTTCTCGCCCTCTGTTTCTCGCCCTCTGTTTCACGCTCTCTGTTTCTCGCCCTCTGTTTGTCGCCCTCTGTTTCTCGCCCTCTGTTTCTCGTCGAATGTTTCAGCCCCTCTGTTTCAGCCCCTCTGTTTCAGCCCATCTGTTTCAGCCCCTCTGTTTCAGCCCCTCTGTTTCAGCCCCTCTGTTTCAGCTCCTCTGTTTCTCGCCCTCTGTTTCTCGCTCTCTGTTTCTCGCCCTCTGTTTCAGCCCCTCTGTTTCTCGCCCACTGTTTCAGACCCTCAGTTTCTCGCCATGTGTTTCAGCCCCTCTGTTTCACCTCCTCTGTTTCAGCCCCTCTGTTTCAGCCCCTCTGTTTCCGCCCCTCATTTTCTCGCCCTCTGTTTCAGCCCCCAGTTTCTCGCCCTCTGTTTCAGCCGCTCTGTTTCACCCCCTCTGTATCAGCCCCTCTGTTTCAGCTCCTCTGTTTCTCGCCCTCTGTTTCTCGCCCTCTGTTTCAGCCCCTCTGTTTCAGCCCCTCTGTTTCAGCCACTCTGTTTCAGCCCCTCTGTTTCAGCCCCTCTGTTTCTCGCCCTCTGTTTCTCGCGCTCTGTTACTCGCCCTCTGTTTCTCTCCCTCTGATTCAGCCCCTCTGTTTCAGACCCTCTGTTTCAGCCCCTCTGTTTCTCGCCCTCTGTTTCTCGCCCTCTGTTTCAGCCCCTCTGTTTCAGCCCCTCTGTTTCAGCCCCTCTGTTTCAGCCCGTCTCTTTCAGCCCCTCTGTTTCAGCCCCTCTGTTTCTCGCCCTCTGTTTCTCGCCCTCTCTTTCTCGCCCTCTGTTTCTCGCTCTCTGTTTCTCGCCCTCTGGTTCTCGCTCTCTGTTTCAGCCCCACTGTTTCAGCCCCTCTGTTTCAGCCCCTTTGTTTCAGCCCCTCTGTTTCTCGCTCTCTGTTTCTCGCCCTCTGTTTCAGCCCCTCTGTTTCAGCCCCTCTGTTTCAGCCCCTCTGTTTCTCGCCCTCTGTTTCTCGCCCTAAGTTTCAGCCCCTCTGTTTCAGCCCCTCTGTTTCAGCCCCTCTGTTTCAGCCCCTCTGTTTCAGCCCCTCAGTTTCTCGCCCTCTGTTTCTCGCCCTCTGTTTCTCGCTCTCTGTTTCTCTCCCTCTGTTTCTCGCCCTCTGTTTCAGCCCCTCTGTTTCAGCCCCTCTGTTTCAGCCCCTCTGTTTCAGCCCCTCTGTTTCTCGCCGTCTGTTTCAGCCCCTCTGTTTCTCGCACTCCGTTTCAGCCCCTCTGTTTCAGCCCCTCTGTATCAGCCCCTCTGTTTCAGCCCCTCTGTTTCTCGCCCTCTGTTTCTCGTCCTCTGTTTCAGCCCCTCTGTTTCAGCCCGTCTCTTTCAGCCACTCTGTTTCTCGCCCTCTGTTTCTCGCCCTCTGTTTCATCCCCTCTATCTCAGCCCGTCTCTTTCAGCTCCTCTGTTTCAGCCCCTCTGTTTCTCGCCCTCTGTTTCTCGCCCTCTGTTTCTCGTCCTCTGTTTCTCGCTCTCTGTTTCTCGCCCTCTGTTTCTCGCTCTCTGTTAGGCCCCTCTGTTTCAGCCCCTCTGTATCAGCCCCTCTGTTTCAGCTCCTCTGTTTATCGCCCTCTGTTTCTCGCCCTCTGTTAGGCCCCTCTGTTTCAGCCCCTCTGTATCAGCCCCTCTGTTTCAGCTCCTCTGTTTCTCGCCCTCTGTTTCTCGCCCTCTGTTTCAGCCCCTCTGTTTCAGCCCCTCTGTTTCAGCCCCTCTGTTTCAGCCCCTCTGATTCAGCCCCTCTGTTTCTCGACCTCTGTTTCTCGCTCTCTGTTTCTCGCCCTCTGTTTCTCTCCCTCTGTTTCAGCCCCTCTGTTTCAGCCCCTCTGTTTCAGCCCCTCTGTTTCTCGCCCTCTGTTTCTCGCCCTCTGTTTCAGCCCCTCTGTTTCAGCCCCTCTGTTTCAGCCCCTCTGTTTCAGCCCCTCTGTATCAGCCCCTCTGTTTCAGCCCATCTGTTTCAGCTCCTCTGTTTCTCCCCCTCTGTTTCTCGCCCTCTGTTTCTCGCTCTCTGTTTCTCACCCTCTCTTTCTCGCCCTCTGTTTCAGCCCCTCTGTTTCAGCCCCTCTGTTTCAGCCCCTCTGTTTCTCGCCCTCTGTTTCAGCCCCTCTGTTTCTCGCCCTCTGTTTCAGCGCCTCTGTTTCAGCCCCTCTGTATCAGCCCCTCTGTATCAGCCCATCTGTTTCAGCCCCTCTGTTTCAGCCCCTCTGTTTCTCGCCCTCTGTTTCAGCCCCTCTGTTTCTCGCCCTCTGTTTTAGCCCCTCGGTATCAGCCCCTCTGTTTCAGCCCCTCTGTTTCTCGCCCTCTGTTTCTCGCCCTCTGTTTCAGACCCTCTGTTTCAGCCCCTCTGTTTCAGCCCCTCTGTTTCAGCCCCTCTGATTCAGCCCCTCTGTTTCTCGCCCTCTGTTTCTCTCCCTCTGTTTCTCGCTCTCTGTTTCTCGCCCTCTGATTCTCACCCTCTGTTTCAGCCCCTCTGTTTCAGCCCCTCTGTTTCAGCCCCTCTGTTTATCGCCGACTGTATCAGCCCCTCTGTTTCTCGCCCTCTGTTTCTCGCCCTCTGTTTCAGCCCCTCTGTTTCAGCCCCTCTGTATCAGCCCCTCTGTTTCAGCCCCTCTGTTTCAGCCCCTCTGTTTCAGCCCCTCTGTATCAGCCCCTCTGTTTCAGCCCCTCTGTTTCTCGCCCTCTGTTTCTCGCCCTCTGTTTCTCGCCCTCTGTTTCTCGTCACTGTTTCAGCCCCTCTGTTTCAGCCCCTCTGTTTCAGCCCATCTGTTTCAGCCACTCCGTTTCAGCCCCTCTGTTTCAGCCCCTACGTTTCAGCCCCTCTGTTTCTCGCCCTCTGTTTCTCGCTCTCTGTTTCTCGCCCTCTGTTTCAGCCCCTCTGTTTCTCGCCCACTGTTTCAGCCCCTCTGTTTCTCGCCAAGTGTTTCAGCCCCTCTGTTTCACCTCCTCTGTTTCAGCCCCTCTGTTTCAGCCCCTCTGTTTCCGCCCCTCATTTTCTCGCCCTCTGTTTCAGCCCCTCTGTTTCTCGCCCTCTGTTAGGCCCCTCTGTTTCAGCCCCTCTGTATCTGCCCCTCTGTTTCAGCTCCTCTGTTTCTCGCCCTCTGTTTCTCGCCCTCTGTTTCAGCCCCTCTGTTTCAGCCCCTCTGTTTCAGCCCCTCTGTTTCAGCCCCTCTGTTTCAGCCCCTCTGTTTCTCGCCCTCTGTTTCTCGCTCTCTGTTTCTCGCCCTCTGTTTCTCGCCCTCTGTTTCAGCCCCTCTGTTTCAGCCCCTCTGTTTCAGCCCCTCTGTTTCTCGCCCTCTGTTTCTCGCCCTCTGTTTCAGCCCCTCTGTTTCAGCCCCTCTGTTTCAGCCCCTCTGTATCAGCCCCTCTGTTTAAGCCCCTCTGTTTCAGCCCCTCTGTTTCTCCCCCTCTGTTTCTCGCCCTCTGTTTCTCGCTCTCTGTTTCTCACCCTCTGTTTCTCGCCCTCTGTTTCAGCCCCTCTGTTTCAGCCCCTCTGTTTCAGCCCCTCTGTTTCTCGCCCTCTGTTTCAGCCCCTCTGTTTCTCGCCCTCTGTTTCAGCTCCTCTGCTTCAGCCCCTCTGTATCAGCCCCTCTGTTTCAGCCCCTCTGTTTCTCGCCCTCTGTTTCTCGCCCAATGTTTCAGCCCCTCTGTTTCAGCCCCTCTGTTTCAGCCCCTCTGTTTCAGCCCCTCTGTTTCTCGCCCTCTGTTACAGCCCCTCTGTTTCTCGCCCTCTGTTAGGCCCCTCTGTTTCAGCCCCTCTGTATCAGCCCCTCTGTTTCAGCTCCTCTGTTTCTCGCCCTCTGTTTCTCGCCCTCTGTTTCAGCCCCTCTGTTTCTGCCCCTCTGTTTCAGCCCCTCTGTTTCAGCCCCTCTGTTTCAGCCCCTCTGTTTCTCGACCTCTGTTTCTCGCTCTCTGGTTCTCGCCCTCTGTTTCTCTCCCTCTGTTTCAGCCCCTCTGTTTCAGCCCCTCTGTTTCAGCCCCTCTGTTTCTCGCCCTCTGTTTCACCCCCTCTGTTTCAGCCCCTCTGTTTCAGCCCCTCTGTTTCAGCCCCTCTGTTTCAGCCCCTCTGTATCAGCCCCTCTGTTACAGCCCATCTGTTTCAGCCCCTCTGTTTCTTCCCCTCTGTTTCTCGCCCTCTGTTTCTCGCTCTCTGTTTCTCACCCTCTGTTTCTCGCCCTCTGTTTCAGCCCCTCTGTTTCAGCCCCTCTGTTTCAGCCCCTCTGTTTCTCGCCCTCTGTTTCAGCCCCTCTGTTTCTCGCCCTCTGTTTCAGCCCCTCTGTTTCAGCCCCTCTGTATCAGCCCCTCTGTTTCAGCCCATCTGTTTCAGCCCCTCTGTTTCAGCCCCTCTGTTTCTCGCCCTCTGTTTCTCGCCCTCTGTTTCAGCCCCTCTGTTTCAGCCCCTCTGTTTCAGCCCCTCTGTTTCAGCCCCTCTGATTCAGCCCCTCTGTTTCTCGCCCTCTGTTTCTCGCCCTCTGTTTCTCGCTCTCTGTTTCTCGCCCTCTGTTTCTCACCCTCTGTTTCAGCCCCTCTGTTTCAGCCCCTCTGTTTCAGCCCCTCTGTTTCAGCCCCTCTGTTTATCGCTCTCTGTTTCTCACCCTCTGTTTCTCGCCCTCTGTTTCTCGCCCTCTGTTTCAGCCCCTCTGTTTCAGCCCCTCTGTATCAGCCCATCTGTTTCTGCCCCTCTGTTTCAGCCCCTCTGTTTCAGCCCCTCTGTATCAGCCCCTCTGTTCAGGCCCTCTGTTTCTCGCCCTCTGTTTCTCGCCCTCTGTTTCTCGCCCTCTGTTTCTCGTCACTGTTTCAGCCCCTCTGTTTCAGCCCCTCTATTTCAGCCCATCTGTTTCAGCCACTCCGTTTCAGCCCCTCTGTTTCAGCCCCTCTGTTTCAGCCCCTCTGTTTCTCGCCCTCTGTTTCTCGCTCTCTGTTTCTCGCCCTCTGTTTCAGCCCCTCTGTTTCTCGCCCACTGTTTCAGCCCCTCTGTTTCTCGCCAAGTGTTTCAGCCCCTCTGTTTCACCTCCTCTGTTTCAGCCCCTCTGTTTCAGCCCCTCTGTTTCCGCCCCTCATTTTCTCGCCCTCTGTTTCAGCCCCTCTGTTACTCGCCCTCTGTTAGGCCCCTCTGTTTCAGCCCCTCTGTATCAGCCCCTCTGTTTCAGCTCCTCTGTTTCTCGCCCTCTGTTTTTCGCCCTCTGTTTCAGCCCCTCTGTTTCAGCCCCTCTGTTTCAGCCCCTCTGTTTCAGCCCCTCTGTTTCTCGCCCTCTGTTTCTCGCTCTCTGTTTCTCGCCCTCTGTTTCTCTCACTCTGTTTCAGCCCCTCTGTTTCTGCCCCTCTGTTTCAGCCCCTCTGTTTCTCGCCCTCTGTTTCTCGCCCAATGTTTCAGCCCCTCTGTTTCAGCCCCTCTGTTTCAGCCCCTCTGTTTCAGCCCCTCTGTTTCTCGCCCTCTGTTTCAGCCCCTCTGTTTCTCGCCCTCTGTTTCAGCCCCTCTGTTTCAGCCCCTCTGTATCAGCCCCTCTGTTTCAGCCCCTCTGTTTCTCGCCCTCTGTTTCTCGCCCTCTGTTTCTCGCCCTCTGTTTCTCGTCCACTGTTTGAGCCCCTCTGTTTCAGCCCCTCTGTTTCAGCCCATCTGTTTCAGCCCCTCTGTTTCTCGCCCACTGTTTCTGCCCCTCTGTTTCTCGCCAAGTGTTTCAGCCCCTCTGTTTCACCTCCTCTGTTTCAGCCCCTCTGTTTCAGCCCCTCTGTTTCCGCCCCTCATTTTCTCGCCCTCTGTTTCAGCCCCTCTGTTTCTCGCCCTCTGTTAGGCCCCTCTGTTTCAGCCCCTCTGTATCAGCCCCTCTGTTTCAGCTCCTCTGTTTCTCGCCCTCTGTTTCTCGCCCTCTGTTTCAGCCCCTCTGTTTCAGCCCCTCTGTTTCAGCCCCTCTGTTTCAGCCCCTCTGTTTCAGCCCCTCTGTTTCTCGACCTCTGTTTCTCGCTCTCTGTTTCTCGCCCTCTGTTTCTCTCCCTCTGTTTCAGCCCCTCTGTTTCAGCCCCTCTCTTTCAGCCCCTCTGTTTCTCGCCCTCTGTTTCTCGCCCTCTGTTTCAGCCCCTCTGTTTCAGCCCCTCTGTTTCAGCCCCTCTGTTTCAGCACCTCTGTATCAGCCCCTCTGTTTCAGCCCATCTGTTTCAGCCCCTCTGTTTCTCCCCCTCTGTTTCTCGCCCTCTGTTTCTCGCTCTCTGTTTCTCAGCCTCTGTTTCTCGCCCTCTGTTTCAGCCCCTCTGTTTCAGCCCCTCTGTTTCAGCCCCTCTGTTTCTCGCCCTCTGTTTCAGCCCCTCTGTTTCTCGCCCTCTGTTTCAGCCCCTCTCTTTCAGCCCCTCTGTATCAGCCCCTCTGTATCAGCCCATCTGTTTCAGCCCCTCTGTTTCAGCCCCTCTGTTTCTCGCCCTCTGTTTCAGCCCCTCTGTTTCTCGCCCTCTGTTTTAGCCCCTCGGTATCAGCCCCTCTGTTTCAGCCCCTCTGTTTCTCGCCCTCTGTTTCTCGCCCTCTGTTTCAGACCCTCTGTTTCAGCCCCTCTGTTTCAGCCCCTCTGTTTCAGCCCCTCTGATTCAGCCCCTCTGTTTCTCGCCCTCTGTTTCTCGCCCTCTGTTTCTCGCTCTCTGTTTCTCGCCCTCTGTTTCTCACCCTCTGTTTCAGCCCCTCTGTTTCAGCCCCTCTGTTTCAGCCCCTCTGTTTATCGCCGTCTGTTTCAGCCCCTCTGTTTCTCGCCCTCTGTTTCTCGCCCTCTGTTTCAGCCCCTCTGTTTCAGCCCCTCTGTATCAGCCCCTCTGTTTCAGCCCCTCTGTTTCAGCCCCTCTGTTTCAGCCCCTCTGTATCAGCCCGTCTGTTTCAGCCCCTCTGTTTCTCGCCCTCTGTTTCTCGCCCTCTGTTTCTCGCCCTCTGTTTCTCGTCACTGTTTCAGCCCCTCTGTTTCAGCCCCTCTGTTTCAGCCCATCTGTTTCAGCCACTCCGTTTCAGCCCCTCTGTTTCAGCCCCTCTGTTTCAGCCCCTCTGTTTCTCGCCCTCTGTTTCTCGCTCTCTGTTTCTCGCCCTCTGTTTCAGCCCCTCTGTTTCTCGCCCACTGTTTCAGCCCCTCTGTTTCTCGCCAAGTGTTTCAGCCCCTCTGTTTCACCTCCTCTGTTTCAGCCCCTCTGTTTCAGCCCCTCTGTTTCCGCCCCTCATTTTCTCGCCCTCTGTTTCAGCCCCTCTGTTTCTCGCCCTCTGTTAGGCCCCTCTGTTTCAGCCCCTCTGTATCAGCCCCTCTGTTTCAGCTCCTCTGTTTCTCGCCCTCTGTTTCTCGCCCTCTGTTTCAGCCCCTCTGTTTCAGCCCCTCTGTTTCAGCCCCTCTGTTTCAGCCCCTCTGTTTCAGCCCCTCTGTTTCTCGCCCTCTGTTTCTCGCTCTCTGTTTCTCGCCCTCTGTTTCTCGCCCTCTGTTTCAGCCCCTCTGTTTCAGCCCCTCTGTTTCAGCCCCTCTGTTTCTCGCCCTCTGTTCCTCGCCCTCTGTTTCAGCCCCTCTGTTTCAGCCCCTCTGTTTCAGCCCCTCTGTATCAGCCCCTCTGTTTCAGCCCCTCTGTTTCAGCCCCTCTGTTTCTCCCCCTCTGTTTCTCGCCCTCTGTTTCTCGCTCTCTGTTTCTCACCCTCTGTTTCTCGCCCTCTGTTTCAGCCCCTCTGTTTCAGCCCCTCTGTTTCAGCCCCTCTGTTTCTCGCCCTCTGTTTCAGCCCCTCTGTTTCTCGCCCTCTGTTTCAGCTCCTCTGTTTCAGCCCCTCTGTATCAGCCCCTCTGTTTCAGCCCATCTGTTTCAGCCCCTCTGTTTCAGCCCCTCTGTTTCTCGCCCTCTGTTTCAGCCCCTCTGTTTCTCGCCCTCTGTTTTAGCCCCTCTGTATCAGCCCCTCTGTTTCAGCCCCTCTGTTTCTCGCCCTCTGTTTCTCGCCCTCTGTTTCAGCCCCTCTGTTTGAGCCCCTCTGTTTGAGCCCCTCTGTTTCAGCCCCTCTGATTCAGCCCCTCTGTTTCTCGCCCTCTGATTCTCGCCCTCTGTTTCTCGCTCTCTGTTTCTCGCCCTCTGTTTTTCGCCCTCTGTTTCAGCCCCTCTGTTTCAGCCCCTCTGGTTCAGCCCCTCTGTTTCAGCCCCTCTGTTTATCGCCGTCTGTTTCAGCCCCTCTGCTTCTCGCCCTCTGTTTCAGCCCCTCTGTTTCAGCCCGTCTGTATCAACCCCTCTGTTTCAGCCCCTCTGTTTCTCGCCCTCTGTTTCTCGCCCACTGTTTCAGCCCCTCTGTTTCAGCCCGTCTCTTTCAGCCCCTCTGTTTCAGCCCCTCTGTTTCTCGCCCTCTGTTTCTCGCCCTCTGTTTCTCGCCCTCTGTTTCTCGCTCTCTGTTTCTCGCCCTCTGTTTCTCGCTCTCTGTTTCAGCCCCTCTGTTTCTGCACCTCTGTTTCAGCCCCTCTGTTTCTCGCCCTCTGTTTCTCGCCCACTGTTTCTCGCCCTCTGTTTCAGCCCCTCTGTTTCAGCCCCTCTGTTTCAGCCCCTCTGTTTCAGCCCCTCTGTTTCTCGCCCTCTGTTTCTCGCCCTCTGTTTCAGCCCCTCTGTTTCAGCCCCTCTGTTTCAGCCCCTCTGTTTCAGCCCCTTTGTTTCTCGCCCTCTGTTTCAGCCCCTCTGTTTCAGCCCCTCTGATTCAGCCCCTCTGTTTCAGCCCCTCTGTTTCTCGCCCTCTGTTTCAGCACCTCTGTTTCTCGCCCTCTGTTTCAGCGCCTCTGTTTCTCGCCCTCTGTTGCAGCCCCTCTGTTTCAGCCCATCTGTTTCAACCCCTCTGTTTCAGCCCCTCTGTTTCAGCCCCTCTGTTTCTCGCCCTCTTTTTCTCGCCCTCTGTTTCTCGCCCTCTGTTTCTCGCCCTCTGTTTCTCGCCCTCTGTTTCTCGCCCTCTGTTTCACGCTCTCTGTTTCTCGCCCTCTGTTTGTCGCCCTCTGTTTCTCGCCCTCTGTTTCTCGTCGAATGTTTCAGCCCCTCTGTTTCAGCCCCTCTGTTTCAGCCCATCTGTTTCAGCCCCTCTGTTTCAGCCCCTCTGTTTCAGCCCCTCTGTTTCAGCCCCTCTGTTTCTCGCCCTCTGTTTCTCGCTCTCTGTTTCTCGCCCTCTGTTTCAGCCCCTCTGTTTCTCGCCCACTGTTTCAGACCCTCAGTTTCTCGCCATGTGTTTCAGCCCCTCTGTTTCACCTCCTCTGTTTCAGCCCCTCTGTTTCAGCCCCTCTGTTTCCGCCCCTCATTTTCTCGCCCTCTGTTTCAGCCCCCAGTTTCTCGCCCTCTGTTTCAGCCGCTCTGTTTCACCCCCTCTGTATCAGCCCCTCTGTTTCAGCTCCTCTGTTTCTCGCCCTCTGTTTCTCGCCCTCTGTTTCAGCCCCTCTGTTTCAGCCCCTCTGTTTCAGCCACTCTGTTTCAGCCCCTCTGTTTCAGCCCCTCTGTTTCTCGCCCTCTGTTTCTCGCGCTCTGTTACTCGCCCTCTGTTTCTCTCCCTCTGATTCAGCCCCTCTGTTTCAGACCCTCTGTTTCAGCCCCTCTGTTTCTCGCCCTCTGTTTCTCGCCCTCTGTTTCAGCCCCTCTGTTTCAGCCCCTCTGTTTCAGCCCCTCTGTTTCAGCCCGTCTCTTTCAGCCCCTCTGTTTCAGCCCCTCTGTTTCTCGCCCTCTGTTTCTCGCCCTCTCTTTCTCGCCCTCTGTTTCTCGCTCTCTGTTTCTCGCCCTCTGGTTCTCGCTCTCTGTTTCAGCCCCACTGTTTCAGCCCCTCTGTTTCAGCCCCTTTGTTTCAGCCCCTCTGTTTCTCGCCCTCTGTTTCTCGCCCTCTGTTTCAGCCCCTCTGTTTCAGCCCCTCTGTTTCAGCCCCTCTGTTTCTCGCCCTCTGTTTCTCGCCCTAAGTTTCAGCCCCTCTGTTTCAGCCCCTCTGTTTCAGCCCCTCTGTTTCAGCCCCTCTGTTTCAGCCCCTCAGTTTCTCGCCCTCTGTTTCTCGCCCTCTGTTTCTCGCTCTCTGTTTCTCTCCCTCTGTTTCTCGCCCTCTGTTTCAGCCCCTCTGTTTCAGCCCCTCTGTTTCAGCCCCTCTGTTTCAGCCCCTCTGTTTCTCGCCGTCTGTTTCAGCCCCTCTGTTTCTCGCACTCCGTTTCAGCCCCTCTGTTTCAGCCCCTCTGTATCAGCCCCTCTGTTTCAGCCCCTCTGTTTCTCGCCCTCTGTTTCTCGTCCTCTGTTTCAGCCCCTCTGTTTCAGCCCGTCTCTTTCAGCCACTCTGTTTCTCGCCCTCTGTTTCTCGCCCTCTGTTTCATCCCCTCTATTTCAGCCCGTCTCTTTCAGCTCCTCTGTTTCAGCCCCTCTGTTTCTCGCCCTCTGTTTCTCGCCCTCTGTTTCTCGTCCTCTGTTTCTCGCTCTCTGTTTCTCGCCCTCTGTTTCTCGCTCTCTGTTAGGCCCCTCTGTTTCAGCCCCTCTGTATCAGCCCCTCTGTTTCAGCTCCTCTGTTTATCGCCCTCTGTTTCTCGCCCTCTGTTAGGCCCCTCTGTTTCAGCCCCTCTGTATCAGCCCCTCTGTTTCAGCTCCTCTGTTTCTCGCCCTCTGTTTCTCGCCCTCTGTTTCAGCCCCTCTGTTTCAGCCCCTCTGTTTCAGCCCCTCTGTTTCAGCCCCTCTGATTCAGCCCCTCTGTTTCTCGACCTCTGTTTCTCGCTCTCTGTTTCTCGCCCTCTGTTTCTCTCCCTCTGTTTCAGCCCCTCTGTTTCAGCCCCTCTGTTTCAGCCCCTCTGTTTCTCGCCCTCTGTTTCTCGCCCTCTGTTTCAGCCCCTCTGTTTCAGCCCCTCTGTTTCAGCCCCTCTGTTTCAGCCCCTCTGTATCAGCCCCTCTGTTTCAGCCCATCTGTTTCAGCTCCTCTGTTTCTCCCCCTCTGTTTCTCGCCCTCTGTTTCTCGCTCTCTGTTTCTCACCCTCTCTTTCTCGCCCTCTGTTTCAGCCCCTCTGTTTCAGCCCCTCTGTTTCAGCCCCTCTGTTTCTCGCCCTCTGTTTCAGCCCCTCTGTTTCTCGCCCTCTGTTTCAGCGCCTCTGTTTCAGCCCCTCTGTATCAGCCCCTCTGTATCAGCCCATCTGTTTCAGCCCCTCTGTTTCAGCCCCTCTGTTTCTCGCCCTCTGTTTCAGCCCCTCTGTTTCCCGCCCTCTGTTTTAGCCCCTCGGTATCAGCCCCTCTGTTTCAGCCCCTCTGTTTCTCGCCCTCTGTTTCTCGCCCTCTGTTTCAGACCCTCTGTTTCAGCCCCTCTGTTTCAGCCCCTCTGTTTCAGCCCCTCTGATTCAGCCCCTCTGTTTCTCGCCCTCTGTTTCTCTCCCTCTGTTTCTCGCTCTCTGTTTCTCGCCCTCTGATTCTCACCCTCTGTTTCAGCCCCTCTGTTTCAGCCCCTCTGTTTCAGCCCCTCTGTTTATCGCCGACTGTTTCAGCCCCTCTGTTTCTCGCCCTCTGTTTCTCGCCCTCTGTTTCAGCCCCTCTGTTTCAGCCCCTCTGTATCAGCCCCTCTGTTTCAGCCCCTCTGTTTCAGCCCCTCTGTTTCAGCCCCTCTGTATCAGCCCCTCTGTTTCAGCCCCTCTGTTTCTCGCCCTCTGTTTCTCGCCCTCTGTTTCTCGCCCTCTGTTTCTCGTCACTGTTTCAGCCCCTCTGTTTCAGCCCCTCTGTTTCAGCCCATCTGTTTCAGCCACTCCGTTTCAGCCCCTCTGTTTCAGCCCCTACGTTTCAGCCCCTCTGTTTCTCGCCCTCTGTTTCTCGCTCTCTGTTTCTCGCCCTCTGTTTCAGCCCCTCTGTTTCTCGCCCACTGTTTCAGCCCCTCTGTTTCTCGCCAAGTGTTTCAGCCCCTCTGTTTCACCTCCTCTGTTTCAGCCCCTCTGTTTCAGCCCCTCTGTTTCCGCCCCTCATTTTCTCGCCCTCTGTTTCAGCCCCTCTGTTTCTCGCCCTCTGTTAGGCCCCTCTGTTTCAGCCCCTCTGTATCAGCCCCTCTGTTTCAGCTCCTCTGTTTCTCGCCCTCTGTTTCTCGCCCTCTGTTTCAGCCCCTCTGTTTCAGCCCCTCTGTTTCAGCCCCTCTGTTTCAGCCCCTCTGTTTCAGCCCCTCTGTTTCTCGCCCTCTGTTTCTCGCTCTCTGTTTCTCGCCCTCTGTTTCTCGCCCTCTGTTTCAGCCCCTCTGTTTCAGCCCCTCTGTTTCAGCCCCTCTGTTTCTCGCCCTCTGTTTCTCGCCCTCTGTTTCAGCCCCTCTGTTTCAGCCCCTCTGTTTCAGCCCCTCTGTATCAGCCCCTCTGTTTAAGCCCCTCTGTTTCAGCCCCTCTGTTTCTCCCCCTCTGTTTCTCGCCCTCTGTTTCTCGCTCTCTGTTTCTCACCCTCTGTTTCTCGCCCTCTGTTTCAGCCCCTCTGTTTCAGCCCCTCTGTTTCAGCCCCTCTGTTTCTCGCCCTCTGTTTCAGCCCCTCTGTTTCTCGCCCTCTGTTTCAGCTCCTCTGCTTCAGCCCCTCTGTATCAGCCCCTCTGTTTCAGCCCATCTGTTTCCGCCCCTCTGTTTCAGCCCCTCTGTTTCTCGCCCTCTGTTTCAGCCCCTCTGTTTCTCGCCCTCTGTTTTAGCCCCTCTGTATCAGCCCCTCTGTTTCAGCCCCTCTGTTTCTCGCCCTCTTTTTCTCGCCCTCTGTTTCAGCCCCTCTGTTTGAGCCCCTCTGTTTCAGCCCCTCTATTTCAGCCCCTCTGATTCAGCCCCTCTGTTTCTCGCCCTCTGATTCTCGCCCTCTGTTTCTCGCTCTCTGTTTCTCGCCCTCTGTTTTTCGCCCTCTGTTTCAGCCCCTCTGTTTCAGCCCCTCTGTTTCAGCCCCTCTGTTTATCGCCGTCTGTTTCAGCCCCTCTGCTTCTCGCCCTCTGTTTCAGCCCCTCTGTTTCAGCCCGTCTGTATCAACCCCTCTGTTTCAGCCCCTCTGTTTCTCGCCCTCTGTTTCTCGCCCTCTGTTTCAGCCCCTCTATTTCAGCCCGTCTCTTTCAGCCCCTCTGTTTCAGCCCCTCTGTTTCTCGCCCTCTGTTTCTCGCCCTCTGTTTCTCGTCCTCTGTTTCTCGCTCTCTGTTTCTCGCCCTCTGTTTCTCGCTCTCTGTTTCAGCCCCTCTGTTTCAGCCCCTCTGTTTCAGCCCCTCTGTTTCTCGCCCTCTGTTTCTCGCCCACTGTTTCTCGCCCTCTGTTTTAGCCCCTCTGTTTCTCGCCCTCTGTTTCAGCCCCTCTGTTTCAGCCCCTCTGTTTCAGCCCCGCTGTTTCAGCCCCTCTGTTTTTCGCCCTCTGTTTCTCGCCCACTGTTTCTCGCCCCCTGTTTTAGCCCCTCTGTTTCTCGCCCTCTGTTTCAGCCCCTCTGTTTCAGCCCCTCTGTTTCAGCCCCTCTGTTTCTCGCCCTCTGTTTCAGCCCCTCTGTTTCTCGCCCTCTGTTTCAGCCCCTCTGATTCTCCCCCTCTGTTGCAACCCCTCTGTTTCAGCCCCTCTGTTTCTCGCCCTCTGTTTCAGCCCCTCTGTTTCAGCCCCTCTGTTTCAGCCCCTCTGTTTCTCGCCGTCTGTTTCAGCCCCTCTGTTTCTCGCCCTCTGTTTCAGCCCCTCTGTTTCAGCCCCTCTGTTTCAGCCCCTCTGTATCAGCCCCTCTATTTCAGCCCCTCTGTTTCTCGCCCTCTGTTTCTCGCCCTCTGTTTCAGCCCCTCTGTTTCAGCCCGTCTCTTTCAGCCCCTCTGTTTCACCCCCTCTGTTTCTCGCCCTCTGTTTCTCGCCCTCTGTTTCTCGCCCTCTGTTTCTCGCTCTCTGTTTCTCGCCCTCTGTTTCTCGCTCTCTGTTTCAGCCCCTCTGTTTCAGCACCTCTGTTTCAGCCCCTCTGTTTCTCGCCCTCTGTTTCTCGCCCTCTGTTTCTCGCCCTCTGTTTCTCGCCCTCTGTTTCAGCCCCGCTGTTTCAGCCCCTCTGTTTCAGCCCCTCTGTTTCAGCCCCATTGTTTCTCGCCCTCTGTTTCAGCCCCTCTGTTTCAGCCCCTCTGTTTCAGCCCCTCTGTTTCAGCCCCTCTGTTTCTCGCCCTCTGTTTCAGCCCCTCTGTTTCTCGCCCTCTGTTTCAGCCCCACTGTTTCTCGCCCTCTGTTGCAGCCCCTCTGTTTCAGCCCATCTGTTTCAACCCCTCTGTTTCAGCCCCTCTGTTTCAGCCCCTCTGTTTCTCGCCCTCTTTTTCTCGCCCTCTGTTTCTCGCCCTCTGTTTCTCGCCCTCTGTTTCTCGCCCTCTGTTTCTCGCCCTCTGTTTCAGCCCCTCTGTTTCAGCCCCTCTGTTTCAGCCCCTCTGTTTCTCGCCCTCTGTTTCAGCCCCTCTGTTTCAGCCCCTCTGTTTCAGCCCCTCTGTTTCTCGCCCTCTGTTTCAGCCCCTCTGTTTCAGCCCCTCTGTTTCTCGCCCTCTGTTTCAGCCCCTCTGTTTCAGCCCCTCTGTATCAGCCCCTCTGTTTCAGCCCCTCTGTTTCAGCCCCTCTGTTTCAGCCCCTCTGTTTCTCGCCCTCTGTTTCAGCCCCTCTGTTTCTCGCCCTCTGTTTCTCGCCCTCTGTTTCAGCCCCTCTGTTTCAGCCCCTCTGTTTCAGCCCCTCGGTTTCAACCCCTCTGTTTCTCGCCCTCTGTTTCAGCCCCTCTGTTTCTCGCCCTCGGTTTCAGCCCCTCTGTTTCAGCCCCTCTGTATCAGCCCCTCTGTTTCAGGCCCTCTGTTTCTCGCCCTCTGTTTCTCGCCCTCTGTTTCAGCCCCTCTGTTTCAGCCCCTCTGTTTCAGCCCCTCTGTTTCAGCCCCTCTGTTTCAGCCCCTCAGTTTCTCGCCCTCTGTTTCTCGCCCTCTGTTTCTCGCTCTCTGTTTCTCTCCCTCTGTTTCTCGCCCTCTGTTTCAGCCCCTCTGTTTCAGCCCCTCTGTTTCAGCCCCTCTGTTTCAGCCCCTCTGTTTCTCGCCGTCTGTTTCAGCCCCTCTGTTTCTCGCACTCCGTTTCAGCCCCTCTGTTTCAGCCCCTCTGTATCAGCCCCTCTGTTTCAGCCCCTCTGTTTCTCGCCCTCTGTTTCTCGTCCTCTGTTTCAGCCCCTCTGTTTCAGCCCGTCTCTTTCAGCCACTCTGTTTCTCGCCCTCTGTTTCTCGCCCTCTGTTTCAGCCCCTCTATTTCAGCCCGTCTCTTTCAGCTCCTCTGTTTCAGCCCCTCTGTTTCTCGCCCTCTGTTTCTCGCCCTCTGTTTCTCGTCCTCTGTTTCTCGCTCTCTGTTTCTCGCCCTCTGTTTCTCGCTCTCTGTTAGGCCCCTCTGTTTCAGCCCCTCTGTATCAGCCCCTCTGTTTCAGCTCCTCTGTTTCTCGCCCTCTGTTTCTCGCCCTCTGTTAGGCCCCTCTGTTTCAGCCCCTCTGTATCAGCCCCTCTGTTTCAGCTCCTCTGTTTCTCGCCCTCTGTTTCTCGCCCTCTGTTTCAGCCCCTCTGTTTCAGCCCCTCTGTTTCAGCCCCTCTGTTTCAGCCCCTCTGATTCAGCCCCTCTGTTTCTCGACCTCTGTTTCTCGCTCTCTGTTTCTCGCCCTCTGTTTCTCTCCCTCTGTTTCAGCCCCTCTGTTTCAGCCCCTCTGTTTCAGCCCCTCTGTTTCTCGCCCTCTGTTTCTCGCCCTCTGTTTCAGCCCCTCTGTTTCAGCCCCTCTGTTTCAGCCCCTCTGTTTCAGCCCCTCTGTATCAGCCCCTCTGTTTCAGCCCATCTGTTTCAGCTCCTCTGTTTCTCCCCCTCTGTTTCTCGCCCTCTGTTTCTCGCTCTCTGTTTCTCACCCTCTCTTTCTCGCCCTCTGTTTCAGCCCCACTGTTTCAGCCCCTCTGTTTCAGCCCCTCTGTTTCTCGCCCTCTGTTTCAGCCCCTCTGTTTCTCGCCCTCTGTTTCAGCGCCTCTGTTTCAGCCCCTCTGTATCAGCCCCTCTGTATCAGCCCATCTGTTTCAGCCCCTCTGTTTCAGCCCCTCTGTTTCTCGCCCTCTGTTTCAGCCCCTCTGTTTCTCGCCCTCTGTTTTAGCCCCTCGGTATCAGCCCCTCTGTTTCAGCCCCTCTGTTTCTCGCCCTCTGTTTCTCGCCCTCTGTTTCAGACCCTCTGTTTCAGCCCCTCTGTTTCAGCCCCTCTGTTTCAGCCCCTCTGATTCAGCCCCTCTGTTTCTCGCCCTCTGTTTCTCTCCCTCTGTTTCTCGCTCTCTGTTTCTCGCCCTCTGATTCTCACCCTCTGTTTCAGCCCCTCTGTTTCAGCCCCTCTGTTTCAGCCCCTCTGTTTATCGCCGTCTGTTTCAGCCCCTCTGTTTCTCGCCCTCTGTTTCTCGCCCTCTGTTTCAGCCCCTCTGTTTCAGCCCCTCTGTATCAGCCCCTCTGTTTCAGCCCCTCTGTTTCAGCCCCTCTGTTTCAGCCCCTCTGTATCAGCCCCTCTGTTTCAGCCCCTCTGTTTCTCGCCCTCTGTTTCTCGCCCTCTGTTTCTCGCCCTCTGTTTCTCGTCACTGTTTCAGCCCCTCTGTTTCAGCCCCTCTGTTTCAGCCCATCTGTTTCAGCCACTCCGTTTCAGCCCCTCTGTTTCAGCCCCTCTGTTTCAGCCCCTCTGTTTCTCGCCCTCTGTTTCTCGCTCTCTGTTTCTCGCCCTCTGTTTCAGCCCCTCTGTTTCTCGCCCACTGTTTCAGCCCCTCTGTTTCTCGCCAAGTGTTTCAGCCCCTCTGTTTCTCCTCCTCTGTTTCAGCCCCTCTGTTTCAGCCCCTCTGTTTCCGCCCCTCATTTTCTCGCCCTCTGTTTCAGCCCCTCTGTTTCTCGCCCTCTGTTAGGCCCCTCTGTTTCAGCCCCTCTGTATCAGCCCCTCTGTTTCAGCTCCTCTGTTTCTCGCCCTCTGTTTCTCGCCCTCTGTTTCAGCCCCTCTGTTTCAGCCCCTCTGTTTCAGCCCCTCTGTTTCAGCCCCTCTGTTTCAGCCCCTCTGTTTCTCGCCCTCTGTTTCTCGCTCTCTGTTTCTCGCCCTCTGTTTCTCGCCCTCTGTTTCAGCCCCTCTGTTTCAGCCCCTCTGTTTCAGCCCCTCTGTTTCTCGCCCTCTGTTTCTCGCCCTCTGTTTCAGCCCCTCTGTTTCAGCCCCTCTGTTTCAGCCCCTCTGTATCAGCCCCTCTGTTTAAGCCCCTCTGTTTCAGCCCCTCTGTTTCTCCCCCTCTGTTTCTCGCCCTCTGTTTCTCGCTCTCTGTTTCTCACCCTCTGTTTCTCGCCCTCTGTTTCAGCCCCTCTGTTTCAGCCCCTCTGTTTCAGCCCCTCTGTTTCTCGCCCTCTGTTTCAGCCCCTCTGTTTCTCGCCCTCTGTTTCAGCTCCTCTGTTTCAGCCCCTCTGTATCAGCCCCTCTGTTTCAGCCCATCTGTTTCCGCCCCTCTGTTTCAGCCCCTCTGTTTCTCGCCCTCTGTTTCAGCCCCTCTGTTTCTCGCCCTCTGTTTTAGCCCCTCTGTATCAGCCCCTCTGTTTCAGCCCCTCTGTTTCTCGCCCTCTTTTTCTCGCCCTCTGTTTCAGCCCCTCTGTTTGAGCCCCTCTGTTTCAGCCCCTCTATTTCAGCCCCTCTGATTCAGCCCCTCTGTTTCTCGCCCTCTGATTCTCGCCCTCTGTTTCTCGCTCTCTGTTTCTCGCCCTCTGTTTTTCGCCCTCTGTTTCAGCCCCTCTGTTTCAGCCCCTCTGTTTCAGCCCCTCTGTTTATCGCCGTCTGTTTCAGCCCCTCTGCTTCTCGCCCTCTGTTTCAGCCCCTCTGTTTCAGCCCGTCTGTATCAACCCCTCTGTTTCAGCCCCTCTGTTTCTCGCCCTCTGTTTCTCGCCCTCTGTTTCAGCCCCTCTATTTCAGCCCGTCTCTTTCAGCCCCTCTGTTTCAGCCCCTCTGTTTCTCGCCCTCTGTTTCTCGCCCTCTGTTTCTCGTCCTCTGTTTCTCGCTCTCTGTTTCTCGCCCTCTGTTTCTCGCTCTCTGTTTCAGCCCCTCTGTTTCAGCCCCTCTGTTTCAGCCCCTCTGTTTCTCGCCCTCTGTTTCTCGCCCACTGTTTCTCGCCCTCTGTTTTAGCCCCTCTGTTTCTCGCCCTCTGTTTCAGCCCCTCTGTTTCAGCCCCTCTGTTTCAGCCCCTCTGTTTCAGCCCCTCTGTTTTTCGCCCTCTGTTTCTCGCCCACTGTTTCTCGCCCCCTGTTTTAGCCCCTCTGTTTCTCGCCCTCTGTTTCAGCCCCTCTGTTTCAGCCCCTCTGTTTCAGCCCCTCTGTTTCTCGCCCTCTGTTTCAGCCCCTCTGTTTCTCGCCCTCTGTTTCAGCCCCTCTGATTCTCCCCCTCTGTTGCAGCCCCTCTGTTTCAGCCCCTCTGTTTCTCGCCCTCTGTTTCAGCCCCTCTGTTTCAGCCCCTCTGTTTCAGCCCCTCTGTTTCTCGCCGTCTGTTTCAGCCCCTCTGTTTCTCGCCCTCTGTTTCAGCCCCTCTGTTTCAGCCCCTCTGTTTCAGCCCCTCTGTATCAGCCCCTCTATTTCAGCCCCTCTGTTTCTCGCCCTCTGTTTCTCGCCCTCTGTTTCAACCCCTCTGTTTCAGCCCGTCTCTTTCAGCCCCTCTGTTTCAGCCCCTCTGTTTCTCGCCCTCTGTTTCTCGCCCTCTGTTTCTCGCCCTCTGTTTCTCGCTCTCTGTTTCTCGCCCTCTGTTTCTCGCTCTCTGTTTCAGCCCCTCTGTTTCAGCACCTCTGTTTCAGCCCCTCTGTTTCTCGCCCTCTGTTTCTCGCCCACTGTTTCTCGCCCTCTGTTTCAGCCCCTCTGTTTCAGCCCCTCTGTTTCAGCCCCTCTGTTTCAGCCCCTCTGTTTCTCGCCCTCTGTTTCTCGCCCTCTGTTTCAGCCCCTCTGTTTCAGCCCCTCTGTTTCAGCCCCTCTGTTTCAGCCCCATTGTTTCTCGCCCTCTGTTTCAGCCCCTCTGTTTCAGCCCCTCTGTTTCAGCCCCTCTGTTTCAGCCCCTCTGTTTCTCGCCCTCTGTTTCAGCCCCTCTGTTTCTCGCCCTCTGTTTCAGCCCCACTGTTTCTCGCCCTCTGTTGCAGCCCCTCTGTTTCAGCCCATCTGTTTCAACCCCTCTGTTTCAGCCCCTCTGTTTCAGCCCCTCTGTTTCTCGCCCTCTTTTTCTCGCCCTCTGTTTCTCGCCCTCTGTTTCTCGCCCTCTGTTTCTCGCCCTCTGTTTCTCGCCCTCTGTTTCAGCCCCTCTGTTTCAGCCCCTCTGTTTCTCGCCCTCTGTTTCTCGCTCTCTGTTTCTCGCCCTCTGTTTCTCGCCCTCTGTTTCAGCCCCTCTGTTTCAGCCCCTCTGTTTCAGCCCCTCTGTTTCTCGCCCTCTGTTTCTCGCCCTCTGTTTCAGCCCCTCTGTTTCAGCCCCTCTGTTTCAGCCCCTCTGTATCAGCCCCTCTGTTTAAGCCCCTCTGTTTCAGCCCCTCTGTTTCTCCCCCTCTGTTTCTCGCCCTCTGTTTCTCGCTCTCTGTTTCTCACCCTCTGTTTCTCGCCCTCTGTTTCAGCCCCTCTGTTTCAGCCCCTCTGTTTCAGCCCCTCTGTTTCTCGCCCTCTGTTTCAGCCCCTCTGTTTCTCGCCCTCTGTTTCAGCTCCTCTGCTTCAGCCCCTCTGTATCAGCCCCTCTGTTTCAGCCCATCTGTTTCCGCCCCTCTGTTTCAGCCCCTCTGTTTCTCGCCCTCTGTTTCAGCCCCTCTGTTTCTCGCCCTCTGTTTTAGCCCCTCTGTATCAGCCCCTCTGTTTCAGCCCCTCTGTTTCTCGCCCTCTTTTTCTCGCCCTCTGTTTCAGCCCCTCTGTTTGAGCCCCTCTGTTTCAGCCCCTCTATTTCAGCCCCTCTGATTCAGCCCCTCTGTTTCTCGCCCTCTGATTCTCGCCCTCTGTTTCTCGCTCTCTGTTTCTCGCCCTCTGTTTTTCGCCCTCTGTTTCAGCCCCTCTGTTTCAGCCCCTCTGTTTCAGCCCCTCTGTTTATCGCCGTCTGTTTCAGCCCCTCTGCTTCTCGCCCTCTGTTTCAGCCCCTCTGTTTCAGCCCGTCTGTATCAACCCCTCTGTTTCAGCCCCTCTGTTTCTCGCCCTCTGTTTCTCGCCCTCTGTTTCAGCCCCTCTATTTCAGCCCGTCTCTTTCAGCCCCTCTGTTTCAGCCCCTCTGTTTCTCGCCCTCTGTTTCTCGCCCTCTGTTTCTCGTCCTCTGTTTCTCGCTCTCTGTTTCTCGCCCTCTGTTTCTCGCTCTCTGTTTCAGCCCCTCTGTTTCAGCCCCTCTGTTTCAGCCCCTCTGTTTCTCGCCCTCTGTTTCTCGCCCACTGTTTCTCGCCCTCTGTTTTAGCCCCTCTGTTTCTCGCCCTCTGTTTCAGCCCCTCTGTTTCAGCCCCTCTGTTTCAGCCCCGCTGTTTCAGCCCCTCTGTTTTTCGCCCTCTGTTTCTCGCCCACTGTTTCTCGCCCCCTGTTTTAGCCCCTCTGTTTCTCGCCCTCTGTTTCAGCCCCTCTGTTTCAGCCCCTCTGTTTCAGCCCCTCTGTTTCTCGCCCTCTGTTTCAGCCCCTCTGTTTCTCGCCCTCTGTTTCAGCCCCTCTGATTCTCCCCCTCTGTTGCAACCCCTCTGTTTCAGCCCCTCTGTTTCTCGCCCTCTGTTTCAGCCCCTCTGTTTCAGCCCCTCTGTTTCAGCCCCTCTGTTTCTCGCCGTCTGTTTCAGCCCCTCTGTTTCTCGCCCTCTGTTTCAGCCCCTCTGTTTCAGCCCCTCTGTTTCAGCCCCTCTGTATCAGCCCCTCTATTTCAGCCCCTCTGTTTCTCGCCCTCTGTTTCTCGCCCTCTGTTTCAGCCCCTCTGTTTCAGCCCGTCTCTTTCAGCCCCTCTGTTTCAGCCCCTCTGTTTCTCGCCCTCTGTTTCTCGCCCTCTGTTTCTCGCCCTCTGTTTCTCGCTCTCTGTTTCTCGCCCTCTGTTTCTCGCTCTCTGTTTCAGCCCCTCTGTTTCAGCACCTCTGTTTCAGCCCCTCTGTTTCTCGCCCTCTGTTTCTCGCCCTCTGTTTCTCGCCCTCTGTTTCTCGCCCTCTGTTTCAGCCCCGCTGTTTCAGCCCCTCTGTTTCAGCCCCTCTGTTTCAGCCCCATTGTTTCTCGCCCTCTGTTTCAGCCCCTCTGTTTCAGCCCCTCTGTTTCAGCCCCTCTGTTTCAGCCCCTCTGTTTCTCGCCCTCTGTTTCAGCCCCTCTGTTTCTCGCCCTCTGTTTCAGCCCCACTGTTTCTCGCCCTCTGTTGCAGCCCCTCTGTTTCAGCCCATCTGTTTCAACCCCTCTGTTTCAGCCCCTCTGTTTCAGCCCCTCTGTTTCTCGCCCTCTTTTTCTCGCCCTCTGTTTCTCGCCCTCTGTTTCTCGCCCTCTGTTTCTCGCCCTCTGTTTCTCGCCCTCTGTTTCAGCCCCTCTGTTTCAGCCCCTCTGTTTCAGCCCCTCTGTTTCTCGCCCTCTGTTTCAGCCCCTCTGTTTCAGCCCCTCTGTTTCAGCCCCTCTGTTTCTCGCCCTCTGTTTCAGCCCCTCTGTTTCAGCCCCTCTGTTTCTCGCCCTCTGTTTCAGCCCCTCTGTTTCAGCCCCTCTGTATCAGCCCCTCTGTTTCAGCCCCTCTGTTTCAGCCCCTCTGTTTCAGCCCCTCTGTTTCTCGCCCTCTGTTTCAGCCCCTCTGTTTCTCGCCCTCTGTTTCTCGCCCTCTGTTTCAGCCCCTCTGTTTCAGCCCCTCTGTTTCAGCCCCTCGGTTTCAACCCCTCTGTTTCTCGCCCTCTGTTTCAGCCCCTCTGTTTCTCGCCCTCGGTTTCAGCCCCTCTGTTTCAGCCCCTCTGTATCAGCCCCTCTGTTTCAGGCCCTCTGTTTCTCGCCCTCTGTTTCTCGCCCTCTGTTTCAGCCCCTCTGTTTCAGCCCCTCTGTTTCAGCCCCTATGTTTCAGCCCCTCTGTTTCAGCCCCTCAGTTTCTCGCCCTCTGTTTCTCGCACTCTGTTTCTCGCTCTCTGTTTCTCTCCCTCTGTTTCTCGCCCTCTGTTTCAGCCCCTCTGTTTCAGCCCCTCTGTTTCAGCCCCTCTGTTTCAGCCCCTCTGTTTCTCGCCGTCTGTTTCAGCCCCTCTGTTTCTCGCACTCCGTTTCAGCCCCTCTGTTTCAGCCCCTCTGTATCAGCCCCTCTGTTTCAGCCCCTCTGTTTCTCGCCCTCTGTTTCTCGTCCTCTGTTTCAGCCCCTCTGTTTCAGCCCGTCTCTTTCAGCCACTCTGTTTCTCGCCCTCTGTTTCTCGCCCTCTGTTTCAGCCCCTCTATTTCAGCCCGTCTCTTTCAGCTCCTCTGTTTCAGCCCCTCTGTTTCTCGCCCTCTGTTTCTCGCCCTCTGTTTCTCGTCCTCTGTTTCTCGCTCTCTGTTTCTCGCCCTCTGTTTCTCGCTCTCTGTTAGGCCCCTCTGTTTCAGCCCCTCTGTATCAGCCCCTCTGTTTCAGCTCCTCTGTTTCTCGCCCTCTGTTTCTCGCCCTCTGTTAGGCCCCTCTGTTTCAGCCCCTCTGTATCAGCCCCTCTGTTTCAGCTCCTCTGTTTCTCGCCCTCTGTTTCTCGCCCTCTGTTTCAGCCCCTCTGTTTCAGCCCCTCTGTTTCAGCCCCTCTGTTTCAGCCCCTCTGATTCAGCCCCTCTGTTTCTCGACCTCTGTTTCTCGCTCTCTGTTTCTCGCCCTCTGTTTCTCTCCCTCTGTTTCAGCCCCTCTGTTTCAGCCCCTCTGTTTCAGCCCCTCTGTTTCTCGCCCTCTGTTTCTCGCCCTCTGTTTCAGCCCCTCTGTTTCAGCCCCTCTGTTTCAGCCCCTCTGTTTCAGCCCCTCTGTATCAGCCCCTCTGTTTCAGCCCATCTGTTTCAGCTCCTCTGTTTCTCCCCCTCTGTTTCTCGCCCTCTGTTTCTCGCTCTCTGTTTCTCACCCTCTCTTTCTCGCCCTCTGTTTCAGCCCCACTGTTTCAGCCCCTCTGTTTCAGCCCCTCTGTTTCTCGCCCTCTGTTTCAGCCCCTCTGTTTCTCGCCCTCTGTTTCAGCGCCTCTGTTTCAGCCCCTCTGTATCAGCCCCTCTGTATCAGCCCATCTGTTTCAGCCCCTCTGTTTCAGCCCCTCTGTTTCTCGCCCTCTGTTTCAGCCCCTCTGTTTCTCGCCCTCTGTTTTAGCCCCTCGGTATCAGCCCCTCTGTTTCAGCCCCTCTGTTTCTCGCCCTCTGTTTCTCGCCCTCTGTTTCAGACCCTCTGTTTCAGCCCCTCTGTTTCAGCCCCTCTGTTTCAGCCCCTCTGATTCAGCCCCTCTGTTTCTCGCCCTCTGTTTCTCTCCCTCTGTTTCTCGCTCTCTGTTTCTCGCCCTCTGATTCTCACCCTCTGTTTCAGCCCCTCTGTTTCAGCCCCTCTGTTTCAGCCCCTCTGTTTATCGCCGTCTGTTTCAGCCCCTCTGTTTCTCGCCCTCTGTTTCTCGCCCTCTGTTTCAGCCCCTCTGTTTCAGCCCCTCTGTATCAGCCCCTCTGTTTCAGCCCCTCTGTTTCAGCCCCTCTGTTTCAGCCCCTCTGTATCAGCCCCTCTGTTTCAGCCCCTCTGTTTCTCGCCCTCTGTTTCTCGCCCTCTGTTTCTCGCCCTCTGTTTCTCGTCACTGTTTCAGCCCCTCTGTTTCAGCCCCTCTGTTTCAGCCCATCTGTTTCAGCCACTCCGTTTCAGCCCCTCTGTTTCAGCCCCTCTGTTTCAGCCCGTCTGTTTCTCGCCCTCTGTTTCTCGCTCTCTGTTTCTCGCCCTCTGTTTCAGCCCCTCTGTTTCTCGCCCACTGTTTCAGCCCCTCTGTTTCTCGCCAAGTGTTTCAGCCCCTCTGTTTCTCCTCCTCTGTTTCAGCCCCTCTGTTTCAGCCCCTCTGTTTCCGCCCCTCATTTTCTCGCCCTCTGTTTCAGCCCCTCTGTTTCTCGCCCTCTGTTAGGCCCCTCTGTTTCAGCCCCTCTGTATCAGCCCCTCTGTTTCAGCTCCTCTGTTTCTCGCCCTCTGTTTCTCGCCCTCTGTTTCAGCCCCTCTGTTTCAGCCCCTCTGTTTCAGCCCCTCTGTTTCAGCCCCTCTGTTTCAGCCCCTCTGTTTCTCGCCCTCTGTTTCTCGCTCTCTGTTTCTCGCCCTCTGTTTCTCGCCCTCTGTTTCAGCCCCTCTGTTTCAGCCCCTCTGTTTCAGCCCCTCTGTTTCTCGCCCTCTGTTTCTCGCCCTCTGTTTCAGCCCCTCTGTTTCAGCCCCTCTGTTTCAGCCCCTCTGTATCAGCCCCTCTGTTTAAGCCCCTCTGTTTCAGCCCCTCTGTTTCTCCCCCTCTGTTTCTCGCCCTCTGTTTCTCGCTCTCTGTTTCTCACCCTCTGTTTCTCGCCCTCTGTTTCAGCCCCTCTGTTTCAGCCCCTCTGTTTCAGCCCCTCTGTTTCTCGCCCTCTGTTTCAGCCCCTCTGTTTCTCGCCCTCTGTTTCAGCTCCTCTGTTTCAGCCCCTCTGTATCAGCCCCTCTGTTTCAGCCCATCTGTTTCCGCCCCTCTGTTTCAGCCCCTCTGTTTCTCGCCCTCTGTTTCAGCCCCTCTGTTTCTCGCCCTCTGTTTTAGCCCCTCTGTATCAGCCCCTCTGTTTCAGCCCCTCTGTTTCTCGCCCTCTTTTTCTCGCCCTCTGTTTCAGCCCCTCTGTTTGAGCCCCTCTGTTTCAGCCCCTCTATTTCAGCCCCTCTGATTCAGCCCCTCTGTTTCTCGCCCTCTGATTCTCGCCCTCTGTTTCTCGCTCTCTGTTTCTCGCCCTCTGTTTTTCGCCCTCTGTTTCAGCCCCTCTGTTTCAGCCCCTCTGTTTCAGCCCCTCTGTTTATCGCCGTCTGTTTCAGCCCCTCTGCTTCTCGCCCTCTGTTTCAGCCCCTCTGTTTCAGCCCGTCTGTATCAACCCCTCTGTTTCAGCCCCTCTGTTTCTCGCCCTCTGTTTCTCGCCCTCTGTTTCAGCCCCTCTATTTCAGCCCGTCTCTTTCAGCCCCTCTGTTTCAGCCCCTCTGTTTCACGCCCTCTGTTTCTCGCCCTCTGTTTCTCGTCCTCTGTTTCTCGCTCTCTGTTTCTCGCCCTCTGTTTCTCGCTCTCTGTTTCAGCCCCTCTGTTTCAGCCCCTCTGTTTCAGCCCCTCTGTTTCTCGCCCTCTGTTTCTCGCCCACTGTTTCTCGCCCTCTGTTTTAGCCCCTCTGTTTCTCGCCCTCTGTTTCAGCCCCTCTGTTTCAGCCCCTCTGTTTCAGCCCCTCTGTTTCAGCCCCTCTGTTTTTCGCCCTCTGTTTCTCGCCCACTGTTTCTCGCCCCCTGTTTTAGCCCCTCTGTTTCTCGCCCTCTGTTTCAGCCCCTCTGTTTCAGCCCCTCTGTTTCAGCCCCTCTGTTTCTCGCCCTCTGTTTCAGCCCCTCTGTTTCTCGCCCTCTGTTTCAGCCCCTCTGATTCTCCCCCTCTGTTGCAGCCCCTCTGTTTCAGCCCCTCTGTTTCTCGCCCTCTGTTTCAGCCCCTCTGTTTCAGCCCCTCTGTTTCAGCCCCTCTGTTTCTCGCCGTCTGTTTCAGCCCCTCTGTTTCTCGCCCTCTGTTTCAGCCCCTCTGTTTCAGCCCCTCTGTTTCAGCCCCTCTGTATCAGCCCCTCTATTTCAGCCCCTCTGTTTCTCGCCCTCTGTTTCTCGCCCTCTGTTTCAGCCCCTCTGTTTCAGCCCGTCTCTTTCAGCCCCTCTGTTTCAGCCCCTCTGTTTCTCGCCCTCTGTTTCTCGCCCTCTGTTTCTCGCCCTCTGTTTCTCGCTCTCTGTTTCTCGCCCTCTGTTTCTCGCTCTCTGTTTCAGCCCCTCTGTTTCAGCACCTCTGTTTCAGCCCCTCTGTTTCTCGCCCTCTGTTTCTCGCCCACTGTTTCTCGCCCTCTGTTTCAGCCCCTCTGTTTCAGCCCCTCTGTTTCAGCCCCTCTGTTTCAGCCCCTCTGTTTCTCGCCCTCTGTTTCTCGCCCTCTGTTTCAGCCCCTCTGTTTCAGCACCTCTGTTTCAGCCCCTCTGTTTCAGCCCCATTGTTTCTCGCCCTCTGTTTCAGCCCCTCTGTTTCAGCCCCTCTGTTTCAGCCCCTCTGTTTCAGCCCCTCTGTTTCTCGCCCTCTGTTTCAGCCCCTCTGTTTCTCGCCCTCTGTTTCAGCCCCACTGTTTCTCGCCCTCTGTTGCAGCCCCTCTGTTTCAGCCCATCTGTTTCAACCCCTCTGTTTCAGCCCCTCTGTTTCAGCCCCTCTGTTTCTCGCCCTCTTTTTCTCGCCCTCTGTTTCTCGCCCTCTGTTTCTCGCCCTCTGTTTCTCGCCCTCTGTTTCTCGCCCTCTGTTTCAGCCCCTCTGTTTCAGCCCCTCTGTTTCAGCCCCTCTGTTTCTCGCCCTCTGTTTCAGCCCCTCAGTTTCAGCCCCTCTGTTTCAGCCCCTCTGTTTCTCGCCCTCTGTTTCAGCCCCTCTGTTTCAGCCCCTCTGTTTCTCGCCCTCTGTTTCAGCCCCTCTGTTTCAGCCCCTCTGTATCAGCCCCTCTGTTTCAGCCCCTCTGTTTCAGCCCCTCTGTTTCAGCCCCTCTGTTTCTCGCCCTCTGTTTCAGCCCCTCTGTTTCTCGCCCTCTGTTTCTCGCCCTCTGTTTCAGCCCCTCTGTTTCAGCCCCTCTGTTTCAGCCCCTCGGTTTCAACCCCTCTGTTTCTCGCCCTCTGTTTCAGCCCCTCTGTTTCTCGCCCTCTGTTTCAGCCCCTCTGTTTCAGCCCCTCTGTATCAACCCCTCTGTTTCAGGCCCTCTGTTTCTCGCCCTCTGTTTGTCGCCCTCTGTTTCTCGCCCTCTGTTTCTCGTCGAATGTTTCAGCCCCTCTGTTTCAGCCCCTCTGTTTCAGCCCATCTGTTTCAGCCCCTCTGTTTCAGCCCCTCTGTTTCAGCCCCACTGTTTCAGCCCCTCTGTTTCTCGCCCTCTGTTTCTCGCTCTCTGTTTCTCGCCCTCTGTTTCAGCCCCTCTGTTTCTCGCCCACTGTTTCAGCCCCTCTGTTTCTCGCCATGTGTTTCAGCCCCTCTGTTTCACCTCCTCTGTTTCAGCCCCTCTGTTTCAGCCCCTCTGTTTCCGCCCCTCATTTTCTCGCCCTCTGTTTCAGCCCCCTGTTTCTCGCCCTCTGTTTCAGCCCCTCTGTTTCAGCCCCTCTGTATCAGCCCCTCTGTTTCAGCTCCTCTGTTTCTCGCCCTCTGTTTCTCGCCCTCTGTTTCAGCCCCTCTGTTTCAGCCCCTCTGTTTCAGCCACTCTGTTTCAGCCCCTCTGTTTCTCGCCCTTTGTTTCTCGCCCTCTGTTTCTCGCTCTCTGTTACTCGCCCTCTGTTTCTCTCCCTCTGATTCAGCCCCTCTGTTTCAGACCCTCTGTTTCAGCCCCTCTGTTTCTCGCCCTCTGTTTCTCGCCCTCTGTTTCAGCCCCTCTGTTTCAGCCCCTCTGTTTCAGCCCGTCTCTTTCAGCCCCTCTCTTTCAGCCCCTCTGTTTCTCGCCCTCTGTTTCTCGCCCTCTGTTTCTCGCCCTCTGCTTCTCGCTCTCTGTTTCTCGCCCTCTGGTTCTCGCTCTCTGTTTCAGCCCCACTGTTTCAGCCCCTCTGTTTCAGCCCCTCTGTTTCAGCCCCTCTGTTTCTCGCCCTCTGTTTCTCGCCCTCTGTTTCAGCCCCTCTGTTTCAGCCCCTCTGTTTCAGCCCCTCTGTTTCTCGCCCTCTGTTTCTCGCCCTCTGTTTCAGCCCCTCTGTTTCAGCCCCTCTGTTTCAGCCCCTCTGTTTCAGCCCCTCTGATTCAGCCCCTCAGTTTCTCGCCCTCTGTTTCTCGCCCTCTGTTTCTCGCTCTCTGTTTCTCTCCCTCTGTTTCTCGCCCTCTGTTTCAGCCCCTCTGTTTCAGCCCCTCTGTTTCAGCCCCTCTGTTTCAGCCCCTCTGTTTCTCGCCGTCTGTTTCAGCCCCTCTGTTTCTCGCCCTCCGTTTCAGCCCCTCTGTTTCAGCCCCTCTGTATCAGCCCCTCTGTTTCAGCCCCTCTGTTTCTCGCCCTCTGTTTCTCGTCCTCTGTTTCAGCCCCTCTGTTTCAGCCCGTCTCTTTCAGCCCCTCTGTTTCAGCCCCTCTCTTTCTCGCCCTCTGTTTCTCGCCCTCTGTTTCTCGCCCTCTGTTTCTCGCTCTCTGTTTCTCGCCCTCTGGTTCTCGCTCTCTGTTTCAGCCCCTCTGTTTCAGCCCCTCTGTTTCAGCCCCTCTGTTTCTCGCCCTCTGTTTCCCGCCCACTGTTTCTCGCCCTCTGTTTCAGCCCCTCTGTTTCAGCCCCTCTGTTTCAGCCCCTCTGTTTCAGCCCCTCTGTTTCTCGCCCTCTGTTTCAGCCCCTCTGTTTCAGCCCCTCTGTTTCAGCCCCTCTGTTTCTCGGCCTCTGTTTCAGCCCCTCTGTTTCTCGCCCTCTGTTTCTCGCGCTCTGTTGCAGCCCCTCTGTTTCAGCCACTCTGTTTCAACCGCTCTGTTTCAGCCCCTCTGTTTCAGCCCCTCTGTTTCTCGCCCCCTTTTTCTCGCCCTCTGTTTCTCGCCCTGTTTCTCGCCCTCTGTTTCTCGCCCTCTGTTTCTCGCCTTCTGTTTCTCGCCCTCTGTTTCAGCCCCTCTGTTTCAGCCCCTCTGTTTCAGCCCCTCTGTTTCTCGCCCTCTGTTTCAGCCCCTCTGTTTCAGCCCCTCTGTTTCAGCCCCTCTGTTTCTCGCCCTCTGTTTCAGACCCTCTGTTTCAGCCCCTCTGTTTCATCCCCTCTGTTTCATCCCCTCTGTTTCTCGCCCTCTGTTTCAGCCCCACTGTTTCAGCCCCTCTGTTTCTCGCCCTCTGTTTCAGCCCCTCTGTTTCAGCCCCTCTGTTTCAGCCCCTCTGTTTCAGCCCCTCTGTTTCTCCCCCTCTGTTTCTCGCCCTCTGTTTCTCGCTCTCTGTTTCTCGCCCTCTGTTTCTCGCCCTCTGTTTCAGCCCCTATGTTTCAGCCCCTCTGTTTCAGCCCCTCTGTTTCAGCCCCTCTGTTTCTCGCCCTCTGTTTCAGCCCCTCTGTTTCTCGCCGTCTGTTTCAGCCCCTCTGTTTCAGCCCCTCTGTATCAGCCCCTCTGTTTCAGCCCCTCTGTTTCTCGCCCTCTGTTTCTCGCCCTCTGTTTCTCGCCCTCTGTTTCAGCCCCTCTGTTTCAGCCCCTCTGTTTCTCGCCCTCTGTTTCTCGCCCACTGTTTCTCGCCCTCTGTTTCAGCCCCTCTGTTTCAGCCCCTCTGTTTCAGCCCCTCTGTTTCAGCCCCTCTGTATCAGCCCCTCTGTTTCAGCTCCTCTGTTTCAGCCCCTCTGTTTCTCCCCATCTGTTTCTCGCTCTCTGTTTCTCGCTCTCTGTTTCTCACCGTCTGTTTCTCGCCCTCTGTTTCAGCCCCTCTGTTTCAGCCCCTCTGTATCAGCCCCTCTGTTTCAGCCCCTCTGTTTCTCGCCCTCTGTTTCTCGCCCACTGTTTCAGCCCCTCTGTTTCAGCCCGTCTCTTTCAGCCCCTCTGTTTCAGCCCCTCTGTTTCTCGCCCTCTGTTTCTCGACCTCTGTTTCTCGCCCTCTGTTTCTCGCTCTCTGTTTCTCGCCCTCTGTTTCTCCCTCTCTGTTTCAGCCCCTCTGTTTCAGCCCCTCAGTTTCAGCCCCTCTGTTTCTCGCCCTCTGTTTCTCGTCCACTGTTTCTCGCCCTCTGTTTCAGCCCCTCTGTTTCTCGCCCTCTGTTTCAGCCCCTCTGTTTCAGCCCCTCTGTTTCAGCCCCTCTGTTTCTCGCCCTCTGTTTCTCGCACTCTGTTTCAGCACCTCTGTTTCAGAGCGTCTCTTCCAGCCCCTCTGTTTCAGCCCCTCTGTTTCTCGCCCTCTGTTTTTCGCCCTCTGTTTCTCGCCCTCTGTTTCTCGCTCTCAGTTTCTCGTCCTCTGGTTCTCGCTCTCTGTTTCAGCCCCTCTGTTTCAGCCCCTCTGTTTCAGCCCCTCTGTTTCTCGCCCTCTGTTTCTCGCACACTGTTTCTCGCCCTCTGTTTCAGCCCCTCTGTTTCAGCCCCTCTGTTTCAGCCCCTCTGTTTCAGCCCCTCTGTTTCTCGCCCAGTGTTTCAGCCCCTCTGTTTCAGCCCCTCTGTTTCAGCCCCTCTGTTTCAGCCCCTCTGTTTCTCGCCCTCTGTTTCAGCCCCTCTGTTTCTCGCCCTTTGTTTCAGCCCCTCTGTTTCTCGCCCTCTGTTGCAGCCCCTCTGTTTCAGCCCCTCTGTTTCAACCCCACTGTTTCAGCCCCTCTGTTTCAGCCCCTCTGTTTCTCGCCCTCTGTTTCTCGCTCTCTGTTTCTCGCCCACTGTTTCTCGCCCTCTGTTTCTCGCCCTCTGTTTCTCGCCCTCTGTTTCTCGCCCTCTGTTTCAGCCCCTCTGTTTCAGCCCCTCTGTTTCAGCCCCTCTATTTCTCGAACTCTGTTTCAGCCCCTCTGTTTCAGCCCCTCTGTTTCAGCCCCTCTGTTTCTCGCCCTCTGTTTCAGACCCTCTGTTTCAGCCCCTCTGTTTCATCTCCTCTGTTTCAGCCCCTCTGTTTCAACCGCTCTGTTTCAGCCCCTCTGTTTCTCCCCCTCTGTTTCTCGCCCTCTGTTTCTCGCTCTCTGTTTCTCACCCTCTGTTTCTCGCACTCTGTTTCAGCCCCTCTGTTTCAGCCCCTCTGTTTCAGCCCCTCTGTTTCAGCCCCTCTGTTTTTCGCCTTCTGTTTCATCCCCTCTGTTTCTCGCCCTCTGTTTCAGCCCCTCTGTTTCAGCCCCTCTGTATCAGCCACTCTGTTTCAGCCCCTCTGTTTCAGCCCCTCTGTTTCAGCCCCTCTGTTTCTCGCCCTCTGTTTCAGCCCCTCTGTTTCTCGCCCTCTGTTTCAGCCCCTCTGTATCAGCCCCTCTGTTTCAGCCCATCTGTTTCTCGCCCTGTGTTTCTCGCCTTCTGTTTCAGCCCCTCTGTTTCAGCCCCTCTATTTCAGCCCCTCTGTTTCAGCCCCTCTGTTTCTCGCCCTCTTTTTCTCGCCCTCTGTTTCAGCCCCTCTGTTTGAGCCCCTCTGTTTCAGCCCCTCTATTTCAGCCCCTCTGATTCAGCCCCTCTGTTTCTCGCCCTCTGATTCTCGCCCTCTGTTTCTCGCTCTCTGTTTCTCGCCCTCTGTTTTTCGCCCTCTGTTTCAGCCCCTCTGTTTCAGCCCCTCTGTTTCAGCCCCTCTGTTTATCGCCGTCTGTTTCAGCCCCTCTGCTTCTCGCCCTCTGTTTCAGCCCCTCTGTTTCAGCCCGTCTGTATCAACCCCTCTGTTTCAGCCACTCTGTTTCTCGCCCTCTGTTTCTCGCCCTCTGTTTCAGCCCCTCTATTTCAGCCCGTCTCTTTCAGCCCCTCTGTTTCAGCCCCTCTGTTTCTCGCCCTCTGTTTCTCGCCCTCTGTTTCTCGTCCTCTGTTTCTCGCTCTCTGTTTCTCGCCCTCTGTTTCTCGCTCTCTGTTTCAGCCCCTCTGTTTCAGCCCCTCTGTTTCAGCCCCTCTGTTTCTCGCCCTCTGTTTCTCGCCCACTGTTTCTCGCCCTCTGTTTTAGCCCCTCTGTTTCTCACCCTCTGTTTCAGCCCCTCTGTTTCAGCCCCTCTGTTTCAGCCCCTCTGTTTCAGCCCCTCTGTTTTTCGCCCTCTGTTTCTCGCCCACTGTTTCTCGCCCCCTGTTTTAGCCCCTCTGTTTCTCGCCCTCTGTTTCAGCCCCTCTGTTTCAGCCCCTCTGTTTCAGCCCCTCTGTTTCAGCCCCTCTGTTTCTCGCCCTCTGTTTCAGCCCCTCTGTTTCAGACCCTCTGTTTCAGCCCCTCTGTTTCAGCCCCTCTGTTTTTCGCCCTCTGTTTCTCGCCCACTGTTTCTCGCCCCCTGTTTTAGCCCCTCTGTTTCTCGCCCTCTGTTTCAGCCCCTCTGTTTCAGCCCCTCTGTTTCAGCCCCTCTGTTTCAGCCCCTCTGTTTCTCGCCCTCTGTTTCAGCCCCTCTGTTTCTCGCCCTCTGTTTCAGCCCCTCTGATTCTCCCCCTCTTTTGCAGCCCCTCTGTTTCAGCCCCTCTGTTTCTCGCCCTCTGTTTCAGCCCCTCTGTTTCAGCCCCTCTGTTTCAGCCCCTCTGTTTCTCGCCGTCTGTTTCAGCCCCTCTGTTTCTCGCCCTCTGTTTCAGCGCCTCTGTTTCAGCCCCTCTGTATCAGCCCCTCTATTTCAGCCCCTCTGTTTCTCGCCCTCTGTTTCTCGCCCTCTGTTTCAGCCCCTCTGTGTCAGCCCGTCTCTTTCAGCCCCTCTGTTTCAGCCCCTCTGTTTCTCGCCCTCTGTTTCTCGCCCTCTGTTTCTCGCCCTCTGTTTCTCGCTCTCTGTTTCTCGCCCTCTGTTTCTCGCTCTCTGTTTCAGCCCCTCTGTTTCAGCACCTCTGTTTCAGCCCCTCTGTTTCTCGCCCTCTGTTTCTCGCCCACTGTTTCTCGCCCTCTGTTTCAGCCCCTCTGTTTCAGCCCCTCTGTTTCAGCCCCTCTGTTTCAGACCCTCTGTTTCTCGCCCTCTGTTTCTCGCCCTCTGTTTCAGCCCCTCTGTTTCAGCCCCTCTGTTTCAGCCCCTCTGTTTCAGCCCCATTGTTTCTCGCCCTCTGTTTCAGCCCCTCTGTTTCAGCCCCTCTGTTTCAGCCCCTCTGTTTCAGCCCCTCTGTTTCTCGCCCTCTGTTTCAGCCCCTCTGTTTCTCGCCCTCTGTTTCAGCCCCACTGTTTCTCGCCCTCTGTTGCAGCCCCTCTGTTTCAGCCCATCTGTTTCAACCCCTCTGTTTCAGCCCCTCTGTTTCTCGCCCTCTGTTTCAGCCCCTCTGTTTCAGCCCCTCTGTATCAGCCCCTCTATTTCAGCCCCTCTGTTTCTCGCCCTCTGTTTCTCGCCCTCTGTTTCAGCCCCTCTGTTTCAGCCGGTCTCTTTCAGCCCCTCTGTTTCAGCCCCTCTGTTTCTCGCCCTCTGTTTCTCGCTTCTGTTTCTCGCCCTCTGTTTCTCGCTCTCTGTTTCTCGCCCTCTGTTTCTCGCTCTCTGTTTCAGCCCCTCTGTTTCAGCACCTCTGTTTCAGCCCCTCTGTTTCTCGCCCTCTGTTTCTCGCCCACTGTTTCTCGCCCTCTGTTTCAGCCCCTCTGTTTCAGCCCCTCTGTTTCAGCCCCTCTGTTTCAGCCCCTCTGTTTCTCGCCCTCTGTTTCTCGCCCTCTGTTTCAGCCCCTCTGTTTCAGCCCCTCTGTTTCAGCCCCTCTGTTTCAGCCGCATTGTTTCTCGCCCTCTGTTTCAGCCCCTCTGTTTCAGCCCCTCTGTTTCAGCCCCTCTGTTTCAGCCCCTCTGTTTCTCGCCCTCTGTTTCAGCCCCTCTGTTTCTCGCCCTCTGTTTCAGCCCCACTGTTTCTCGCCCTCTGTTGCAGCCCCTCTGTTTCAGCCCATCTGTTTCAACCTCACTGTTTCAGCCCCTCTGTTTCAGCCCCTCTGTTTCTCGCCCTCTTTTTCTCGCCCTCTGTTTCTCGCCCTCTGTTTCTCGCCCTCTGTTTCTCGCCCTCTGTTTCTCGCCCTCTGTTTCTCGCCCTCTGTTTCAGCCCCTCTGTTTCAGCCCCTCTGTTTCAGCCCCTCTGTTTCTCGCCCTCTGTTTCAGCCCCTCTGTTTCAGCCCCTCTGTTTCAGCCCCTCTGTTTCACGCCCTCTGTTTCAGCCCCTCTGTTACAGCCCCTCTGTTTCTCGCCCTCTGTTTCAGCACCTCTGTTTCAGCCCCTCTGTATCAGCCCCTCTGTTTCAGCCCCTCTGTTTCAGCCCCTCTGTTTCAGCCCCTCTGTTTCTCGCCATCTGTTTCAGCCCCTCTGTTTCTCGCCCTCTGTTTCTCGCCCTCTGTTTCAGCCCCTCTGTTTCAGCCCCTCTGTTTCATCCCCTCGGTTTCAACCCCTCTGTTTCTCGCCCTCTGTTTCAGCCCCTCTGTTTCTCGCCCTCTGTTTCAGCCCCTCTGTTTCAGCCCCTCTGTATCAGCCCCTCTGTTTCAGGCCCTCTGTTTCTCGCCCTCTGTTTGTCGCCCTCTGTTTCTCGCCCTCTGTTTCTCGTCGAATGTTTCAGCCCCTCTGTTTCAGCCCCTCTGTTTCAGCCCATCTGTTTCAGCCCCTCTGTTTCAGCCCCTCTGTTTCAGCCCCTCTGTTTCAGCCCCTCTGTTTCTCGCCCTCTGTTTCTCGCTCTCTGTTTCTCGCCCTCTGTTTCAGCCCCTCTGTTTCTCGCCCACTGTTTCAGCCCCTCTGTTTCTCGCCATGTGTTACAGCCCCTCTGTTTCACCTCCTCTGTTTCAGCCCCTCTGTTTCAGCCCCTCTGTTTCCGCCCCTCATTTTCTCGCCCTCTGTTTCAGCCCCCTGTTTCTCGCCCTCTGTTTCAGCCCCTCTGTTTCAGCCCCTCTGTATCAGCCCCTCTGTTTCAGCTCCTCTGTTTCTCGCCCTCTGTTTCTCGCCCTCTGTTTCAGCCCCTCTGTTTCAGCCCCTCTGTTTCAGCCACTCTGTTTCAGCCCCTCTGTTTCTCGCCCTCTGTTTCTCGCCCTCTGTTTCTCGCTCTCTGTTACTCGCCCTCTGTTTCTCTCCCTCTGATTCAGCCCCTCTGTTTCAGACCCTCTGTTTCAGCCCCTCTGTTTCTCGCCCTCTGTTTCTCGCCCTCTGTTTCAGCCCCTCTGTTTCAGCCCCTCTGTTTCAGCCCCTCTGTTTCAGCCCGTCTCTTTCAGCCCCTCTGTTTCAGCCCCTCTGTTTCTCGCCCTCTGTTTCTCTCCCTCTGTTTCTCGCCCTCTGTTTCTCGCTCTCTGTTTCTCGCCCTCTGGTTCTCGCTCTCTGTTTCAGCCCCACTGTTTCAGCCCCTCTGTTTCAGCCCCTCTGTTTCAGCCCCTCTGTTTCTCGCCCTCTGTTTCTCGCCCTCTGTTTCAGCCCCTCTGTTTCAGCCCCTCTGTTTCAGCCCCTCTGTTTCTCGCCCTCTGTTTCTCGCCCTCTGTTTCAGCCCCTCTGTTTCAGCCCCTCTGTTTCAGCCCCTCTGTTTCAGCCCCTCTGATTAAGCCCCTCAGTTTCTCGCCCTCAGTTTCTCGCCCTCTGTTTCTCGCTCTCTGTTTCTCTCCCTCTGTTTCTCGCCCTCTGTTTCAGCCCCTCTGTTTCAGCCCCTCTGTTTCAGCCCCTCTGTTTCAGCCCCTCTGTTTCTCGCCGTCTGTTTCAGCCCCTCTGTTTCTCCCCCTCTGTTGCAGCCCCTCTGTTTCAGCCCCTCTGTATCAGCCCCTCTGTTTCAGCCCCTCTGTTTCTCGCCCTCTGTTTCTCGCCCTCTGTTTCAGCCCCTCTGTTTCTCGCCCTCTGTTTCAGCCCCTCTGTATCAGCCCCTCTGTTTCAGCCCATCTGTTTCTCGCCCTGTGTTTCTCGCCTTCTGTTTCAGCCCCTCTGTTTCAGCCCCTCTATTTCAGCCCCTCTGTTACAGCCCCTCTGTTTCTCGCCCTCTTTTTCTCGCCCTCTGTTTCAGCCCCTCTGTTTGAGCCCCTCTGTTTCAGCCCCTCTATTTCAGCCCCTCTGATTCAGCCCCTCTGTTTCTCGCCCTCTGATTCTCGCCCTCTGTTTCTCGCTCTCTGTTTCTCGCCCTCTGTTTTTCGCCCTCTGTTTCAACCCCTCTGTTTCAGCCCCTCTGTTTCAGCCCCTCTGTTTATCGCCGTCTGTTTCAGCCCCTCTGCTTCTCGCCCTCTGTTTCAGCCCCTCTGTTTCAGCCCGTCTGTATCAACCCCTCTTTTTCAGCCACTCTGTTTCTCGCCCTCTGTTTCTCGCCCTCTGTTTCAGCCCCTCTATTTCAGCCCGTCTCTTTCAGCCCCTCTGTTTCAGCCCCTCTGTTTCTCGCCCTCTGTTTCTCGCCCTCTGTTTCTCGTCCTCTGTTTCTCGCTCTCTGTTTCTCGCCCTCTGTTTCTCGCTCTCTGTTTCAGCCCCTCTGTTTCAGCCCCTCTGTTTCAGCCCCTCTGTTTCTCGCCCTCTGTTTCTCGCCCACTGTTTCTCGCCCTCTGTTTTAGCCCCTCTGTTTCTCGCCCTCTGTTTCAGCCCCTCTGTTTCAGCCCCTCTGTTTCAGCCCCTCTGTTTCAGCCCCTCTGTTTTTCGCCCTCTGTTTCTCGCCCACTGATTCTCGCCCCCTGTTTTAGCCCCTCTGTTTCTCGCCCTCTGTTTCAGCCCCTCTGTTTCAGCCCCTCTGTTTCAGCCCCTCTGTTTCAGCCCCTCTGTTTCTCGCCCTCTGTTTCAGCCCCTCTGTTTCAGACCCTCTGTTTCAGCCCCTCTGTTTCAGCCCCTCTGTTTTTCGCCCTCTGTTTCTCGCCCACTGTTTCTCGCCCCCTGTTTTAGCCCCTCTGTTTCTCGCCCTCTGTTTCAGCCCCTCTGTTTCAGCCCCTCTGTTTCAGCCCCTCTGTTTCTCGCCCTCTGTTTCATCCCCTCTGTTTCTCGCCCTCTGTTTCAGCCCCTCTGATTCTCCCCCTCTTTTGCAGCCCCTCTGTTTCAGCCCCTCTGTTTCTCGCCCTCTGTTTCAGCCCCTCTGTTTCAGCCCCTCTGTTTCAGCCCCTCTGTTTCTCGCCGTCTGTTTCAGCCCCTCTGTTTCTCGCCCTCTGTTTCAGCCCCTCTGTTTCAGCCCCTCTGTATCAGCCCCTCTATTTCAGCCCCTCTGTTTCTCGCCCTCTGTTTCTCGCCCTCTGTTTCAGCCCCTCTGTTTCAGCCCGTCTCTTTCAGCCCCTCTGTTTCAGCCCCTCTGTTTCTCGCCCTCTGTTTCTCGCCCTCTGTTTCTCGCCCTCTGTTTCTCGCTCTCTGTTTCTCGCCCTCTGTTTCTCGCTCTCTGTTTCAGCCCCTCTGTTTCAGCACCTCTGTTTCAGCCCCTCTGTTTCTCGCCCTCTGTTTCTCGCCCACTGTTTCTCGCCCTCTGTTTCAGCCCCTCTGTTTCAGCCCCTCTGTTTCAGCCCCTCTGTTTCAGACCCTCTGTTTCTCGCCCTCTGTTTCTCGCCCTCTGTTTCAGCCCCTCTGTTTCAGCCCCTCTGTTTCAGCCCCTCTGTTTCAGCCCCATTGTTTCTCGCCCTCTGTTTCAGCCCCTCTGTTTCAGCCCCTCTGTTTCAGCCCCTCTGTTTCAGCCCCTCTGTTTCTCGCCCTCTGTTTCAGCCCCTCTGTTTCTCGCCCTCTGTTTCAGCCCCACTGTTTCTCGCCCTCTGTTGCAGCCCCTCTGTTTCAGCCCATCTGTTTCAACCCCTCTGTTTCAGCCCCTCTGTTTCTCGCCCTCTGTTTCAGCCCCTCTGTTTCAGCCCCTCTGTATCAGCCCCTCTATTTCAGCCCCTCTGTTTCTCGCCCTCTGTTTCTCGCCCTCTGTTTCAGCCCCTCTGTTTCAGCCCGTCTCTTTCAGCCCCTCTGTTTCAGCCCCTCTGTTTCTCGCCCTCTGTTTCTCGCCCTCTGTTTCTCGCCCTCTGTTTCTCGCTCTCTGTTTCTCGCCCTCTGTTTCTCGCTCTCTGTTTCAGCCCCTCTGTTTCAGCACCTCTGTTTCAGCCCCTCTGTTTCTCGCCCTCTGTTTCTCGCCCACTGTTTCTCGCCCTCTGTTTCAGCCCCTCTGTTTCAGCCCCTCTGTTTCAGCCCCTCTGTTTCAGCCCCTCTGTTTCACGCCCTCTGTTTCTCGCCCTCTGTTTCAGCCCCTCTGTTTCAGCCCCTCTGTTTCAGCCCCTCTGTTTCAGCCCCATTGTTTCTCGCCCTCTGTTTCAGCCCCTCTGTTTCAGCCCCTCTGTTTCAGCCCCTCTGTTTCAGCCCCTCTGTTTCTCGCCCTCTGTTTCAGCCCCTCTGTTTCTCGCCCTCTGTTTCAGCCCCACTGTTTCTCGCCCTCTGTTGCAGCCCCTCTGTTTCAGCCCATCTGTTTCAACCCCTCTGTTTCAGCCCCTCTGTTTCAGCCCCTCTGTTTCTCGCCCTCTTTTTCTCGCCCTCTGATTCTCGCCCTCTGTTTCTCGCCCTCTGTTTCTCGCCCTCTGTTTCTCGCCCTCTGTTTCTCGCCCTCTGTTTCAGCCCCTCTGTTTCAGCCCCTCTGTTTCAGCCCCTCTGTTTCTCGCCCTCTGTTTCAGCCCCTCTGTTTCAGCCCCTCTGTTTCAGCCCCTCTGTTTCTCGCCCTCTGTTTCAGCCCCTCTGTTACAGCCCCTCTGTTTCTCGCCCTCTGTTTCAGCCCCTCTGTTTCAGCCCCTCTGTGTCAGCCCCTCTGTTTCAGCCCCTCTGTTTCAGCCCCTCTGTTTCAGCCCCTCTGTTTCTCGCCCTCTGTTTCAGCCGCTCTGTTTCTCGCCCTCTGTTTCTCGCCCTCTGTTTCAGCCCCTCTGTTTCAGCCCCTCTGTTTCAGCCCCTCGGTTTCAACCCCTCTGTTTCTCGCCCTCTGTTTCAGCCCCTCTGTTTCTCGCCCTCTGTTTCAGCCCCTCTGTTTCAGCCCCTCTGTATCAGCCCCTCTGTTTCAGGCCCTCTGTTTCTCGCCCTCTGTTTGTCGCCCTCTGTTTCTCGCCCTCTGTTTCTCGTCGAATGTTTCAGCCCCTCTGTTTCAGCCCCTCTGTTTCTCGCCCATCTGTTTCAGCCCCTCTGTTTCAGCCCCTCTGTTTCAGCCCCTCTGTTTCAGCCCCTCTGTTTCTCGCCCTCTGTTTCTCGCTCTCTGTTTCTCGCCCTCTGTTTCAGCCCCTCTGTTTCTCGCCCACTGTTTCAGCCCCTCTGTTTCTCGCCATGTGTTTCAGCCCCTCTGTTTCACCTCCTCTGTTTCAGCCCCTCTGTTTCAGCCCCTCTGTTTCCGCCCCTCATTTTCTCGCCCTCTGTTTCAGCCCCCTGTTTCTCGCCCTCTGTTTCAGCCCCTCTGTTTCAGCCCCTCTGTATCAGCCCCTCTGTTTCAGCTCCTCTGTTTCTCGCCCTCTGTTTCTCGCCCTCTGTTTCAGCCCCTCTGTTTCAGCCCCTCTGTTTCAGCCACTCTGTTTCAGCCCCTCTGTTTCTCGCCCTCTGTTTCTCGCCCTCTGTTTCTCGCTCTCTGTTACTCGCCCTCTGTTTCTCTCCCTCTGATTCAGCCCCTCTGTTTCAGACCCTCTGTTTCAGCCCCTCTGTTTCTCGCCCTCTGTTTCTCGCCCTCTGTTTCAGCCCCTCTGTTTCAGCCCCTCTGTTTCAGCCCCTCTGTTTCAGCCCGTCTCTTTCAGCCCCTCTGTTTCAGCCCCTCTGTTTCTCGCCCTCTGTTTCTCGCCCACTGTTTCTCGCCCTCTGTTTCTCGCTCTCTGTTTCTCGCCCTCTGGTTCTCGCTCTCTGTTTCAGCCCCACTGTTTCAGCCCCTCTGTTTCAGCCCCTCTGTTTCAGCCCCTCTGTTTCTCGCCCTCTGTTTCTCGCCCTCTGTTTCAGCCCCTCTGTTTCAGCCCCTCTGTTTCAGCCCCTCTGTTTCTCGCCCTCTGTTTCTCGCCCTCTGTTTCAGCCCCTCTGTTTCAGCCCCTCTGTTTCAGCCCCTCTGTTTCAGCCCCTCTGATTCAGCCCCTCAGTTTCTCGCCCTCTGTTTCTCGCCCTCTGTTTCTCGCTCTCTGTTTCTCTCCCTCTGTTTCTCGCCCTCTGTTTCAGCCCCTCTGTTTCAGCCCCTCTGTTTCAGCCCCTCTGTTTCAGCCCCTCTGTTTCTCGCCGTCTGTTTCAGCCCCTCTGTTTCTCCCCCTCTGTTGCAGCCCCTCTGTTTCAGCCCCTCTGTATCAGCCCCTCTGTTTCAGCCCCTCTGTTTCTCGCCCTCTGTTTCTCGTCCTCTGTTTCAGCCCCTCTGTTTCAGCCCGTCTCTTTCAGCCCCTCTGTTTCAGCCCCTCTCTTTCTCGCCCTTTGTTTCTCGCCCTCTGTTTCTCGCCCTCTGTTTCTCGCTCTCTGTTTCTCGCCCTCTGGTTCTCGCTCTCTGTTTCAGCCCCTCTGTTTCAGCCCCTCTGTTTCAGCCCCTCTGTTTCTCGCCCTCTGTTTCCCGCCCACTGTTTCTCGCCCTCTGTTTCAGCCCCTCTGTTTCAGCCCCTCTGTTTCAGCCCCTCTGTTTCAGCCCCTCTGTTTCTCGCCCTCTGTTTCAGCCCCTCTGTTTCAGCCCCTCTGTTTCAGCCCCTCTGTTTCTCGCCCTCTGTTTCAGCCCCTCTGTTTCTCGCCCTCTGTTTCTCGCGCTCTGTTGCAGCCCCTCTGTTTCAGCCCCTCTGTTTCAACCGCTCTGTTTCAGCCCCTCTGTTTCAGCGCCTCTGTTTCTCGCCCCCTTTTTCTCGCCCTCTGTTTCTCGCCCTGTTTCTCGCCCTCTGTTTCTCGCCCTCTGTTTCTCGCCTTCTGTTTCTCGCCCTCTGTTTCAGCCCCTCTGTTTCAGCCCCTCTGTTTCAGCCCCTCTGTTTCTCGCCCTCTGTTTCAGCCCCTCTGTTTCAGCCCCTCTGTTTCAGCCCCTCTGTTTCTCGCCCTCTGTTTCAGACCCTCTGTTTCAGCCCCTCTGTTTCATCCCCTCTGTTTCAGCCCCTCTGTTTCTCGCCCTCTGTTTCAGCATCACTGTTTCAGCCCCTCTGTTTCTCGCCCTCTGTTCCAGCCCCTCTGTTTCAGCCCCTCTGTTTCAGCCCCTCTGTTTCAGCCCCTCTGTTTCTCCCCCTCTGTTTCTCGCCCTCTGTTTCTCGCTCTCTGTTTCTCGCCCTCTGTTTCTCGCCCTCTGTTTCAGCCCCTCTGTTTCAGCCCCTCTGTTTCAGCCCCTCTGTTTCGGCCCCTCTGTTTCTCGCCCTCTGTTTCAGCCCCTCTGTTTCTCGCCGTCTGTTTCAGCCCCTCTGTTTCAGCCCCTCTGTATCAGCCCCTCTGTTTCAGCCCCTCTGTTTCTCGCCCTCTGTTTCTCGCCCTCTGTTTCTCGCCCTCTGTTTCAGCCCCTCTGTTTCAGCCCCTCTGTTTCTCGCCCTCTGTTTCAGCCCCTCTGTTTCAGCCCCTCTGTTTCAGCCCCTCTGTTTCAGCACCTCTGTATCAGCCCCTCTGTTTCAGCTCCTCTGTTTCAGCCCCTCTGTTTCTCCCCATCTGTTTCTCGCCCTCTGTTTCTCGCTCTCTGTTTCTCACCGTCTGTTTCTCGCCCTCTGTTTCAGCCCCTCTGTTTCAGCCCCTCTGTATCAGCCCCTCTGTTTCAGCCCCTCTGTTTCTCGCCCTCTGTTTCTCGCCCACTGTTTCAGCCCCTCTGTTTCAGCCCGTCTCTTTCAGCCCCTCTGTTTCAGCCCCTCTGTTTCTCGCCCTCTGTTTCTCGACCTCTGTTTCTCGCCCTCTGTTTCTCGCTCTCTGTTTCTCGCCCTCTGTTTCTCCCTCTCTGTTTCAGCCCCTCTGTTTCAGCCCCTCTGTTTCAGCCCCTCTGTTTCTCGCCCTCTGTTTCTCGTCCACTGTTTCTCGCCCTCTGTTTCAGCCCCTCTGTTTCTCGCCCTCTGTTTCAGCCCCACTGTTTCAGCCCATCTGTTTCAGCCCCTCTGTTTCTCGCCCTCTGTTTCTCGCCCTCTGTTTCAGCCCCTCTGTTTCAGACCGTCTCTTCCAGCCCCTCTGTTTCAGCCCCTCTGTTTCTCGCCCTCTGTTTCTCGCCCTCTGTTTCTCGCCCTCTGTTTCTCGCTCTCAGTTTCTCGTCCTCTGGTTCTCGCTCTCTGTTTCAGCCCCTCTGTTTCAGCCCCTCAGTTTCAGCCCCTCTGTTTCTCGCCCTCTGTTTCTCGCACACTGTTTCTCGCCCTCTGTTTCAGCCCCTCTGTTTCAGCCCCTCTGTTTCAGCCCCTCTGTTTCAGCCCCTCTGTTTCTCGCCCTCTGTTTCAGCCCCTCTGTTTCAGCCCCTCTGTTTCAGCCCCTCTGTTTCAGCCCCTCTGTTTCTCGCCCTCTGTTTCAGCCCCTCTGTTTCTCGCCCTTTGTTTCAGCCCCTCTGTTTCTCGCCCTCTGTTGCAGCCCCTCTGTTTCAGCCCCTCTGTTTCAACCCCACTGTTTCAGCCCCTCTGTTTCAGCCCCTCTGTTTCTCGCCCTCTGTTTCTCGCTCTCTGTTTCTCGCCCACTGTTTCTCGCCCTCTGTTTCTCGCCCTCTGTTTCTCGCCCTCTGTTTCTCGCCCTCTGTTTCAGCCCCTCTGTTTCAGCCCCTCTGTTTCAGCCCCTCTATTTCTCGCCCTCTGTTTCAGCCCCTCTGTTTCAGCCCCTCTGTTTCAGCCCCTCTGTTTCTCGCCCTCTGTTTCAGACCCTCTGTTTCAGCCCCTCTGTTTCATCTCCTCTGTTTCAGCCCCTCTGTTTCAACCCCTCTGTTTCAGTCCCTCTATTTCAGCCCCTCTGTTTCTCGCCGTCTGTTTCAGCCCCTCTGTTTCTCGCCCTCTGTTTCAGCCCCTCTGTTTCAGCCCCTCTGTGTCAGCCCCTCTGTTTCAGCCCCGCTGTTTCTCGCCCTCTGTTTCTCGCCCTCTGTTTCAGCCCCTCTGTTTCAGCCCGTCTCTTTCAGCCCCTCTGTTTCAGCCCCTCTGTTTCTCGCCCTCTGTTTCTCGCCCTCTGTTTCGCGCCCTCTGTTTCTCGATCTCTGTTTCTCGCCCTCTGTTTCTCGCTCTCTGTTTCAGCCCCTCTGTTTCAGCCCCTCTGTTTCAGCCCCTCTGTTTCTCGCCCTCTGTTTCACGCCCACTGTTTCTCGCCCTCTGTTTCAGCCCCTCTGTTTCAGCCCCTCTGTTTCAGCCCCTCTGTTTCTCGCCCTCTGTTTCTCGCCCTCTGTTTCAGCCCCTCTGTTTCAGCCCCTCTGTTTCAGCCCCTCTGTTTCAGCCCCTCTGTTTCTCGCCCTCTGTTTCAGCCGCTCTGTTTCTCGCCCTCTGTTTCAGCCCCTCTGTTTCTCGCCCTCTGTTGCAGCCCCTCTGTTTCAGCCCCTCTGTTACAACCGCTCTGTTTCTGCCCCTTTGTTTCAGCCCCTCTGTTTCTCGCCCTCTTTTTCTCGCCCTGTTTTTCTCGCCCTCTGTTTCTCGCCCTCTGTTTCTCGCCCTCTGTTTCTCGCCCTCTGTTTCAGCCCCTCTGTTTCAGCCCCTCTGTTTCAGCCCCTCTGTTTCTCGGCCTCTGTTTCAGCCCCTCTGTTCCAGCCCCTCTGTTTCAGCCCCTCTGTTTCACGCCCTCTGTTTCAGACCCTCTGTTTCAGCCCCTCTGTTTCATCCCCTCTGTTTCTCGCCCTCTGTTTCTCGCCCTCTGTTTCTCGCTCTCTGTTTCTCGCCCTCTGTTTCAGCCCCTCCGTTTCTCGCCCACTGTTTCAGCCCCTCTGTTTCTCGCCATGTGTTTCAGCCCCTCTGTTTCACCTCCTCTGTTTCAGCCCCTCTGCTTCCGCCCCTCATTTTCTCGCCCTCTGTTTCAGCCCCCTGTTTCTCGCCCTCTGTTTCAGCCCCTCTGTTTCAGCCCCTCTGTATCAGCCCCTCTGTTTCAGCTCCTCTGTTTCTCGCCCTCTGTTTCTCGCCCTCTGTTTCAGCCCCTCTGTTTCAGCCCCTCTGTTTCAGCCACTCTGTTTCAGCCCCTCTGTTTCTCGCCCTCTGTTTCTCGCCCTCTGTTTCTCGCTCTCTGTTACTCGCCCTCTGTTTCTCTCCCTCTGATTCAGCCCCTCTGTTTCAGACCCTCTGTTTCAGCCCCTCTGTTTCTCGCCCTCTGTTTCTCGCCCTCTGTTTCAGCCCCTCTGTTTCAGCCCCTCTGTTTCAGCCCCTCTGTTTCAGCCCGTCTCTTTCAGCCCCTCTGTTTCAGACCCTCTGTTTCTCGCCCTCTGTTTCTCGCCCTCTGTTTCTCGCCCTCTGTTTCTCGCTCTCTGTTTCTCGCCCTCTGGTTCTCGCTCTCTGTTTCAGCCCCACTGTTTCAGCCCCTCTGTTTCAGCCCCTCTGTTTCAGCCCCTCTGTTTCTCGCCCTCTGTTTCTCGCCCTCTGTTTCAGCCCCTCTGTTTCAGCCCCTCTGTTTCAGCCCCTCTGTTTCTCGCCCTCTGTTTCTCGCCCTCTGTTTCAGCCCCTCTGTTTCAGCCCCTCTGTTTCAGCCCCTCTGTTTCAGCCCCTCTGATTCAGCCCCTCAGTTTCTCGCCCTCTGTTTCTCGCCCTCTGTTTCTCGCTCTCTGTTTCTCTCCCTCTGTTTCTCGCCCTCTGTTTCAGCCCCTCTGTTTCAGCCCCTCTGTTTCAGCCCCTCTGTTTCAGCCCCTCTGTTTCTCGCCGTCTGTTTCAGCCCCTCTGTTTCTCCCCATCTGTTGCAGCCCCTCTGTTTCAGCCCCTCTGTATCAGCCCCTCTGTTTCAGCCCCTCTGTTTCTCGCCCTCTGTTTCTCGTCCTCTGTTTCAGCCCCTCTGTTTCAGCCCGTCTCTTTCAGCCCCTCTGTTTCAGCCCCTCTCTTTCTCGCCCTCTGTTTCTCGCCCTCTGTTTCTCGCCCTCTGTTTCTCGCTCTCTGTTTCTCGCCCTCTGGTTCTCGCTCTCTGTTTCAGCCCCTCTGTTTCAGCCCCTCTGTTTCAGCCCCTCTGTTTCTCGCCCTCTGTTTCCCGCCCACTGTTTCTCGCCCTCTGTTTCAGCCCCTCTGTTTCAGCCCCTCTGTTTCAGCCCCTCTGTTTCAGCCCCTCTGTTTCTCGCCCTCTGTTTCAGCCCCTCTGTTTCAGCCCCTCTGTTTCAGCCCCTCTGTTTCTCGCCCTCTGTTTCAGCCCCTCTGTTTCTCGCCCTCTGTTTCTCGCGCTCTGTTGCAGCCCCTCTGTTTCAGCCCCTCTGTTTCAACCGCTCTGTTTCAGCCCCTCTGTTTCAGCCCCTCTGTTTCTCGCCCCCTTTTTCTCGCCCTCTGTTTCTCGCCCTGTTTCTCGCCCTCTGTTTCTCGCCCTCTGTTTCTCGCCTTCTGTTTCTCGCCCTCTGTTTCAGCCCCTCTGTTTCAGCCCCTCTGTTTCAGCCCCTCTGTTTCTCGCCCTCTGTTTCAGCCCCTCTGTTTCAGCCCCTCTGTTTCAGCCCCTCTGTTTCTCGCCCTCTGTTTCAGACCCTCTGTTTCAGCCCCTCTGTTTCATCCCCTCTGTTTCAGCCCCTCTGTTTCTCGCCCTCTGTTTCAGCCCCACTGTTTCAGCCCCTCTGTTTCTCGCCCTCTGTTTCAGCCCCTCTGTTTCAGCCCCTCTGTTTCAGCCCCTCTGTTTCAGCCCCTCTGTTTCTCCCCCTCTGTTTCTCGCCCTCTGTTTCTCGCTCTCTGTTTCTCGCCCTCTGTTTCTCGCCCTCTGTTTCAGCCCCTCTGTTTCAGCCCCTCTGTTTCAGCCCCTCTGTTTCGGCCCCTCTGTTTCTCGCCCTCTGTTTCAGCCCCTCTGTTTCTCGCCGTCTGTTTCAGCCCCTCTGTTTCAGCCCCTCTGTATCAGCCCCTCTGTTTCAGCCCCTCTGTTTCTCGCCCTCTGTTTCTCGCCCTCTGTTTCTCGCCCTCTGTTTCAGCCCCTCTGTTTCAGCCCCTCTGTTTCTCGCCCTCTGTTTCTCGCCCACTGTTTCTCGCCCTCTGTTTCAGCCCCTCTGTTTCAGCCCCTCTGTTTCAGCCCCTCTGTTTCAGCACCTCTGTATCAGCCCCTCTGTTTCAGCTCCTCTGTTTCAGCCCCTCTGTTTCTCCCCATCTGTTTCTCGCCCTCTGTTTCTCGCTCTCTGTTTCTCACCGTCTGTTTCTCGCCCTCTGTTTCAGCCCCTCTGTTTCAGCCCCTCTGTATCAGCCCCTCTGTTTCAGCCCCTCTGTTTCTCGCCCTCTGTTTCTCGCCCACTGTTTCAGCCCCTCTGTTTCAGCCCGTCTCTTTCAGCCCCTCTGTTTCAGCCCCTCTGTTTCTCGCCCTCTGTTTCTCGACCTCTGTTTCTCGCCCTCTGTTTCTCGCTCTCTGTTTCTCGCCCTCTGTTTCTCCCTCTCTGTTTCAGCCCCTCTGTTTCAGCCCCTCTGTTTCAGCCCCTCTGTTTCTCGCCCTCTGTTTCTCGTCCACTGTTTCTCGCCCTCTGTTTCAGCCGCTCTGTTTCTCGCCCTCTGTTTCAGCCCCACTGTTTCAGCCCATCTGTTTCAGCCCCTCTGTTTCTCGCCCTCTGTTTCTCGCCCTCTGTTTCAGCCCCTCTGTTTCAGACCGTCTCTTCCAGCCCCTCTGTTTCAGCCCCTCTGTTTCTCGCCCTCTGTTTCTCGCCCTCTGTTTCTCGCCCTCTGTTTCTCGCTCTCAGTTTCTCGTCCTCTGGTTCTCGCTCTCTGTTTCAGCCCCTCTGTTTCAGCCCCTCAGTTTCAGCCCCTCTGTTTCTCGCCCTCTGTTTCTCGCACACTGTTTCTCGCCCTCTGTTTCAGCCCCTCTGTTTCAGCCCCTCTGTTTCAGCCCCTCTGTTTCAGCCCCTCTGTTTCTCGCCCTCTGTTTCAGCCCCTCTGTTTCAGCCCCTCTGTTTCAGCCCCTCTGTTTCAGCCCCTCTGTTTCTCGCCCTCTGTTTCAGCCCCTCTGTTTCTCGCCCTTTGTTTCAGCCCCTCTGTTTCTCGCCCTCTGTTGCAGCCCCTCTGTTTCAGCCCCTCTGTTTCAACCCCACTGTTTCAGCCCCTCTGTTTCAGCCCCTCTGTTTCTCGCCCTCTGTTTCTCGCTCTCTGTTTCTCGCCCACTGTTTCTCGCCCTCTGTTTCTCGCCCTCTGTTTCTCGCCCTCTGTTTCTCGCCCTCTGTTTCAGCCCCTCTGTTTCAGCCCCTCTGTTTCAGCCCCTCTATTTCTCGCCCTCTGTTTCAGCCCCTCTGTTTCAGCCCCTCTGTTTCAGACCCTCTGTTTCTCGCCCTCTGTTTCAGACCCTCTGTTTCAGCCCCTCTGTTTCATCTCCTCTGTTTCAGCCCCTCTGTTTCAACCCCTCTGTTTCAGTCCCTCTATTTCAGCCCCTCTGTTTCTCGCCGTCTGTTTCAGCCCCTCTGTTTCTCGCCCTCTGTTTCAGCCCCTCTGTTTCAGCCCCTCTGTATCAGCCCCTCTGTTTCAGCCCCGCTGTTTCTCGCCCTCTGTTTCTCGCCCTCTGTTTCAGCCCCTCTGTTTCAGCCCGTCTCTTTCAGCCCCTCTGTTTCAGCCCCTCTGTTTCTCGCCCTCTGTTTCTCGCCCTCTGTTTCGCGCCCTCTGTTTCTCGATCTCTGTTTCTCGCCCTCTGTTTCTCGCTCTCTGTTTCAGCCCCTCTGTTTCAGCCCCTCTGTTTCAGCCCCTCTGTTTCTCGCCCTCTGTTTCTCGCCCACTGTTTCTCGCCCTCTGTTTCAGCCCCTCTGTTTCAGCCCCTCTGTTTCAGCCCCTCTGTTTCTCGCCCTCTGTTTCTCGCCCTCTGTTTCAGCCCCTCTGTTTCAGCCCCTCTGTTTCAGCCCCTCTGTTTCAGCCCCTCTGTTTCTCGCCCTCTGTTTCAGCCGCTCTGTTTCTCGCCCTCTGTTTCAGCCCCTCTGTTTCTCGCCCTCTGTTGCAGCCCCTCTGTTTCAGCCCCTCTGTTACAACCGCTCTGTTTCTGCCCCTTTGTTTCAGCCCCTCTGTTTCTCGCCCTCTTTTTCTCGCCCTGTTTTTCTCGCCCTCTGTTTCTCGCCCTCTGTTTCTCGCCCTCTGTTTCTCGCCCTCTGTTTCAGCCCCTCTGTTTCAGCCCCTCTGTTTCAGCCCCTCTGTTTCTCGGCCTCTGTTTCAGCCCCTCTGTTTCAGCCCCTCTGTTTCAGCCCCTCTGTTTCACGCCCTCTGTTTCAGACCCTCTGTTTCAGCCCCTCTGTTTCATCCCCTCTGTTTCAGCCCCTCTGTTTCTCGCCCTCTGTTTCAGCCCCTCTGTTTCAGCCCCTCTGTTTCTCGCCCTCTGTTTCTCGCCCTCTGTTTCAGCCCCTCACTTTCAGCCCCTCTGTTTCAGCCCCTCTGTTTCAGCCCCTCTGTTTCTCCCCCTCTGTTTCTCGCCCTCTGTTTCTCGCTCTCTGTTTCTCGCCCTCTGTTTCTCGCCCTCTGTTTCAGCCCCTCTGTTTCAGCCCCTCTGTTTCAGCCCATCTGTTTCTCGCCCTCTGTTTCTCGCCCTCTGTTTCAGCCCCTCTGTTTCAGCCCCTCTGTTTCAGCCCCTCTGTATCAGCCCCTCTGTTTCAGCCCCTCTGTTTCAGCCCCTCTATTTCTCCCCCTCTGTTTCTCGCCCTCTGTTTCTCGCTCTCTGTTTCTCACCTTCTGTTTCTCGCCCTCTGTTTCAGCCCCTCTGTTTCAGCCCCTCTGTTTCAGCCCCTCAGTTTCTCGCCCTCTGTTTCAGCCCCTCTGTTTCTCGCCCTCTGTTTCAGCTCCTCTGTTTCAGCCCCTCTGTATCAGCCCCTCTGTTTCAGCCCATCTGTTTCAGCCCCTCTGTTTCAGCCCCTCTGTTTCTCGCCCTCTGTTTCAGCCCCTCTGTTTCTCGCCCTCTGTTTTAGCCCCTCTGTATCAGCCCCTCTGTTTCAGCCCCTCTGTTTCTCGCCCTCTTTTTCTCGCCCTCTGTTTCAGCCCCTCTGTTTGAGCCCCTCTGTTTCAGCCCCTCTATTTCAGCCCCTCTGATTCAGCCCCTCTGTTTCTCGCCCTCTGATTCTCGCCTTCTGTTTCTCGCCCTCTGTTTCAGCCCCTCTGTTTCAGCCCCTCTGTTTCAGCCCCTCTGTTTCTCGCCCTCTGTTTCAGCCCCTCTGTTTCAGCCCCTCTGTTTCAGCCCCTCTGTTTCTCGCCCTCTGTTTCAGACCCTCTGTTTCAGCCCCTCTGTTTCATCCCCTCTGTTTCAGCCCCTCTGTTTCTCGCCCTCTGTTTCAGCCCCACTGTTTCAGCCCCTCTGTTTCTCGCCCTCTGTTTCAGCCCCTCTGTTTCAGCCCCTCTGTTTCAGCCCCTCTGTTTCAGCCCCTCTGTTTCTCCCCCTCTGTTTCTCGCCCTCTGTTTCTCGCTCTCTGTTTCTCGCCCTCTGTTTCTCGCCCTCTGTTTCAGCCCCTCTGTTTCAGCCCCTCTGTTTCAGCCCCTCTGTTTCAGCCCCTCTGTTTCTCGCCCTCTGTTTCAGCCCCTCTGTTTCTCGCCGTCTGTTTCAGCCCCTCTGTTTCAGCCCCTCTGTATCAGCCCCTCTGTTTCAGCCCCTCTGTTTCTCGCCCTCTGTTTCTCGCCCTCTGTTTCTCGCCCTCTGTTTCAGCCCCTCTGTTTCAGCCCCTCTGTTTCTCGCCCTCTGTTTCTCGCCCACTGTTTCTCGCCCTCTGTTTCAGCCCCTCTGTTTCAGCCCCTCTGTTTCAGCCCCTCTGTTTCAGCCCCTCTGTATCAGCCCCTCTGTTTCAGCTCCTCTGTTTCAGCCCCTCTGTTTCTCCCCATCTGTTTCTCGCCCTCTGTTTCTCGCTCTCTGTTTCTCACCGTCTGTTTCTCGCCCTCTGTTTCAGCCCCTCTGTTTCAGCCCCTCTGTATCAGCCCCTCTGTTTCAGCCCCTCTGTTTCTCGCCCTCTGTTTCTCGCCCACTGTTTCAGCCCCTCTGTTTCAGCCCGTCTCTTTCAGCCCCTCTGTTTCAGCCCCTCTGTTTCTCGCCCTCTGTTTCTCGACCTCTGTTTCTCGCCCTCTGTTTCTCGCTCTCTGTTTCTCGCCCTCTGTTTCTCCCTCTCTGTTTCAGCCCCTCTGTTTCAGCCCCTCTGTTTCAGCCCCTCTGTTTCTCGCCCTCTGTTTCTCGTCCACTGTTTCTCGCCATCTGTTTCAGCCCCTCTGTTTCTCGCCCTCTGTTTCAGCCCCTCTGTTTCAGCCCCTCTGTTTCAGCCCCTCTGTTTCTCGCCCTCTGTTTCTCGCCCTCTGTTTCAGCCCCTCTGTTTCAGACCGTCTCTTCCAGCCCCTCTGTTTCAGCCCCTCTGTTTCTCGCCCTCTGTTTCTCGCCCTCTGTTTCTCGCCCTCTGTTTCTCGCTCTCAGTTTCTCGTCCTCTGGTTCTCGCTCTCTGTTTCAGCCCCTCTGTTTCAGCCCCTCAGTTTCAGCCCCTCTGTTTCTCGCCCTCTGTTTCTCGCACACTGTTTCTCGCCCTCTGTTTCAGCCCCTCTGTTTCAGCCCCTCTGTTTCAGCCCCTCTGTTTCAGCCCCTCTGTTTCTCGCCCTCTGTTTCAGCCCCTCTGTTTCAGCCCCTCTGTTTCAGCCCCTCTGTTTCAGCCCCTCTGTTTCTCGCCCTCTGTTTCAGCCCCTCTGTTTCTCGCCCTTTGTTTCAGCCCCTCTGTTTCTCGCCCTCTGTTGCAGCCCCTCTGTTTCAGCCCCTCTGTTTCAACCCCACTGTTTCAGCCCCTCTGTTTCAGCCCCTCTGTTTCTCGCCCTCTGTTTCTCGCTCTCTGTTTCTCGCCCACTGTTTCTCGCCCTCTGTTTCTCGCCCTCGGTTTCTCGCCCTCTGTTTCTCGCCCTCTGTTTCAGCCCCTCTGTTTCAGCCCCTCTGTTTCAGCCCCTCTATTTCTCGCCCTCTGTTTCAGCCCCTCTGTTTCAGCCCCTCTGTTTCAGCCCCTCTGTTTCTCGCCCTCTGTTTCAGACCCTCTGTTTCAGCCCCTCTGTTTCATCTCCTCTGTTTCAGCCCCTCTGTTTCAACCCCTCTGTTTCAGCCCCTCTGTTTCTCCCCCTCTGTTTCTCGCCCTCTGTTTCTCGCTCTCTGTTTCTCACCCTCTGTTTCTCGCCCTCTGTTTCAGCCCCTCTGTTTCAGCCCCTCTGTTTCAGCCCCTCTGTTTCAGCCCCTCTGTTTCTCGCCTTCTGTTTCATCCCCTCTGTTTCTCGCCCTCTGTTTCAGCCCCTCTGTTTCAGCCACTCTGTATCAGCCACTCTGTTTCAGCCCCTCTGTTTCAGCCCCTCTGTTTCAGCCCCTCTGTTTCTCGCCCTCTGTTTCAGCCCCTCTGTTTCTCGCCCTCTGTTTCAGCCCCTCTGTATCAGCCCCTCTGTTTCAGCCCATCTGTTTCTCGCCCTGTGTTTCTCGCCTTCTGTTTCAGCCCCTCTGTTTCAGCCCCTCTATTTCACCCCCTCTGTTTCAGCCCCTCTGATTCAGCCCCTCTGTTTCTCGCCCTCTGTTTCTCGCCCTCTGTTTCTCGCTCTCTGTTTCTCGCCCTCTGTTTCTCGCCCTCTGTTTCAGCCCCTCTGTTTCAGCCCCTCTGTTTCAGTCCCTCTATTTCAGCCCCTCTGTTTCTCGCACTCTGTTTCAGCCCCTCTGTTTCTCGCCCTCTGTTTCAGCCCCTCTGTTTCAGCCCCTCTGTATCAGCCCCTCTGTTTCAGCCCCGCTGTTTCTCGCCCTCTGTTTCTCGCCCTCTGTTTCAGCCCCTCTGTTTCAGCCCGTCTCTTTCAGCCCCTCTGTTTCAGCCCCTCTGTTTCTCGCCCTCTGTTTCTCGCCCTCTGTTTCGCGCCCTCTGTTTCTCGCTCTCTGTTTCTCGCCCTCTGTTTCTCGCTCTCTGTTTCAGCCCCTCTGTTTCAGCCCCTCTGTTTCAGCCCCTCTGTTTCTCGCCCTCTGTTTCTCGCCCACTGTTTCTCGCCCTCTGTTTCAGCCCCTCTGTTTCAGCCCCTCTGTTTCAGCCCCTCTGTTTCTCGCCCTCTGTTTCTCGCCCTCTGTTTCAGCCCCTCTGTTTCAGCCCCTCTGTTTCAGCCCCTCTGTTTCAGCCCCTCTGTTTCTCGCCCTCTGTTTCAGCCGCTCTGTTTCTCGCCCTCTGTTTCAGCCCCTCTGTTTCTCGCCCTCTGTTGCAGCCCCTCTGTTTCAGCCCCTCTGTTACAACCGCTCTGTTTCAGCCCCTTTGTTTCAGCCCCTCTGTTTCTCGCCCTCTTTTTCTCGCCCTGTGTTTCTCGCCCTCTGTTTCTCGCCCTCTGTTTCTCGCCCTCTGTTTCTCGCCCTCTGTTTCAGCCCCTCTGTTTCAGCCCCTCTGTTTCAGCCCCTCTGTTTCTCGGCCTCTGTTTCAGCCCCTCTGTTTCAGCCCCTCTGTTTCAGCCCCTCTGTTTCACGCCCTCTGTTTCAGACCCTCTGTTTCAGCCCCTCTGTTTCATCCCCTCTGTTTCAGCCCCTCTGTTTCTCGCCCTCTGTTTCAGCCCCTCTGTTTCAGCCCCTCTGTTTCTCGCCCTCTGTTTCTCGCCCTCTGTTTCAGCCCCTCACTTTCAGCCCCTCTGTTTCAGCCCCTCTGTTTCAGCCCCTCTGTTTCTCCCCCTCTGTTTCTCGCCCTCTGTTTCTCGCTCTCTGTTTCTCGCCCTCTGTTTCTCGCCCTCTGTTTCAGCCCCTCTGTTTCAGCCCCTCTGTTTCAGCCCCTCTGTTTCTCGCCCTGTGTTTCTCGCCCTCTGTTTCAGCCCCTCTGTTTCAGCCCCTCTGTTTCAGCCCCTCTGTATCAGCCCCTCTGTTTCAGCCCCTCTGTTTCAGCCCCTCTGTTTCTCCCCCTCTGTTTCTCGCCCTCTGTTTCTCGCTCTCTGTTTCTCACCCTCTGTTTCTCGCCCTCTGTTTCAGCCCCTCTGTTTCAGCCCCTCTGTTTCAGCCCCTCTGTTTCTCGCCCTCTGTTTCAGCCCCTCTGTTTCTCGCCCTCTGTTTCAGCTCCTCTGTTTCAGCCCCTCTGTATCAGCCCCTCTGTTTCAGCCCATCTGTTTCAGCCCCTCTGTTTCAGCCCCTCTGTTTCTCGCCCTCTGTTTCAGCCCCTCTGTTTCTCGCCCTCTGTTTTAGCCCCTCTGTATCAGCCCCTCTGTTTCAGCCCCTCTGTTTCTCGCCCTCTTTTTCTCGCCCTCTGTTTCAGCCCCTCTGTTTGAGCCCCTCTGTTTCAGCACCTCTATTTCAGCCCCTCTGATTCAGCCCCTCTGTTTCTCGCCCTCTGATTCTCGCCCTCTGTTTCTCGCTCTCTGTTTCTCGCCCTCTGTTTTTCGCCCTCTGTTTCAGCCCCTCTGTTTCAGCCCCTCTGTTTCAGCCCCTCTGTTTATCGCCGTCTGTTTCAGCCCCTCTGCTTCTCGCCCTCTGTTTCAGCCCCTCTGTTTCAGCCCGTCTGTATCAACCCCTCTGTTTCAGCCCCTCTGTTTCTCGCCCTCTGTTTCTCGCCCTCTGTTTCAGCCCCTCTATTTCAGCCCGTCTCTTTCAGCCCCTCTGTTTCAGCCCCTCCGTTTCTCGCCCTCTGTTTCTCGCCCTCCGTTTCTCGTTCTCTGTTTCTCGCTCTCTGTTTCTCGCCCTCTGTTTCTCGCTCTCTGTTTCAGCCCCTCTGTTTCAGCCCCTCTGTTTCTCGCCCTCTGTTTCTCGCCCACTGTTTCTCGCCCTCTGTTTTAGCCCCTCTGTTTCTCGCCCTCTGTTTCAGCCCCTCTGTTTCAGCCCCTCTGTTTCAGCCCCTCTGTTTCAGCCCCTCTGTTTTTCGCCCTCTGTTTCTCGCCCACTGTTTCTCGCCCCCTGTTTTAGCCCCTCTGTTTCTCGCCCTCTGTTTCAGCCCCTCTGTTTCAGCCCCTCTGTTTCAGCCCCTCTGTTTCAGCCCCTCTGTTTCTCGCCCTCTGTTTCAGCCCCTCTGTTTCTCGCCCTCTGTTTCAGCCCCTCTGATTCTCCCCCTCTGTTGCAGCCCCTCTGTTTCAGCCCCTCTGTTTCTTGCCCTCTGTTTCAGCCCCTCTGTTTCAGCCCCTCTGTTTCAGCCCCTCTGTTTCTCGCCGTCTGTTTCAGCCCCTCTGTTTCTCGCCCTCTGTTTCAGCCCCTCTGTTTCAGCCCCTCTGTATCAGCCCCTCTATTTCAGCCCCTCTGTTTCTCGCCCTCTGTTTCTCGCCCTCTGTTTCAGCCCCTCTGTTTCAGCCCATCTCTTTCAGCCCCTCTGTTTCAGCCCCTCTGTTTCTCGCCCTCTGTTTCTCGCCCTCTGTTTCTCGCCCTCTGTTTCTCGCTCTCTGTTTCTCGCCCTCTGTTTCTCGCTCTCTGTTTCAGCCCCTCTGTTTCAGCCCCTCTGTTTCAGCCCCTCTGTTTCTCGCCCTCTGTTTCTCGCCCACTGTTTCTCGCCCTCTGTTTCAGCCCCTCTGTTTCAGCCCCTCTGTTTCAGCTCCTCTGTTTCAGCCCCTCTGTTTCTCGCCCTCTGTTTCTCGCCCTCTGTTTCAGCCCCTCTGTTTCAGCCCCTCTGTTTCAGCCCCTCTGTTTCAGCCCCATTGTTTCTCGCCCTCTGTTTCAGCCCCTCTGTTTCAGCCCCTCTGTTTCAGCCCCTCTGTTTCAGCCCCTCTGTTTCTCGCCCTCTGTTTCAGCCCCTCTGTTTCTCGCCCTCTGTTTCAGCCCCACTGTTTCTCGCCCTCTGTTGCAGCCCCTCTGTTTCAGCCCATCTGTTTCAACCCCTCTGTTTCAGCCCCTCTGTTTCAGCCCCTCTGTTTCTCGCCCTCTTTTTCTCGCCCTCTGTTTCTCGCCCTCTGTTTCTCGCCCTCTGTTTCTCGCCCTCTGTTTCTCGCCCTCTGTTTCTCGCTCTCTGTTTCAGCCCCTCTGTTTCAGCCCCTCTGTTTCAGCCCCTCTGTTTCTCGCCCTCTGTTTCAGCCCCTCTGTTTCAGCCCCTCTGTTTCAGCTCCTCTGATCTCGCACTCTGTTTCAGCCCCTCTGTTTCAGCCCCTCTGTTTCTCGCCCTTGTTTCAGCCCCTCTGTTTCTCGCCCTCTGTTTCTCGCCCTCTGTTTCAGCCCCTCTGTTTCAGCCCCTCTGTTTCAGCCCCTCGGTTTCAACCCCTCTGTTTCTCGCCCTCTGTTTCAGCCCCTCTGTTTCTCGCCCTCTGTTTCAGCCCCTCTGTTTCAGCCCCTCTGTATCAGCCCCTCTGTTTCAGGCCCTCTGTTTCTCGCCCTCTGTTTCTCGTCGAATGTTTCAGCCCCTCTGTTTCAGCCCCTCTGTTTCAGCCCATCTGTTTCAGCCCCTCTGTTTCAGCCCCTCTGTTTCAGCCCCTCTGTTTCAGCCCCTCTGTTTCTCGCCCTCTGTTTCTCGCTCTCTGTTTCTCGCCCTCTGTTTCAGCCCCTCTGTTTCTCGCCCACTGTTTCAGCCCCTCTGTTTCTCGCCATGTGTTTCAGCCCCTCTGTTTCACCTCCTCTGTTTCAGCCCCTCTGTTTCAGCCCCTCTGTTTCCGCCCCTCATTTTCTCGCCCTCTGTTTCAGCCCCCTGTTTCTCGCCCTCTGTTTCAGCCCCTCTGTTTCAGCCCCTCTGTATCAGCCCCTCTGTTTCAGCCCCGCTGTTTCTCGCCCTCTGTTTCTCGCCCTCTGTTTCAGCCCCTCTGTTTCAGCCCGTCTCTTTCAGCCCCTCTGTTTCAGCCCCTCTGTTTCTCGCCCTCTGTTTCTCGCCCTCTGTTTCGCGCCCTCTGTTTCTCGCTCTCTGTTTCTCGCCCTCTGTTTCTCGCTCTCTGTTTCAGCCCCTCTGTTTCAGCCCCTCTGTTTCAGCCCCTCTGTTTCTCGCCCTCTGTTTCTCGCCCACTGTTTCTCGCCCTCTGTTTCAGCCCCTCTGTTTCAGCCCCTCCGTTTCAGCCCCTCTGTTTCTCGCCCTCTGTTTCTCGCCCTCTGTTTCAGCCCCTCTGTTTCAGCCCCTCTGTTTCAGCCCCTCTGTTTCAGCCCCTCTGTTTCTCGCCCTCTGTTTCAGCCGCTCTGTTTCTCGCCCTCTGTTTCAGCCCCTCTGTTTCTCGCCCTCTGTTGCAGCCCCTCTGTTTCAGCCCCTCTGTTACAACCGCTCTGTTTCTGCCCCTTTGTTTCAGCCCCTCTGTTTCTCGCCCTCTTTTTCTCGCCCTGTGTTTCTCGCCCTCTGTTTCTCGCCCTCTGTTTCTCGCCCTCTGTTTCTCGCCCTCTGTTTCAGCCCCTCTGTTTCAGCCCCTCTGTTTCAGCCCCGCTGTTTCTCGACCTCTGTTTCAGCCCCTCTGTTTCAGCCCCTCTGTTTCAGCCCCTCTGTTTCACGCCCTCTGTTTCAGACCCTCTGTTTCAGTCCCTCTGTTTCATCCCCTCTGTTTCAGCCCCTCTGTTTCTCGCCCTCTGTTTCAGCCCCTCTGTTTCAGCCCCTCTGTTTCTCGCCCTCTGTTTCTCGCCCTCTGTTTCAGCCCCTCACTTTCAGCCCCTCTGTTTCAGCCCCTCTGTTTCAGCCCCTCTGTTTCTCCCCCTCTGTTTCTCGCCCTCTGTTTCTCGCTCTCTGTTTCTCGCCCTCTGTTTCTCGCCCTCTGTTTCAGCCCCTCTGTTTCAGCCCCTCTGTTTCAGCCCCTCTGTTTCTCGCCCTCTGTTTCTCGCCCTCTGTTTCAGCCCCTCTGTTTCAGCCCCTCTGTTTCAGCCCCTCTGTATCAGCCCCTCTGTTTCAGCCCCTCTGTTTCAGCCCCTCTGTTTCTCCCCCTCTGTTTCTCGCCCTCTGTTTCTCGCTCTCTGTTTCTCACCCTCTGTTTCTCGCCCTCTGTTTCAGCCCCTCTGTTTCAGCCCCTCTGTTTCAGCCCCTCTGTTTCTCGCCCTCTGTTTCAGCCCCTCTGTTTCTCGCCCTCTGTTTCAGCTCCTCTGTTTCAGCCCCTCTGTATCAGCCCCTCTGTTTCAGCCCATCTGTTTCAGCCCCTCTGTTTCAGCCCCTCTGTTTCTCGCCCTCTGTTTCAGCCCCTCTGTTTCTCGCCCTCTGTTTTAGCCCCTCTGTATCAGCCCCTCTGTTTCAGCCCCTCTGTTTCTCGCCCTCTTTTTCTCGCCCTCTGTTTCAGCCCCTCTGTTTGAGCCCCTCTGTTTCAGCACCTCTATTTCAGCCCCTCTGATTCAGCCCCTCTGTTTCTCGCCCTCTGATTCTCGCCCTCTGTTTCTCGCTCTCTGTTTCTCGCCCTCTGTTTTTCGCCCTCTGTTTCAGCCCCTCTGTTTCAGCCCCTCTGTTTCAGCCCCTCTGTTTATCGCCGTCTGTTTCAGCCCCTCTGCTTCTCGCCCTCTGTTTCAGCCCCTCTGTTTCAGCCCGTCTGTATCAACCCCTCTGTTTCAGCCCCTCTGTTTCTCGCCCTCTGTTTCTCGCCCTCTGTTTCAGCCCCTCTATTTCAGCCCGTCTCTTTCAGCCCCTCTGTTTCAGCCCCTCCGTTTCTCGCCCTCTGTTTCTCGCCCTCCGTTTCTCGTTCTCTGTTTCTCGCTCTCTGTTTCTCGCCCTCTGTTTCTCGCTCTCTGTTTCAGCCCCTCTGTTTCAGCCCCTCTGTTTCTCGCCCTCTGTTTCTCGCCCACTGTTTCTCGCCCTCTGTTTTAGCCCCTCTGTTTCTCGCCCTCTGTTTCAGCCCCTCTGTTTCAGCCCCTCTGTTTCAGCCCCTCTGTTTCAGCCCCTCTGTTTTTCGCCCTCTGTTTCTCGCCCACTGTTTCTCGCCCCCTGTTTTAGCCCCTCTGTTTCTCGCCCTCTGTTTCAGCCCCTCTGTTTCAGCCCCTCTGTTTCAGCCCCTCTGTTTCAGCCCCTCTGTTTCTCGCCCTCTGTTTCAGCCCCTCTGTTTCTCGCCCTCTGTTTCAGCCCCTCTGATTCTCCCCCTCTGTTGCAGCCCCTCTGTTTCAGCCCCTCTGTTTCTCGCCCTCTGTTTCAGCCCCTCTGTTTCAGCCCCTCTGTTTCAGCCCCTCTGTTTCTCGCCGTCTGTTTCAGCCCCTCTGTTTCTCGCCCTCTGTTTCAGCCCCTCTGTTTCAGCCCCTCTGTATCAGCCCCTCTATTTCAGCCCCTCTGTTTCTCGCCCTCTGTTTCTCGCCCTCTGTTTCAGCCCCTCTGTTTCAGCCCGTCTCTTTCAGCCCCTCTGTTTCAGCCCCTCTGTTTCTCGCCCTCTGTTTCTCGCCCTCTGTTTCTCGCCCTCTGTTTCTCGCTCTCTGTTTCTCGCCCTCTGTTTCTCGCTCTCTGTTTCAGCCCCTCTGTTTCAGCCCCTCTGTTTCAGCCCCTCTGTTTCTCGCCCTCTGTTTCTCGCCCACTGTTTCTCGCCCTCTGTTTCAGCCCCTCTGTTTCAGCCCCTCTGTTTCAGCTCCTCTGTTTCAGCCCCTCTGTTTCTCGCCCTCTGTTTCTCGCCCTCTGTTTCAGCCCCTCTGTTTCAGCCCCTCTGTTTCAGCCCCTCTGTTTCAGCCCCATTGTTTCTCGCCCTCTGTTTCAGCCCCTCTGTTTCAGCCCCTCTGTTTCAGCCCCTCTGTTTCAGCCCCTCTGTTTCTCGCCCTCTGTTTCAGCCCCTCTGTTTCTCGCCCTCTGTTTCAGCCCCACTGTTTCTCGCCCTCTGTTGCAGCCCCTCTGTTTCAGCCCATCTGTTTCAACCCCTCTGTTTCAGCCCCTCTGTTTCAGCCCCTCTGTTTCTCGCCCTCTTTTTCTCGCCCTCTGTTTCTCGCCCTCTGTTTCTCGCCCTCTGTTTCTCGCCCTCTGTTTCTCGCCCTCTGTTTCTCGCCCTCTGTTTCAGCCCCTCTGTTTCAGCCCCTCTGTTTCAGCCCCTCTGTTTCTCGCCCTCTGTTTCAGCCCCTCTGTTTCAGCCCCTCTGTTTCAGCTCCTCTGATCTCGCACTCTGTTTCAGCCCCTCTGTTTCAGCCCCTCTGTTTCTCGCCCTTGTTTCAGCCCCTCTGTTTCTCGCCCTCTGTTTCTCGCCCTCTGTTTCAGCCCCTCTGTTTCAGCCCCTCTGTTTCAGCCCCTCGGTTTCAACCCCTCTGTTTCTCGCCCTCTGTTTCAGCCCCTCTGTTTCTCGCCCTCTGTTTCAGCCCCTCTGTTTCAGCCCCTCTGTATCAGCCCCTCTGTTTCAGGCCCTCTGTTTCTCGCCCTCTGTTTGTCGCCCTCTGTTTCTCGCCCTCTGTTTCTCGTCGAATGTTTCAGCCCCTCTGTTTCAGCCCCTCTGTTTCAGCCCATCTGTTTCAGCCCCTCTGTTTCAGCCCCTCTGTTTCAGCCCCTCTGTTTCAGCCCCTCTGTTTCTCGCCCTCTGTTTCTCACTCTCTGTTTCTCGCCCTCTGTTTCAGCCCCTCTGTTTCTCGCCCACTGTTTCAGCCCCTCTGTTTCTCGCCATGTGTTTCAGCCCCTCTGTTTCACCTCCTCTGTTTCAGCCCCTCTGTTTCAGCCCCTCTGTTTCCGCCCCTCATTTTCTCGCCCTCTGTTTCAGCCCCCTGTTTCTCGCCCTCTGTTTCAGCCCCTCTGTTTCAGCCCCTCTGTATCAGCCCCTCTGTTTCAGCCCCGCTGTTTCTCGCCCTCTGTTTCTCGCCCTCTGTTTCAGCCCCTCTGTTTCAGCCCGTCTCTTTCAGCCCCTCTGTTTCAGCCCCTCTGTTTCTCGCCCTCTGTTTCTCGCCCTCTGTTTCGCTCCCTCTGTTTCTCGCTCTCTGTTTCTCGCCCTCTGTTTCTCGCTCTCTGTTTCAGCCCCTCTGTTTCAGCCCCTCTGTTTCAGCCCCTCTGTTTCTCGCCCTCTGTTTCTCGCCCACTGTTTCTCGCCCTCTGTTTCAGCCCCTCTGTTTCAGCCCCTCCGTTTCAGCCCCTCTGTTTCTCGCCCTCTGTTTCTCGCCCTCTGTTTCAGCCCCTCTGTTTCAGCCCCTCTGTTTCAGCCCCTCTGTTTCAGCCCCTCTGTTTCTCGCCCTCTGTTTCAGCCGCTCTGTTTCTCGCCCTCTGTTTCAGCCCCTCTGTTTCTCGCCCTCTGTTGCAGCCCCTCTGTTTCAGCCCCTCTGTTACAACCGCTCTGTTTCTGCCCCTTTGTTTCAGCCCCTCTGTTTCTCGCCCTCTTTTTCTCGCCCTGTGTTTCTCGCCCTCTGTTTCTCGCCCTCTGTTTCTCGCCCTCTGTTTCTCGCCCTCTGTTTCAGCCCCTCTGTTTCAGCCCCTCTGTTTCAGCCCCGCTGTTTCTCGACCTCTGTTTCAGCCCCTCTGTTTCAGCCCCTCTGTTTCAGCCCCTCTGTTTCACGCCCTCTGTTTCAGACCCTCTGTTTCAGTCCCTCTGTTTCATCCCCTCTGTTTCAGCCCCTCTGTTTCTCGCCCTCTGTTTCAGCCCCTCTGTTTCAGCCCCTCTGTTTCTCGCCCTCTGTTTCTCGCCCTCTGTTTCAGCCCCTCACTTTCAGCCCCTCTGTTTCAGCCCCTCTGTTTCAGCCCCTCTGTTTCTCCCCCTCTGTTTCTCGCCCTCTGTTTCTCGCTCTCTGTTTCTCGCCCTCTGTTTCTCGCCCTCTGTTTCAGCCCCTCTGTTTCAGCCCCTCTGTTTCAGCCCCTCTGTTTCTCGCCCTCTGTTTCTCGCCCTCTGTTTCAGCCCCTCTGTTTCAGCCCCTCTGTTTCAGCCCCTCTGTATCAGCCCCTCTGTTTCAGCCCCTCTGTTTCAGCCCCTCTGTTTCTCCCCCTCTGTTTCTCGCCCTCTGTTTCTCGCTCTCTGTTTCTCACCCTCTGTTTCTCGCCCTCTGTTTCAGCCCCTCTGTTTCAGCCCCTCTGTTTCAGCCCCTCTGTTTCTCGCCCTCTGTTTCAGCCCCTCTGTTTCTCGCCCTCTGTTTCAGCTCCTCTGTTTCAGCCCCTCTGTATCAGCCCCTCTGTTTCAGCCCATCTGTTTCAGCCCCTCTGTTTCAGCCCCTCTGTTTCTCGCCCTCTGTTTCAGCCCCTCTGTTTCTCGCCCTCTGTTTTAGCCCCTCTGTATCAGCCCCTCTGTTTCAGCCCCTCTGTTTCTCGCCCTCTTTTTCTCGCCCTCTGTTTCAGCCCCTCTGTTTGAGCCCCTCTGTTTCAGCCCCTCTATTTCAGCCCCTCTGATTCAGCCCCTCTGTTTCTCGCCCTCTGATTCTCGCCTTCTGTTTCTCGCCCTCTGTTTCAGCCCCTCTGTTTCAGCCCCTCTGTTTCAGCCCCTCTGTTTCTCGCCCTCTGTTTCAGCCCCTCTGTTTCAGCCCCTCTGTTCCAGCCCCTCTGTTTCTCGCCCTCTGTTTCAGACCCTCTGTTTCAGCCCCTCTGTTTCATCCCCTCTGTTTCAGCCCCTCTGTTTCTCGCCCTCTGTTTCAGCCCCACTGTTTCAGCCCCTCTGTTTCTCGCCCTCTGTTTCAGCCCCTCTGTTTCAGCCCCTCTGTTTCAGCCCCTCTGTTTCAGACCCTCTGTTTCTCCCCCTCTGTTTCTCGCCCTCTGTTTCTCGCTCTCTGTTTCTCGCCCTCTGTTTCTCGCCCTCTGTTTCAGCCCCTCTGTTTCAGCCCCTCTGTTTCAGCCCCTCTGTTTCAGCCCCTCTGTTTCTCGCTCTCTGTTTCAGCCCCTCTGTTTCTCGCCGTCTGTTTCAGCCCCTCTGTTTCAGCCCCTCTGTATCAGCCCCTCTGTTTCAGCCCCTCTGTTTCTCGCCCTCTGTTTCTCGCCCTCTGTTTCTCGCCCTCTGTTTCAGCCCCTCTGTTTCAGCCCCTCTGTTTCTCGCCCTCTGTTTCTCGCCCACTGTTTCTCGCCCTCTGTTTCAGCCCCTCTGTTTCAGCCCCTCTGTTTCAGCCCCTCTGTTTCAGCCCCTCTGTATCAGCCCCTCTGTTTCAGCTCCTCTGTTTCAGCCCCTCTGTTTCTCCCCATCTGTTTCTCGCCCTCTGTTTCTCGCTCTCTGTTTCTCACCGTCTGTTTCTCGCCCTCTGTTTCAGCCCCTCTGTTTCAGCCCCTCTGTATCAGCCCCTCTGTTTCAGCCCCTCTGTTTCTCGCCCTCTGTTTCTCGCCCACTGTTTCAGCCCCTCTGTTTCAGCCCGTCTCTTTCAGCCCCTCTGTTTCAGCCCCTCTGTTTCTCGCCCTCTGTTTCTCGACCTCTGTTTCTCGCCCTCTGTTTCTCGCTCTCTGTTTCTCGCCCTCTGTTTCTCCCTCTCTGTTTCAGCCCCTCTGTTTCAGCCCCTCTGTTTCAGCCCCTCTGTTTCTCGCCCTCTGTTTCTCGTCCACTGTTTCTCGCCCTCTGTTTCAGCCCCTCTGTTTCTCGCCCTCTGTTTCAGCCCCTCTGTTTCAGCCCCTCTGTTTCAGCCCCTCTGTTTCTCGCCCTCTGTTTCTCGCCCTCTGTTTCAGCCCCTCTGTTTCAGACCGTCTCTTCCAGCCCCTCTGTTTCAGCCCCTCTGTTTCTCGCCCTCTGTTTCTCGCCCTCTGTTTCTCGCCCTCTGTTTCTCGCTCTCAGTTTCTCGTCCTCTGGTTCTCGCTCTCTGTTTCAGCCCCTCTGTTTCAGCCCCTCTGTTTCAGCCCCTCTGTTTCTCGCCCTCTGTTTCTCGCACACTGTTTCTCGCCCTCTGTTTCAGCCCCTCTGTTTCAGCCCCTCTGTTTCAGCCCCTCTGTTTCAGCCCCTCTGTTTCTCGCCCTCTGTTTCCGCCCCTCATTTTCTCGCCCTCTGTTTCAGCCCCCTGTTTCTCGCCCTCTGTTTCAGCCCCTCTGTTTCACCCCCTCTGTATCAGCCCCTCTGTTTCAGCCCCGCTGTTTCTCGCCCTCTGTTTCTCGCCCTCTGTTTCAGCCCCTCTGTTTCAGCCCGTCTCTTTCAGCCCCTCTGTTTCAGCCCCTCTGTTTCTCGCCCTCTGTTTCTCGCCCTCTGTTTCGCGCCCTCTGTTTCTCGCTCTCTGTTTCTCGCCCTCTGTTTCTCGCTCTCTGTTTCAGCCCCTCTGTTTCAGCCCCTCTGTTTCAGCCCCTCTGTTTCTCGCCCTCTGTTTCTCGCCCACTGTTTCTCGCCCTCTGTTTCAGCCCCTCTGTTTCAGCCCCTCCGTTTCAGCCCCTCTGTTTCTCGCCCTCTGTTTCTCGCCCTCTGTTTCAGCCCCTCTGTTTCAGCCCCTCTGTTTCAGCCCCTCTGTTTCAGCCCCTCTGTTTCTCGCCCTCTGTTTCAGCCGCTCTGTTTCTCGCCCTCTGTTTCAGCCCCTCTGTTTCTAGCCCTCTGTTGCAGCCCTTCTGTTTCAGCCCCTCTGTTACAACCGCTCTGTTTCTGCCCCTTTGTTTCAGCCCCTCTGTTTCTCGCCCTCTTTTTCTCGCCCTGTGTTTCTCGCCCTCTGTTTCTCGCCCTCTGTTTCTCGCCCTCTGTTTCTCGCCCTCTGTTTCAGCCCCTCTGTTTCAGTACCTCTGTTTCAGCCCCTCTGTTTCTCGGCCTCTGTTTCAGCCCCTCTGTTTCAGCCCCTCTGTTTCAGCCCCTCTGTTTCACGCCCTCTGTTTCAGACCCTCTGTTTCAGCCCCTCTGTTTCATCCCCTCTGTTTCAGCCCCTCTGTTTCTCGCCCTCTGTTTCAGCGCCTCTGTTTCAGCCCCTCTGTTTCTCGCCCTCTGTTTCTCGCCCTCTGTTTCAGCCCCTCACTTTCAGCCCCTCTGTTTCAGCCCCTCTGATTCAGCCCCTCTGTTTCTCCCCCTCTGTTTCTCGCCCTCTGTTTCTCGCTCTCTGTTTCTCGCCCTCTGTTTCTCGCCCTCTGTTTCAGCCCATCTGTTTCAGCCCCTCTGTTTCAGCCCCTCTGTTTCTCGCCCTCTGTTTCTCGCCCTCTGTTTCAGCCCCTCTGTTTCAGCCCCTCTGTTTCAGCCCCTCTGTATCAGCCCCTCTGTTTCAGCCCCTCTGTTTCAGCCCCTCTGTTTCTCCCACTCTGTTTCTCGCCCTCTGTTTCTCGCTCTCTGTTTCTCACCCTCTGTTTCTCGCCCTCTGTTTCAGCCCCTCTGTTTCAGCCCCTCTGTTTCAGCCCCTCTGTTTCTCGCCCTCTGTTTCAGCCCCTCTGTTTCTCGCCCTCTGTTTCAGCTCCTCTGTTTCAGCCCCTCTGTATCAGCCCCTCTGTTTCAGCCCATCTGTTTCAGCCCCTCTGTTTCAGCCCCTCTGTTTCTCGCCCTCTGTTTCAGCCCCTCTGTTTCTCGCCCTCTGTTTTAGCCCCTCTGTATCAGCCCCTCTGTTTCAGCCCCTCTGTTTCTCGCCCTCTTTTTCTCGCCCTCTGTTTCAGCCCCTCTGTTTGAGCCCCTCTGTTTCAGCCCCTCTATTTCAGCCCCTCTGATTCAGCCCCTCTGTTTCTCGCCCTCTGATTCTCGCCTTCTGTTTCTCGCCCTCTGTTTCAGCCCCTCTGTTTCAGCCCCTCTGTTTCAGCCCCTCTGTTTCTCGCCCTCTGTTTCAGCCCCTCTGTTTCAGCCCCTCTGTTTCAGCCCCTCTGTTTCTCGCCGTCTGTTTCAGACCCTCTGTTTCAGCCCCTCTGTTTCATCCCCTCTGTTTCAGCCCCTCTGTTTCTCGCCCTCTGTTTCAGCCCCACTGTTTCAGCCCCTCTGTTTCTTGCCCTCTGTTTCAGCCCCTCTGTTTCAGCCCCTCTGTTTCAGCCCCTCTGTTTCAGCCCCTCTGTTTCTCGACCTCTGTTTCTCGCCCTCTGTTTCTCGCTCTCTGTTTCTCGCCCTCTGTTTCTCGCCCTCTGTTTCAGCCCCTCTGTTTCAGCCCCTCTGTTTCAGCCCCTCTGTTTCAGCCCCTCTGTTTCTCGCCCTCTGTTTCAGCCCCTCTGTTTCTCGCCGTCTGTTTCAGCCCCTCTGTTTCAGCCCCTCTGTATCAGCCCCTCTGTTTCAGCCCCTCTGTTTCTCGCCCTCTGTTTCTCGCCCTCTGTTTCTCGCCCTCTGTTTCAGCCCCTCTGTTTCAGCCCCTCTGTTTCTCGCCTTCTGTTTCTCGCCCACTGTTTCTCGCCCTCTGTTTCAGCCCCTCTGTTTCAGCCCCTCTGTTTCAGCCCCTCTGTTTCAGCCCCTCTGTATCAGCCCCTCTGTTTCAGCTCCTCTGTTTCAGCCCCTCTGTTTCTCCCCATCTGTTTCTCGCCCTCTGTTTCTCGCTCTCTGTTTCTCACCGTCTGTTTCTCGCCCTCTGTTTCAGCCCCTCTGTTTCAGCCCCTCTGTATCAGCCCCTCTGTTTCAGCCCCTCTGTTTCTCGCCCTCTGTTTCTCGCCACCTGTATCAGCCCGTCTGTTTCAGCCCGTCTCTTTCAGCCCCTCTGTTTCAGCCCCTCTGTTTCTCGCCCTCTGTTTCTCGACCTCTGTTTCTCGCCCTCTGTTTCTCGCTCTCTGTTTCTCGCCCTCTGTTTCTCCCTCTCTGTTTCAGCCCCTCTGTTTCAGCCCCTCTGTTTCAGCCCCTCTGTTTCTCGCCCTCTGTTTCTCGTCCACTGTTTCTCGCTCTCTGTTTCAGCCCCTCTGTTTCTCGCCCTCTGTTTCAGCCCCTCTGTTTCAGCCCCTCTGTTTCTCGCCCTCTGTTTCTCGCCCTCTGTTTCAGCCCCTCTGTTTCAGACCGTCTCTTCCAGCCCCTCTGTTTCAGCCCCTCTGTTTCTCGCCCTCTGTTTCTCGCCCTCTGTTTCTCGCCCTCTGTTTCTCGCTCTCAGTTTCTCGTCCTCTGGTTCTCGCTCTCTGTTTCAGCCCCTCTGTTTCAGCCCCTCTGTTTCAGCCCCTCTGTTTCTCGCCCTCTGTTTCTCGCACACTGTTTCTCGCCCTCTGTTTCAGCCCCTCTGTTTCAGCCCCTCTGTTTCAGCCCCACTGTTTCAGCCCCTCTGTTTCTCGCCCTCTGTTTCAGCCCCTCTGTTTCAGCCCTTCTGTTTCAGCCCCTCTGTTTCAGCCCCTCTGTTTCTCGCCCTCTGTTTCAGCCCCTCTGTTTCTCGCCCTTTGTTTCAGCCCCTCTGTTTCTCGCCCTCTGTTGCAGCCCCTCTGTTTCAGCCCCTCTGTTTCAACCCCACTGTTTCAGCCCCTCTGTTTCAGCCCCTCTGTTTCTCGCCCTCTGTTTCTCGCTCTCTGTTTCTCGCCCACTGTTTCTCGCCCTCTGTTTCTCGCCCTCTGTTTCTCGCCCTCTGTTTCTCGCCCTCTGTTTCAGCCCCTCTGTTTCAGCCCCTCTGTTTCAGCCCCTCTATTTCTCGCCCTCTGTTTCAGCCCCTCTGTTTCAGCCCCTCTGTTTCAGCCCCTCTGTTTCTCGCCCTCTGTTTCAGACCCTCTGTTTCAGCCCCTCTGTTTCATCTCCTCTGTTTCAACCCCTCTGTTTCAACCCCTCTGTTTCAGCCCCTCTGTTTCTCCCCCTCTGTTTCTCGCCCTCTGTTTCTCGCTCTCTGTTTCTCACCCTCTGTTTCTCGCCCTCTGTTTCAGCCCCTCTGTTTCAGCCCCTCTGTTTCAGCCCCTCTGTTTCAGCCCCTCTGTTTCTCGCCTTCTGTTTCATCCCCTCTGTTTCTCGCCCTCTGATTCAGCCCCTCTGTTTCAGCCACTCTGTATCAGCCACTCTGTTTCAGCCCCTCTGTTTCAGGCCCTCTGTTTCAGCCCCTCTGTTTCTCGCCCTCTGTTTCAGCCCCTCTGTTTCTCGCCCACTGTTTCAGCCCCTCTGTATCAGCCCCTCTGTTTCAGCCCATCTGTTTCTCGCCCTGTGTTTCTCGCCTTCTGTTTCAGCCCCTCTGTTTCAGCCCCTCTATTTCACCCCCTCTGTTTCAGCCCCTCTGATTCAGCCCCTCTGTTTCTCGCCCTCTGTTTCTCGCCCTCTGTTTCTCGCTCTCTGTTTCTCGCCCTCTGTTTCTCGCCCTCTGTTTCAGCCCCTCTGTTTCAGCCCCTCTGTTTCAGTCCCTCTATTTCAGCCCCTCTGTTTCTCGCCGTCTGTTTCAGCCCCTCTGTTTCTCGCCCTCTGTTTCAGCCCCTCTGTTTCAGCCCCTCTGTATCAGCCCCTCTGTTTCAGCGCCGCTGTTTCTCGCCCTCTGTTTCTCGCCCTCTGTTTCAGCCCCTCTGTTTCAGCCCGTCTCTTTCAGCCCCTCTGTTTCAGCCCCTCTGTTTCTCGCCCTCTGTTTCTCGCCCTCTGTTTCGCGCCCTCTGTTTCTCGCTCTCTGTTTCTCGCCCTCTGTTTCTCGCTCTCTGTTTCAGCCCCTCTGTTTCAGCCCCTCTGTTTCAGCCCCTCTGTTTCAGCCCCTCTGTTTCAGCCCCTCTGTTTCAGCCCCTCTGTTTCTCGCCCTCTGTTTCAGCCGCTCTGTTTCTCGCCCTCTGTTTCAGCCCCTCTGTTTCTCGCCCTCTGTTGCAGCCCCTCTGTTTCAGCCCCTCTGTTACAACCGCTCTGTTTCAGCCCCTTTGTTTCAGCCCCTCTGTTTCTCGCCCTCTTTTTCTCGCCCTGTGTTTCTCGCCCTCTGTTTCTCGCCCTCTGTTTCTCGCCCTCTGTTTCTCGCCCTCTGTTTCAGCCCCTCTGTTTCAGCCCCTCTGTTTCAGCCCCTCTGTTTCTCGGCCTCTGTTTCAGCCCCTCTGTTTCAGCCCCTCTGTTTCAGCCCCTCTGTTTCACGCCCTCTGTTTCAGACCCTCTGTTTCAGCCCCTCTGTTTCATCCCCTCTGTTTCAGCCCCTCTGTTTCTCGCCCTCTGTTTCAGCCCCTCTGTTTCAGCCCCTCTGTTTCTCGCCCTCTGTTTCTCGCCCTCTGTTTCAGCCCCACACTTTCAGCCCCTCTGTTTCAGCCCCTCTGTTTCAGCCCCTCTGTTTCTCCCCCTCTGTTTCTCGCCCTCTGTTTCTCGCTCTCTGTTTCTCGCCCTCTGTTTCTCGCCCTCTGTTTCAGCCCCTCTGTTTCAGCCCCTCTTTTTCAGCCCCTCTGTTTCTCGCCCTCTGTTTCTCGCCCTCTGTTTCAGCCCCTCTGTTTCAGCCCCTCTGTTTCAGCCCCTCTGTATCAGCCCCTCTGTTTCAGCCCCTCTGTTTCAGCCCCTCTGTTTCTCCCCCTCTGTTTCTCGCCCTCTGTTTCTCGCTCTCGGTTTCTCACCCTCTGTTTCTCGCCCTCTGTTTCAGCCCCTCTGTTTCACCCCCTCTGTTTCAGCCCCTCTGTTTCTCGCCCTCTGTTTCAGCCCCTCTGTTTCTCGCCCTCTGTTTCAGCTCCTCTGTTTCAGCCCCTCTGTATCAGCCCCTCTGTTTCAGCCCATCTGTTTCAGCCCCTCTGTTTCAGCCCCTCTGTTTCTCGCCCTCTGTTTCAGCCCCTCTGTTTCTCGCCCTCTGTTTTAGCCCCTCTGTATCAGCCCCTCTGTTTCAGCCCCTCTGTTTCTCGCCCTCTTTTTCTCGCCCTCTGTTTCAGCCCCTCTGTTTGAGCCCCTCTGTTTCAGCCCCTCTATTTCAGCCCCTCTGATTCAGCCCCTCTGTTTCTCGCCCTCTGATTCTCGCCCTCTGTTTCTCGCTCTCTGTTTCTCGCCCTCTGTTTTTCGCCCTCTGTTTCAGCCCCTCTGATCCAGCCCCTCTGTTTCAGCCCCTCTGTTTATCGCCGTCTGTTTCAGCCCCTCTGCTTCTCGCCCTCTGTTTCAGCCCCTCTGTTTCAGCCCGTCTGTATCAACCCCTCTGTTTCAGCCCCTCTGTTTCTCGCCCTCTGTTTCTCGCCCTCTGTTTCAGCCCCTCTATTTCAGCCTGTCTCTTTCAGCCCCTCTGTTTCAGCCCCTCCGTTTCTCGCCCTCTGTTTCTCGCCCTCCGTTTCTCGTCCTCTGTTTCTCGCTCTCTGTTTCTCGCCCTCTGTTTCTCGCTCTCTGTTTCAGCCCCTCTGTTTCAGCCCCTCTGTTTCAGCCCCTCTGTTTCTCGCCCTCTGTTTCTCGCCCACTGTTTCTCGCCCTCTGTTTTAGCCCCTCTGTTTCTCGCCCTCTGTTTCAGCCCCTCTGTTTCAGCCCCTCTGTTTCAGCCCCTCTGTTTCAGCCCCTCTGTTTTTCGCCCTCTGTTTCTCGCCCACTGTTTCTCGCCCCCTGTTTTAGCCCCTCTGTTTCTCGCCCTCTGTTTCAGCCCCTCTGTTTCAGCCCCTCTGTTTCAGCCCCTCTGTTTCAGCCCCTCTGTTTCTCGCCCTCTGTTTCAGCCCCTCTGTTTCTCGCCCTCTGTTTCAGCCCCTCTGATTCTCCCCCTCTGTTGCAGCCCCTCTGTTTCAGCCCCTCTGTTTCTCGCCCTCTGTTTCAGCCCCTCTGTTTCAGCCCCTCTGTTTCAGCCCCTCTGTTTCTCGCCGTCTGTTTCAGCCCCTCTGTTTCTCGCCCTCTGTTTCAGCCCCTCTGTTTCAGCCCCTCTGTATCAGCCCCTCTATTTCAGCCCCTCTGTTTCTCGCCCTCTGTTTCTCGCCCTCTGTTTCAGCCCCTCTGTTTCAGCCCGTCTCTTTCAGCCCCTCTGTTTCAGCCCCTCTGTTTCTCGCCCTCTGTTTCTCGCCCTCTGTTTCTCGCCCTCTGTTTCTCGCTCTCTGTTTCTCGCCCTCTGTTTCTCGCTCTCTGTTTCAGCCCCTCTGTTTCAGCCCCTCTGTTTCAGCCCCTCTGTTTCTCGCCCTCTGTTTCTCGCCCACTGCTTCTCGCCCTCTGTTTCAGCCCCTCTGTTTCAGCCCCTCTGTTTCAGCCCCTCTGTTTCTCGCCCTCTGTTTCTCGCCCTCTGTTTCAGCCCCTCTGTTTCAGCCCCTCTGTTTCAGCCCCTCTGTTTCAGCCCCATTGTTTCTCGCCCTCTGTTTCAGCCCCTCTGTTTCAGCCCCTCTGTTTCAGCCCCTCTGTTTCAGCCCCTCTGTTTCTCGCCCTCTGTTTCAGCCCCTCTGTTTCTCGCCCTCTGTTTCAGCCCCACTGTTTCTCGCCCTCTGTTGCAGCCCCTCTGTTTCAGCCCATCTGTTTCAACCCCTCTGTTTCAGCCCCTCTGTTTCAGCCCCTCTGTTTCTCGCCCTCTTTTTCTCGCCCTCTGTTTCTCGCCCTCTGTTTCTCGCCCTCTGTTTCTCGCCCTCTGTTTCTCACCCTCTGTTTCAGCCCCTCTGTTTCAGCCCCTCTGTTTCAGCCCCTCTGTTTCTCGCCCTCTGTTTCAGCCCCTCTGTTTCAGCCCCTCTGTTTCAGCTCCTCTGATCTCGCCCTCTGTTTCAGCCCCTCTGTTTCAGCCCCTCTGTTTCTCGCCCTTGTTTCAGCCCCTCTGTTTCTCGCCCTCTGTTTCTCGCCCTCTGTTTCAGCCCCTCTGTTTCAGCCCCTCTGTTTCAGCCCCTCGGTTTCAACCCCTCTGTTTCTCGCCCTCTGTTTCAGCCCCTCTGTTTCTCGCCCTCTGTTTCAGCCCCTCTGTTTCAGCCCCTCTGTATCAGCCCCTCTGTTTCAGGCCCTCTGTTTCTCGCCCTCTGTTTGTCGCCCTCTGTTTCTCGCCCTCTGTTTCTCGTCGAATGTTTCAGCCCATCTGTTTCAGCCCCTCTGTTTCAGCCCATCTGTTTCAGCCCCTCTGTTTCAGCCCCTCTGTTTCAGCGCCTCTGTTTCAGCCCCTCTGTTTCTCGCCCTCTGTTTCTCGCTCTCTGTTTCTCGCCCTCTGTTTCAGCCCCTCTGTTTCTCGCCCACTGTTTCAGCCCCTCTGTTTCTCGCCATGTGTTTCAGCCCCTCTGTTTCACCTCCTCTGTTTCAGCCCCTCTGTTTCAGCCCCTCTGTTTCCGCCCCTCATTTTCTCGCCCTCTGTTTCAGCCCCCTGTTTCTCGCCCTCTGTTTCAGCCCCTCTGTTTCAGCCCCTCTGTATCAGCCCCTCTGTTTCAGCCCCGCTGTTTCTCGCCCTCTGTTTCTCGCCCTCTGTTTCAGCCCCTCTGTTTCAGCCCGTCTCTTTCAGCCCCTCTGTTTCAGCCCCTCTGTTTCTCGCCCTCTGTTTCTCGCCCTCTGTTTCGCGCCCTCTGTTTCTCGCTCTCTGTTTCTCGCCCTCTGTTTCTCGCTCTCTGTTTCAGCCCCTCTGTTTCAGCCCCTCTGTTTCAGCCCCTCTGTTTCTCGCCCTCTGTTTCTCGCCCACTGTTTCTCGCCCTCTGTTTCAGCCCCTCTGTTTCAGCCCCTCCGTTTCAGCCCCTCTGTTTCTCGCCCTCTGTTTCTCGCCCTCTGTTTCAGCCCCTCTGTTTCAGCCCCTCTGTTTCAGCCCCTCTGTTTCAGCCCCTCTGTTTCTCGCCCTCTGTTTCAGCCGCTCTGTTTCTCGCCCTCTGTTTCAGCCCCTCTGTTTCTCGCCCTCTGTTGCAGCCCCTCTGTTTCAGCCCCTCTGTTACAACCGCTCTGTTTCTGCCCCTTTGTTTCAGCCCCTCTGTTTCTCGCCCTCTTTTTCTCGCCCTGTGTTTCTCGCCCTCTGTTTCTCGCCCTGTGTTTCTCGCCCTCTGTTTCTCGCCCTCTGTTTCAGCCCCACTGTTTCAGCCCCTCTGTTTCAGCCCCTCTGTTTCTCGACCTCTGTTTCAGCCCCTCTGTTTCAGCCCCTCTGTTTCAGCCCCTCTGTTTCACGCCCTCTGTTTCAGACCCTCTGTTTCAGCCCCTCTGTTTCATCCCCTCTGTTTCAGCCCCTCTGTTTCTCGCCCTCTGTTTAGGCCCCTCTGTTTCAGCCCCTCTGTTTCTCGCCCTCTGTTTCTCGCCCTCTGTTTCAGCCCCAAACTTTCAGCCCCTCTGTTTCAGCCCCTCTGTTTCAGCCCCTCTGTTTCTCCCCCTCTGTTTCTCGCCCTCTGTTTCTCGCTCTCTGTTTCTCGCCCTCTGTTTCTCGCCCTCTGTTTCAGCCCCTCTGTTTCAGCCCCTCTGTTTCAGCCCCTCTGTTTCTCGCCCTCTGTTTCTCGCCCTCTGTTTCAGCCCCTCTGTTTCAGCCCCTCTGTTTCAGCCCCTCTGTATCAGCCCCTCTGTTTCAGCCCCTCTGTTTCAGCCCCTCTGTTTCTCCCCCTCTGTTTCTCGCCCTCTGTTTCTCGCTCTCTGTTTCTCACCCTCTGTTTCTCGCCCTCTGTTTCAGCCCCTCTGTTTCAGCCCCTCTGTTTCAGCCCCTCTGTTTCTCGCCCTCTGTTTCAGCCCCTCTGTTTCTCGCCCTCTGTTTCAGCTCCTCTGTTTCAGCCCCTCTGTATCAGCCCCTCTGTTTCAGCCCATCTGTTTCAGCCCCTCTGTTTCAGCCCCTCTGTTTCTCGCCCTCTGTTTCAGCCCCTCTGTTTCTCGCCCTCTGTTTTAGCCCCTCTGTATCAGCCCCTCTGTTTCAGCCCCTCTGTTTCTCGCCCTCTTTTTCTCGCCCTCTGTTTCAGCCCCTCTGTTTGAGCCCCTCTGTTTCAGCCCCTCTATTTCAGCCCCTCTGATTCAGCCCCTCTGTTTCTCGCCCTCTGTTTCAGCCCCTCTGTTTCTCGCCCTCTGTTTCAGCCCCTCTGTTTCAGCCCCTCTGTTTCAGCCCCTCTGTTTCTCGCCCTCTGTTTCAGCCCCTCTGTTTCAGCCCCTCTGTTTCAGCCCCTCTGTTTCTCGCCCTCTGTTTCAGACCCTCTGTTTCAGCCCCTCTGTTTCATCCCCTCTGTTTCAGCCCCTCTGTTTCTCGCCCTCTGTTTCAGCCCCACTGTTTCAGCCCCTCTGTTTCTCGCCCTCTGTTTCAGCCCCTCTGTTTCAGCCCCTCTGTTTCAGCCCCTCTGTTTCAGCCCCTCTGTTTCTCCCCCTCTGTTTCTCGCCCTCTGTTTCTCGCTCTCTGTTTCTCGCCCTCTGTTTCTCGCCCTCTGTTTCAGCCCCTCTGTTTCAGCCCCTCTGTTTCAGCCCCTCTGTTTCAGCCCCTCTGTTTCTCGCCCTCTGTTTCAGCCCCTCTGTTTCTCGCCGTCTGTTTCAGCCCCTCTGTTTCAGCCCCTCTGTATCAGCCCCTCTGTTTCAGCCCCTCTGTTTCTCGCCCTCTGTTTCTCGCCCTCTGTTTCTCGCCCTCTGTTTCAGCCCCTCTGTTTCAGCCCCTCTGTTTCTCGCCCTCTGTTTCTCGCCCACTGTTTCTCGCCCTCTGTTTCAGCCCCTCTGTTTCAGCCCCTCTGTTTCAGCCCCTCTGTTTCAGCCCCTCTGTATCAGCCCCTCTGTTTCAGCTCCTCTGTTTCAGCCCCTCTTTTTCTCCCCATCTGTTTCTCGCCCTCTGTTTCTCGCTCTCTGTTTCTCACCGTCTGTTTCTCGCCCTCTGTTTCAGCCCCTCTGTTTCAGCCCCTCTGTATCAGCCCCTCTGTTTCAGCCCCTCTGTTTCTCGCCCTCTGTTTCTCGCCCACTGTTTCAGCCCCTCTGTTTCAGCCCGTCTCTTTCAGCCCCTCTGTTTCAGCCCCTCTGTTTCTCGCCCTCTGTTTCTCGACCTCTGTTCCTCGCCCTCTGTTTCTCGCTCTCTGTTTCTCGCCCTCTGTTTCTCCCTCTCTGTTTCAGCCCCTCTGTTTCAGCCCCTCTGTTTCAGCCCCTCTGTTTCTCGCCCTCTGTTTCTCGTCCACTGTTTCTCGCCCTCTGTTTCAGCCCCTCTGTTTCTCGCCCTCTGTTTCAGCCCCTCTGTTTCAGCCCCTCTGTTTCAGCCCCTCTGTTTCTCGCCCTCTGTTTCTCGCCCTCTGTTTCAGCCCCTCTGTTTCAGACCGTCTCTTCCAGCCCCTCTGTTTCAGCCCCTCTGTTTCTCGCCCTCTGTTTCTCGCCCTCTGTTTCTCGCCCTCTGTTTCTCGCTCTCAGTTTCTCGTCCTCTGGTTCTCGCTCTCTGTTTCAGCCCCTCTGTTTCAGCCCCTCTGTTTCAGCCCCTCTGTTTCTCGCCCTCTGTTTCTCGCACACTGTTTCTCGCCCTCTGTTTCAGCCCCTCTGTTTCAGCCCCTCTGTTTCAGCCCCTCTGTTTCAGCCCCTCTGTTTCTCGCCCTCTGTTTCCGCCCCTCATTTTCTCGCCCTCTGTTTCAGCCCCCTGTTTCTCGCCCTCTGTTTCAGCCCCTCTGTTTCAGCCCCTCTGTATCAGCCCCTCTGTTTCAGCCCCGCTGTTTCTCGCCCTCTGTTTCTCGCCCTCTGTTTCAGCCCCTCTGTTTCAGCCCGTCTCTTTCAGCCCCTCTGTTTCAGCCCCTCTGTTTCTCGCCCTCTGTTTCTCGCCCTCTGTTTCGCGCCCTCTGTTTCTCGCTCTCTGTTTCTCGCCCTCTGTTTCTCGCTCTCTGTTTCAGCCCCTCTGTTTCAGCCCCTCTGTTTCAGCCCCTCTGTTTCTCGCCCTCTGTTTCTCGCCCACTGTTTCTCGCCCTCTGTTTCAGCCCCTCTGTTTCAGCCCCTCCGTTTCAGCCCCTCTGTTTCTCGCCCTCTGTTTCTCGCCCTCTGTTTCAGCCCCTCTGTTTCAGCCCCTCTGTTTCAGCCCCTCTGTTTCAGCCCCTCTGTTTCTCGCCCTCTGTTTCAGCCGCTCTGTTTCTCGCCCTCTGTTTCAGCCCCTCTGTTTCTCGCCCTCTGTTGCAGCCCCTCTGTTTCAGCCCCTCTGTTACAACCGCTCTGTTTCTGCCCCTTTGTTTCAGCCCCTCTGTTTCTCGCCCTCTTTTTCTCGCCCTGTGTTTCTCGCCCTCTGTTTCTCGCCCTCTGTTTCTCGCCCTCTGTTTCTCGCCCTCTGTTTCAGCCCCTCTGTTTCAGCCCCTCTGTTTCAGCCCCTCTGTTTCTCGGCCTCTGTTTCAGCCCCTCTGTTTCAGCCCCTCTGTTTCAGCCCCTCTGTTTCACGCCCTCTGTTTCAGACCCTCTGTTTCAGCCCCTCTGTTTCATCCCCTCTGTTTCAGCCACTCTGTTTCTCGCCCTCTGTTTCAGCCCCTCTGTTTCAGCCCCTCTGTTTCTCGCCCTCTGTTTCTCGCCCTCTGTTTCAGCCCCTCACTTTCAGCCCCTCTGTTTCAGCCCCTCTGTTTCAGCCCCTCTGTTTCTCCCCCTCTGTTTCTCGCCCTCTGTTTCTCGCTCTCTGTTTCTCGCCCTCTGTTTCTCGCCCTCTGTTTCAGCCCCTCTGTTTCAGCCCCTCTGTTTCAGCCCCTCTGTTTCTCGCCCTCTGTTTCTCGCCCTCTGTTTCAGCCCCTCTGTTTCAGCCCCTCTGTTTCAGCCCCTCTGTATCAGCCCCTCTGTTTCAGCCCCTCTGTTTCAGCCCCTCTGTTTCTCCCCCTCTGTTTCTCGCCCTCTGTTTCTCGCTCTCTGTTTCTCACCCTCTGTTTCTCGCCCTCTGTTTCAGCCCCTCTGTTTCAGCCCCTCTGTTTCAGCCCCTCTGTTTCTCGCCCTCTGTTTCAGCCCCTCTGTTTCTCGCCCTCTGTTTCAGCTCCTCTGTTTCAGCCCCTCTGTATCAGCCCCTCTGTTTCAGCCCATCTGTTTCAGCCCCTCTGTTTCAGCCCCTCTGTTTCTCGCCCTCTGTTTCAGCCCCTCTGTTTCTCGCCCTCTGTTTTACCCCTCTGTATCAGCCCCTCTGTTTCAGCCCCTCTGTTTCTCGCCCTCTTTTTCTCGCCCTCTGTTTCAGCCCCTCTGTTTGAGCCCCTCTGTTTCAGCCCCTCTATTTCAGCCCCTCTGTTTCTCGCCCTCTGTTTCTCGCCCTCTGTTTCAGCCCCTCTGTTTCAGCCCGTCTCTTTCAGCCCCTCTGTTTCAGCCCCTCTGTTTCTCGCCCTCTGTTTCTCGCCCTCTGTTTCTCGCCCTCTGTTTCTCGCTCTCTGTTTCTCGCCCTCTGTTTCTCGCTCTCTGTTTCAGCCCCTCTGTTTCAGCCCCTCTGTTTCAGCCCCTCTGTTTCTCGCCCTCTGTTTCTCGCCCACTGTTTCTCGCCCTCTGTTTCAGCCCCTCTGTTTCAGCCCCTCTGTTTCAGCCCCTCTGTTTCAGCCCCTCTGTTTCTCGCCCTCTGTTTCTCGCCCTCTGTTTCAGCCCCTCTGTTTCAGCCCCTCTGTTTCAGCCCCTCTGTTTCAGCCCCATTGTTTCTCGCCCTCTGTTTCAGCCCCTCTGTTTCAGCCCCTCTGTTTCAGCCCCTCTGTTTCAGCCCCTCTGTTTCTCGCCCTCTGTTTCAGCCCCTCTGTTTCTCGCCCTCTGTTTCAGCCCCACTGTTTCTCGCCCTCTGTTGCAGCCCCTCTGTTTCAGCCCATCTGTTTCAACCCCTCTGTTTCAGCCCCTCTGTTTCAGCCCCTCTGTTTCTCGCCCTCTTTTTCTCGCCCTCTGTTTCTCGCCCTCTGTTTCTCGCCCTCTGTTTCTCGCCCTCTGTTTCTCGCCCTCTGTTTCTCACCCTCTGTTTCAGCCCCTCTGTTTCAGCCCCTCTGTTTCAGCCCCTCTGTTTCTCGCCCTCTGTTTCAGCCCCTCTGTTTCAGCCCCTCTGTTTCAGCTCCTCTGATCTCGCCCTCTGTTTCAGCCCCTCTGTTTCAGCCCCTCTGTTTCTCGCCCTTGTTTCAGCCCCTCTGTTTCTCGCCCTCTGTTTCTCGCCCTCTGTTTCAGCCCCTCTGTTTCAGCCCCTCTGTTTCAGCCCCTCGGTTTCAACCCCTCTGTTTCTCGCCCTCTGTTTCAGCCCCTCTGTTTCTCGCCCTCTGTTTCAGCCCCTCTGTTTCAGCCCCTCTGTATCAGCCCCTCTGTTTCAGGCCCTCTGTTTCTCGCCCTCTGTTTGTCGCCCTCTGTTTCTCGCCCTCTGTTTCTCGTCGAATGTTTCAGCCCATCTGTTTCAGCCCCTCTGTTTCAGCCCATCTGTTTCAGCCCCTCTGTTTCAGCCCCTCTGTTTCAGCCCCTCTGTTTCAGCCCCTCTGTTTCTCGCCCTCTGTTTCTCGCTCTCTGTTTCTCGCCCTCTGTTTCAGCCCCTCTGTTTCTCGCCCACTGTTTCAGCCCCTCTGTTTCTCGCCATGTGTTTCAGCCCCTCTGTTTCACCTCCTCTGTTTCAGCCCCTCTGTTTCAGCCCCTCTGTTTCCGCCCCTCATTTTCTCGCCCTCTGTTTCAGCCCCCTGTTTCTCGCCCTCTGTTTCAGCCCCTCTGTTTCAGCCCCTCTGTATCAGCCCCTCTGTTTCAGCCCCGCTGTTTCTCGCCCTCTGTTTCTCGCCCTCTGTTTCAGCCCCTCTGTTTCAGCACGTCTCTTTCAGCCCCTCTGTTTCAGCCCCTCTGTTTCTCGCCCTCTGTTTCTCGCCCTCTGTTTCGCGCCCTCTGTTTCTCGCTCTCTGTTTCTCGCCCTCTGTTTCTCGCTCTCTGTTTCAGCCCCTCTGTTTCAGCCCCTCTGTTTCAGCCCCTCTGTTTCTCGCCCTCTGTTTCTCGCCCACTGTTTCTCGCCCTCTGTTTCAGCCCCTCTGTTTCAGCCCCTCCGTTTCAGCCCCTCTGTTTCTCGCCCTCTGTTTCTCGCCCTCTGTTTCAGCCCCTCTGTTTCAGCCCCTCTGTTTCAGCCCCTCTGTTTCAGCCCCTCTGTTTCTCGCCCTCTGTTTCAGCCGCTCTGTTTCTCGCCCTCTGTTTCAGCCCCTCTGTTTCTCGCCCTCTGTTGCAGCCCCTCTGTTTCAGCCCCTCTGTTACAACCGCTCTGTTTCTGCCCCTTTGTTTCAGCCCCTCTGTTTCTCGCCCTCTTTTTCTCGCCCTGTGTTTCTCGCCCTCTGTTTCTCGCCCTCTGTTTCTCGCCCTCTGTTTCTCGCCCTCTGTTTCAGCCCCTCTGTTTCAGCCCCTCTGTTTCAGCCCCTCTGTTTCTCGACCTCTGTTTCAGCCCCTCTGTTTCAGCCCCTCTGTTTCAGCCCCTCTGTTTCACGCCCTCTGTTTCAGACCCTCTGTTTCAGCCCCTCTGTTTCATCCCCTCTGTTTCAGCCCCTCTGTTTCAGCCCCTCTGTTTCTCGCCCTCTGTTTCTCGCCCTCTGTTTCAGCCCCTCACTTTCAGCCCCTCTGTTTCAGCCCCTCTGTTTCAGCCCCTCTGTTTCTCCCCCTCTGTTTCTCGCCCTCTGTTTCTCGCTCTCTGTTTCTCGCCCTCTGTTTCTCGCCCTCTGTTTCAGCCCCTCTGTTTCAGCCCCTCTGTTTCAGCCCCTCTGTTTCTCGCCCTCTGTTTCTCGCCCTCTGTTTCAGCCCCTCTGTTTCAGCCCCTCTGTTTCAGCCCCTCTGTATCAGCCCCTCTGTTTCAGCCCCTCTGTTTCAGCCCCTCTGTTTCTCCCCCTCTGTTTCTCGCCCTCTGTTTCTCGCTCTCTGTTTCTCACCCTCTGTTTCTCGCCCTCTGTTTCAGCCCCTCTGTTTCAGCCCCTCTGTTTCAGCCCCTCTGTTTCTCGCCCTCTGTTTCAGCCCCTCTGTTTCTCGCCCTCTGTTTCAGCTCCTCTGTTTCAGCCCCTCTGTATCAGCCCCTCTGTTTCAGCCCATCTGTTTCAGCCCCTCTGTTTCAGCCCCTCTGTTTCTCGCCCTCTGTTTCAGCCCCTCTGTTTCTCGCCCTCTGTTTTAGCCCCTCTGTATCAGCCCCTCTGTTTCAGCCCCTCTGTTTCTCGCCCTCTTTTTCTCGCCCTCTGTTTCAGCCCCTCTGTTTGAGCCCCTCTGTTTCAGCCCCTCTATTTCAGCCCCTCTGATTCAGCCCCTCTGTTTCTCGCCCTCTGATTCTCGCCTTCTGTTTCTCGCCCTCTGTTTCAGCCCCTCTGTTTCAGCCCCTCTGTTTCAGCCCCTCTGTTTCTCGCCCTCTGTTTCAGCCCCTCTGTTTCAGCCCCTCTGTTTCAGCCCCTCTGTTTCTCGCCCTCTGTTTCAGACCCTCTGTTTCAGCCCCTCTGTTTCATCCCCTCTGTTTCAGCCCCTCTGTTTCTCGCCCTCTGTTTCAGCCCCACTGTTTCAGCCCCTCTGTTTCTCGCCCTCTGTTTCAGCCCCTCTGTTTCAGCCCCTCTGTTTCAGCCCCTCTGTTTCAGCCCCTCTGTTTCTCCCCCTCTGTTTCTCGCCCTCTGTTTCTCGCTCTCTGTTTCTCGCCCTCTGTTTCTCGCCCTCTGTTTCAGCCCCTCTGTTTCAGCCCCTCTGTTTCAGCCCCTCTGTTTCAGCCCCTCTGTTTCTCGCCCTCTGTTTCAGCCCCTCTGTTTCTCGCCGTCTGTTTCAGCCCCTCTGTTTCAGCCCCTCTGTATCAGCCCCTCTGTTTCAGCCCCTCTGTTTCTCGCCCTCTGTTTCTCGCCCTCTGTTTCTCGCCCTCTGTTTCAGCCCCTCTGTTTCAGCCCCTCTGTTTCTCGCCCTCTGTTTCTCGCCCACTGTTTCTCGCCCTCTGTTTCAGCCCCTCTGTTTCAGCCCCTCTGTTTCAGCCCCTCTGTTTCAGCCCCTCTGTATCAGCCCCTCTGTTTCAGCTCCTCTGTTTCAGCCCCTCTGTTTCTCCCCATCTGTTTCTCGCCCTCTGTTTCTCGCTCTCTGTTTCTCACCGTCTGTTTCTCGCCCTCTGTTTCAGCCCCTCTGTTTCAGCCCCTCTGTATCAGCCCCTCTGTTTCAGCCCCTCTGTTTCTCGCCCTCTGTTTCTCGCCCACTGTTTCAGCCCCTCTGTTTCAGCCCGTCTCTTTCAGCCCCTCTGTTTCAGCCCCTCTGTTTCTCGCCCTCTGTTTCTCGACCTCTTTTCCTCGCCCTCTGTTTCTCGCTCTCTGTTTCTCGCCCTCTGTTTCTCCCTCTCTGTTTCAGCCCCTCTGTTTCAGCCCCTCTCTTTCAGCCCCTCTGTTTCTCGCCCTCTGTTTCTCATCCACTGTTTCTCGCCCTCTGTTTCAGCCCCTCTGTTTCTCGCCCTCTGTTTCAGCCCCTCTGTTTCAGCCCCTCTGTTTCAGCCCCTCTGTTTCTCGCCCTCTGTTTCTCGCCCTCTGTTTCAGCGCCTCTGTTTCAGACCGTCTCTTCCAGCCCCTCTGTTTCAGCCCCTCTGTTTCTCGCCCTCTGTTTCTCGCCCTCTGTTTCTCGCCCTCTGTTTCTCGCTCTCAGTTTCTCGTCCTCTGGTTCTCGCTCTCTGTTTCAGCCCCTCTGTTTCAGCCCCTCTGTTTCAGCCCCTCTGTTTCTCGCCCTCTGTTTCTCGCACACTGTTTCTCGCCCTCTGTTTCAGCCCCTCTGTTTCAGCCCCTCTGTTTCAGCCCCTCTGTTTCAGCCCCTCTGTATCTCGCCCTCTGTTTCCGCCCCTCATTTTCTCGCCCTCTGTTTCAGCCCCCTGTTTCTCGCCCTCTGTTTCAGCCCCTCTGTTTCAGCCCCTCTGTATCAGCCCCTCTGTTTCAGCCCCGCTGTTTCTCGCCCTCTGTTTCTCGCCCTCTGTTTCAGCCCCTCTGTTTCAGCCCGTCTCTTTCAGCCCCTCTGTTTCAGCCCCTCTGTTTCTCGCCCTCTGTTTCTCGCCCTCTGTTTCGCGCCCTCTGTTTCTCGCTCTCTGTTTCTCGCCCTCTGTTTCTCGCTCTCTGTTTCAGCCCCTCTGTTTCAGCCCCTCTGTTTCAGCCCCTCTGTTTCTCGCCCTCTGTTTCTCGCCCACTGTTTCTCGCCCTCTGTTTCAGCCCCTCTGTTTCAGCCCCTCCGTTTCAGCCCCTCTGTTTCTCGCCCTCTGTTTCTCGCCCTCTGTTTCAGCCCCTCTGTTTCAGCCCCTCTGTTTCAGCCCCTCTGTTTCAGCCCCTCTGTTTCTCGCCCTCTGTTTCAGCCGCTCTGTTTCTCGCCCTCTGTTTCAGCCCCTCTGTTTCTCGCCCTCTGTTGCAGCCCCTCTGTTTCAGCCCCTCTGTTACAACCGCTCTGTTTCTGCCCCTTTGTTTCAGCCCCTCTGTTTCTCGCCCTCTTTTTCTCGCCCTGTGTTTCTCGCCCTCTGTTTCTCGCCCTCTGTTTCTCGCCCTCTGTTTCTCGCCCTCTGTTTCAGCCCCTCTGTTTCAGCCCCTCTGTTTCAGCCCCTCTGTTTCTCGGCCTCTGTTTCAGCCCCTCTGTTTCAGACCCTCTGTTTCAGCCCCTCTGTTTCACGCCCTCTGTTTCAGACCCTCTGTTTCAGCCCCTCTGTTTCATCCCCTCTGTTTCAGCCCCTCTGTTTCTCGCCCTCTGTTTCAGCCCCTCTGTTTCAGCCCCTCTGTTTCTCGCCCTCTGTTTCTCGCCCTCTGTTTCAGCCCCTCACTTTCAGCCCCTCTGTTTCAGCCCCTCTGTTTCAGCCCCTCTGTTTCTCCCCCTCTGTTTCTCGCCCTCTGTTTCTCGCTCTCTGTTTCTCGCCCTCTGTTTCTCGCCCTCTGTTTCAGCCCCTCTGTTTCAGCCCCTCTGTTTCAGCCCCTCTGTTTCTCGCCCTCTGTTTCTCGCCCTCTGTTTCAGCCCCTCTGTTTCAGCCCCTCTGTTTCAGCCCCTCTGTATCAGCCCCTCTGTTTCAGCCCCTCTGTTTCAGCCCCTCTGTTTCTCCCCCTCTGTTTCTCGCCCTCTGTTTCTCGCTCTCTGTTTCTCACCCTCTGTTTCTCGCCCTCTGTTTCAGCCCCTCTGTTTCAGCCCCTCTGTTTCAGCCCCTCTGTTTCTCGCCCTCTGTTTCAGCCCCTCTGTTTCTCGCCCTCTGTTTCAGCTCCTCTGTTTCAGCCCCTCTGTATCAGCCCCTCTGTTTCAGCCCATCTGTTTCAGCCCCTCTGTTTCAGCCCCTCTGTTTCTCGCCCTCTGTTTCAGCCCCTCTGTTTCTCGCCCTCTGTTTTACCCCTCTGTATCAGCCCCTCTGTTTCAGCCCCTCTGTTTCTCGCCCTCTTTTTCTCGCCCTCTGTTTCAGCCCCTCTGTTTGAGCCCCTCTGTTTCAGCCCCTCTATTTCAGCCCCTCTGATTCAGCCCCTCTGTTTCTCGCCCTCTGATTCTCGCCTTCTGTTTCTCGCCCTCTGTTTCAGCCCCTCTGTTTCAGCCCCTCTGTTTCAGCCCCTCTGTTTCTCGCCCTCTGTTTCAGCCCCTCTGTTTCAGCCCCTCTGTTTCAGCCCCTCTGTTTCTCGCCCTCTGTTTCAGACCCTCTGTTTCAGCCCCTCTGTTTCATCCCCTCTGTTTCAGCCCCTCTGTTTCTCGCCCTCTGTTTCAGCCCCACTGTTTCAGCCCCTCTGTTTCTCGCCCTCTGTTTCAGCCCCTCTGTTTCAGCCCCTCTGTTTCAGCCCCTCTGTTTCAGCCCCTCTGTTTCTCCCCCTCTGTTTCTCGCCCTCTGTTTCTCGCTCTCTGTTTCTCGCCCTCTGTTTCTCGCCCTCTGTTTCAGCCCCTCTGTTTCAGCCCCTCTGTTTCAGCCCCTCTGTTTCAGCCCCTCTGTTTCTCGCCCTCTGTTTCAGCCCCTCTGTTTCTCGCCGTCTGTTTCAGCCCCTCTGTTTCAGCCCCTCTGTATCAGCCCCTCTGTTTCAGCCCCTCTGTTTCTCGCCCTCTGTTTCTCGCCCTCTGTTTCTCGCCCTCTGTTTCAGCCCCTCTGTTTCAGCCCCTCTGTTTCTCGCCCTCTGTTTCTCGCCCACTGTTTCTCGCCCTCTGTTTCAGCCCCTCTGTTTCAGCCCCTCTGTTTCAGCCCCTCTGTTTCAGCCCCTCTGTATCAGCCCCTCTGTTTCAGCTCCTCTGTTTCAGCCCCTCTGTTTCTCCCCATCTGTTTCTCGCCCTCTGTTTCTCGCTCTCTGTTTCTCACCGTCTGTTTCTCGCCCTCTGTTTCAGCCCCTCTGTTTCAGCCCCTCTGTATCAGCCCCTCTGTTTCAGCCCCTCTGTTTCTCGCCCTCTGTTTCTCGCCCACTGTTTCAGCCCCTCTGTTTCAGCCCGTCTCTTTCAGCCCCTCTGTTTCAGCCCCTCTGTTTCTCGCCCTCTGTTTCTCGACCTCTGTTTCTCGCCCTTTGTTTCTCGCTCTCTGTTTCTCGCCCTCTGTTTCTCCCTCTCTGTTTCAGCCCCTCTGTTTCAGCCCCTCTGTTTCAGCCCCTCTGTTTCTCGCCCTCTGTTTCTCGTCCACTGTTTCTCGCCCTCTGTTTCAGCCCCTCTGTTTCTCGCCCTCTGTTTCAGCCCCTCTGTTTCAGCCCCTCTGTTTCAGCCCCTCTGTTTCTCGCCCTCTGTTTCTCGCCCTCTGTTTCAGCCCCTCTGTTTCAGACCGTCTCTTCCAGCCCCTCTGTTTCAGCCCCTCTGTTTCTCGCCCTCTGTTTCTCGCCCTCTGTTTCTCGCCCTCTGTTTCTCGCTCTCAGTTTCTCGTCCTCTGGTTCTCGCTCTCTGTTTCAGCCCCTCTGTTTCAGCCCCTCTGTTTCAGCCCCTCTGTTTCTCGCCCTCTGTTTCTCGCACACTGTTTCTCGCCCTCTGTTTCAGCCCCTCTGTTTCAGCCCCTCTGTTTCAGCCCCACTGTTTCAGCCCCTCTGTTTCTCGCCCTCTGTTTCAGCCCCTCTGTTTCAGCCCCTCTGTTTCAGCCCCTCTGTTTCAGCCCCTCTGTTTCTCGCCCTCTGTTTCAGCCCCTATGTTTCTCGCCCTTTGTTTCAGCCCCTCTGTTTCTCGCCCTCTGTTGCAGCCCCTCTGTTTCAGCCCCTCTGTTTCAACCCCACTGTTTCAGCCCCTCTGTTTCCGCCCCTCTGTTTCTCGCCCTCTGTTTCTCGCTCTCTGTTTCTCGCCCACTGTTTCTCGCCCTCTGTTTCTCGCCCTCTGTTTCTCGCCCTCTGTTTCTCGCCCTCTGTTTCAGCCCCTCTGTTTCAGCCCCTCTGTTTCAGCCCCTCTATTTCTCGCCCTCTGTTTCAGCCCCTCTGTTTCAGCCCCTCTGTTTCAGCCCCTCTGTTTCTCGCCCTCTGTTTCAGACCCTCTGTTTCAGCCCCTCTGTTTCATCTCCTCTGTTTCAACCCCTCTGTTTCAACCCCTCTGTTTCAGCCCCTCTGTTTCTCCCCCTCTGTTTCTCGCCCTCTGTTTCTCGCTCTCTGTTTCTCACCCTCTGTTTCTCGCCCTCTGTTTCAGCCCCTCTGTTTCAGCCCCTCTGTTTCAGCCCCTCTGTTTCAGCCCCTCTGTTTCTCGCCTTCTGTTTCATCCCCTCTGTTTCTCGCCCTCTGTTTCAGCCCCTCTGTTTCAGCCACTCTGTATCAGCCACTCTGTTTCAGCCCCTCTGTTTCAGGCCCTCTGTTTCAGCCCCTCCGTTTCTCGCCCTCTGTTTCAGCCCCTCTGTTTCTCGCCCTCTGTTTCAGCCCCTCTGTATCAGCCCCTCTGTTTCAGCCCATCTGTTTCTCGCCCTGTGTTTCTCGCCTTCTGTTTCAGCCCCTCTGTTTCAGCCCCTCTATTTCACCCCCTCTGTTTCAGCCCCTCTGATTCAGCCCCTCTGTTTCTCGCCCTCTGTTTCTCGCCCTCTGTTTCTCGCTCTCTGTTTCTCGCCCTCTGTTTCTCGCCCTCTGTTTCAGCCCGTCTGTTTCAGCCCCTCTGTTTCAGTCCCTCTATTTCAGCCCCTCTGTTTCTCGCCGTCTGTTTCAGCCCCTCTGTTTCTCGCCCTCTGTTTCAGCCCCTCTGTTTCAGCCCCTCTGTATCAGCCCCTCTGTTTCAGCCCCGCTGTTTCTCGCCCTCTGTTTCTCGCCCTCTGTTTCAGCCCCTCTGTTTCAGCCCGTCTCTTTCAGCCCCTCTGTTTCAGCCCCTCTGTTTCTCGCCCTCTGTTTCTCGCCCTCTGTTTCGCGGCCTCTGTTTCTCGCTCTCTGTTTCTCGCCCTCTGTTTCTCGCTCTCTGTTTCAGCCCCTCTGTTTCAGCCCCTCTGTTTCAGCCCCTCTGTTTCAGCCACTCTGTTTCTCGCCCACTGTTTCTCGCCCTCTGTTTCAGCCCCTCTGTTTCAGCCCCTCTGTTTCAGCCCCTCTGTTTCTCGCCCTCTGTTTCTCGCCCTCTGTTTCAGCCCCTCTGTTTCAGCCCCTCTGTTTCAGCCCCTCTGTTTCAGCCCCTCTGTTTCTCGCCCTCTGTTTCAGCCGCTCTGTTTCTCGCCCTCTGTTTCAGCCCCTCTGTTTCTCGCCCTCTGTTGCAGCCCCTCTGTTTCAGCCCCTCTGTTACAACCGCTCTGTTTCAGCCCCTTTGTTTCAGCCCCTCTGTTTCTCGCCCTCTTTTTCTCGCCCTGTGTTTCTCGCCCTCTGTTTCTCGCCCTCTGTTTCTCGCCCTCTGTTTCAGCCCCTCTGTTTCAGCCCCTCTGTTTCAGCCCCTCTGTTTCTCGGCCTCTGTTTCAGCCCCTCTGTTTCAGCCCCTCTGTTTCAGCCCCTCTGTTTCACGCCCTCTGTTTCAGACCCTCTGTTTCAGCCCCTCTGTTTCATCCCCTCTGTTTCAGCCCCTCTGTTTCTCGCCCTCTGTTTCAGCCCCTCTGTTTCAGCCCCTCTGTTTCTCGCCCTCTGTTTCTCGCCCTCTGTTTCAGCCCCTCACTTTCAGCCCCTCTGTTTCAGCCCCTCTGTTTCAGCCCCTCTGTTTCTCCCCCTCTGTTTCTCGCCCTCTGTTTCTCGCTCTCTGTTTCTCGCCCTCTGTTTCTCGCCCTCTGTTTCAGCCCCTCTGTTTCAGCCCCTCTGTTTCAGCCCCTCTGTTTCTCGCCCTCTGTTTCTCGCCCTCTGTTTCAGCCCCTCTGTTTCAGTCACTCTGTTTCAGCCCCTCTGTATCAGCCCCTCTGTTTCAGCCCCTCTGTTTCAGCCCCTCTGTTTCTCCCCCTCTGTTTCTCGCCCTCTGTTTCTCGCTCTCTGTTTCTCACCCTCTGTTTCTCGCCCTCTGTTTCAGCCCCTCTGTTTCAGCCCCTCTGTTTCAGCCCCTCTGTTTCTCGCCCTCTGTTTCAGCCCCTCTGTTTCTCGCCCTCTGTTTCAGCTCCTCTGTTTCAGCCCCTCTGTATCAGCCCTTCTGTTTCAGCCCATCTGTTTCAGCCCCTCTGTTTCAGCCCCTCTGTTTCTCGCCCTCTGTTTCAGCGCCTCTGTTTCTCGCCCTCTGTTTTAGCCCCTCTGTATCAGCCCCTCTGTTTCTGCCCCTCTGTTTCTCGCCCTCTGTTTCTCGCCCTCTGTTTCAGCCCCTCTGTTTGAGCCCCTCTGTTTCAGCCCCTCTATTTCAGCCCCTCTGATTCAGCCCCTCTGTTTCTCGCCCTCTGATTCTCGCCCTCTGTTTCTCGCTCTCTGTTTCTCGCCCTCTGTTTTTCGCCCTCTGTTTCAGCCCCTCTGTTTCAGCCCCTCTGTTTCAGCCCCTCTGTTTATCGCCGTCTGTTTCAGCCCCTCTGCTTCTCGCCCTCTGTTTCAGCCCCTCTGTTTCAGCCCGTCTGTATCAACCCCTCTGTTTCAGCCCCTCTGTTTCTCGCCATCTGTTTCTCGCCCTCTGTTTCAGCCCCTCTATTTCAGCCCGTCTCTTTCAGCCCCTCTGTTTCAGCCCCTCTGTTTCTCGCCCTCTGTTTCTCGCCCTCTGTTTCTCGTCCTCTGTTTCTCGCTCTCTGTTTCTCGCCCTCTGTTTCTCGCTCTCTGTTTCAGACCCTCTGTTTCAGCCCCTCTGTTTCAGCCCCTCAGTTTCTCGCCCTCTGTTTCTCGCCCACTGTTTCTCGCCCTCTGTTTTAGCCCCTCTGTTTCTCGCCCTCTGTTTCAGCCCCTCTGTTTCAGCCCCTCTGTTTCAGCCCCTCTGTTTTTCGCCCTCTGTTTCTCGCCCACTGTTTCTCGCCCCCTGTTTTAGCCCCTCTGTTTCTCGCCCTCTGTTTCAGCCCCTCTGTTTCAGCCCCTCTGTTTCAGCCCCTCTGTTTCAGCCCCTCTGTTTCTCGCCCTCTGTTTCAGCCCCTCTGTTTATCGCCCTCTGTTTCAGCCCCTCTGATTCTCCCCCTCTGTTGCAGCCCCTCTGTTTCAGCCCCTCTGTTTCTCGCCCTCTGTTTCAGCCCCTCTGTTTCAGCCCCTCTGTTTCAGCCCCTCTGTTTCTCGCCGTCTGTTTCAGCCCCTCTGTTTCTCGCCCTCTGTTTCAGCCCCTCTGTTTCAGCCCCTCTGTTTCAGCCCCTCTATTTCAGCCCCTCTGTTTCTCGCCCTCTGTTTCTCGCCCTCTGTTTCAGCCCCTCTGTTTCAGCCCGTCTCTTTCAGCCCCTCTGTTTCAGCCCCTCTGTTTCTCGCCCTCTGTTTCTCGCCCTCTGTTTCTCGCCCTCTGTTTCTCGCTCTCTGTTTCTCGCCCTCTGTTTCTCGCTCTCTGTTTCAGCCCCTCTGTTTCAGCCCCTCTGTTTCAGCCCCTCTGTTTCTCGCCCTCTGTTTCTCGCCCACTGTTTCTCGCCCTCTGTTTCAGCCCCTCTGTTTCATCCCCTCTGTTTCAGCCCCTCTGTTTCAGCCCCTCTGTTTCTCGCCCTCTGTTTCTCGCCCTCTGTTTCAGCCCCTCTGTTTCAGCCCCTCTGTTTCAGCCCCTCTGTTTCAGCCCCATTGTTTCTCGCCCTCTGTTTCAGCCCCTCTGTTTCAGCCCCTCTGTTTCAGCCCCTCTGTTTCAGCCCCTCTGTTTCTCGCCCTCTGTTTCAGCCCCTCTGTTTCTCGCCCTCTGTTTCAGCCCCACTGTTTCTCGCCCTCTGTTGCAGCCCCTCTGTTTCAGCCCATCTGTTTCAACCCCTCTGTTTCAGCCCCTCTGTTTCAGCCCCTCTGTTTCTCGCCCTCTTTTTCTCGCCCTCTGTTTCTCGCCCTCTGTTTCTCGCCCTCTGTTTCTCGCCCTCTGTTTCTCGCCCTCTGTTTCTCGCCCTCTGTTTCAGCCCCTCTGTTTAAGCCCCTCTGTTTCAGCCCCTCTGTTTCTCGCCCTCTGTTTCAGCCCCTCTGTTTCAGCCCCTCTGTTTCAGCCCCTCTGTTTCTCGCCCTCTGTTTCAGCCCCTCTGTTTCAGCCCCTCTGTTTCAGCCCCTCTGTTTCAGCCCCTCGGTTTCAACCCCTCTGTTTCTCGCCCTCTGTTTCAGCCCCTCTGTTTCTCGCCCTCTGTTTCAGCCCCTCTGTTTCAGCCCCTCTGTATCAGCCCCTCTGTTTCAGGCCCTCTGTTTCTCGCCCTCTGTTTGTCGCCCTCTGTTTCTCGCCCTCTGTTTCTCGTCGAATGTTTCAGCCCCTCTGTTTCTGCCCCTCTGTTTCAGCCCATCTGTTTCAGCCCCTCTGTTTCAGCCCCTCTGTTTCAGCCCCTCTGTTTCAGCCCCTCTGTTTCTCGCCCTCTGTTTCTCGCTCTCTGTTTCTCGCCCTCTGTTTCAGCCCCTCTGTTTCTCGCCCACTGTTTCAGCCCCTCTGTTTCTCGCCATGTGTTTCAGCCCCTCTGTTTCACCTCCTCTGTTTCAGCCCCTCTGTTTCAGCCCCTCTGTTTCCGCCCCTCATTTTCTCGCCCTCTGTTTCAGCCCCCTGTTTCTCGCCCTCTGTTTCAGCCCCTCTGTTTCAGCCCCTCTGTATCAGCCCCTCTGTTTCAGCTCCTCTGTTTCTCGCCCTCTGTTTCTCGCCCTCTGTTTCAGCCCCTCTGTTTCAGCCCCTCTGTTTCAGCCACTCTGTTTCAGCCCCTCTGTTTCTCGCCCTCTGTTTCTCGCCCTCTGTTTCTCGCTCTCTGTTACTCGCAATCTGTTTCTCTCCCTCTGATTCAGCCCCTCTGTTTCAGACCCTCTGTTTCAGCCCCTCTGTTTCTCGCCCTCTGTTTCTCGCCCTCTGTTTCAGCCCCTCTGTTTCAGCCCCTCTGTTTCAGCCCCTCTGTTTCAGCCCGTCTCTTTCAGCCCCTCTGTTTCAGCCCCTCTCTTTCTCGCCCTCTGTTTCTCGCCCTCTGTTTCTCGCCCTCTGTTTCTCGCTCTCTGTTTCTCGCCCTCTGGTTCTCGCTCTCTGTTTCAGCCCCACTGTTTCAGCCCCTCTGTTTCAGCCCCTCTGTTTCTCGCCCTCTGTTTCTCGCCCTCTGTTTCAGCCCCTCTGTTTCAGCCCCTCTGTTTCTCGCCCTCTGTTTCTCGCCCTCTGTTTCAGCCCCTCTGTTTCAGCCCCTCTGTTTCAGCCCCTCTGTTTCAGCCCCTCTGATTCAGCCCCTCAGTTTCTCGCCCTCTGTTTCTCGCCCTCTGTTTCTCGCTCTCTGTTTCTCTCCCTCTGTTTCTCGCCCTCTGTTTCAGCCCCTCTGTTTCAGCCCCTCTGTTTCAGCCCCTCTGTTTCAGCCCCTCTGTTTCTCGCCGTCTGTTTCAGCCCCTCTGTTTCTCGCCCTCCGTTTCAGCCCCTCTGTTTCAGCCCCTCTGTATCAGCCCCTCTGTTTCAGCCCCTCTGTTTCTCGCCCTCTGTTTCTCGTCCTCTGTTTCAGCCCCTCTGTTTCAGCCCGTCTCTTTCAGCCCCTCTGTTTCAGCCCCTCTCTTTCTCGCCCTCTGTTTCTCGCCCTCTGTTTCTCGCCCTCTGTTTCTCGCTCTCTGTTTCTCGACCTCTGGTTCTCGCTCTCTGTTTCAGCCCCTCTGTTTCAGCCCCTCTGTTTCAGCCCCTCTGTTTCTCGCCCTCTGTTTCCCGCCCACTGTATCTCGCCCTCTGTTTCAGCCCCTCTGTTTCAGCCTCTCAGTTTCAGCCCCTCTGTTTCAGCCCCTCTGTTTCTCGCCCTCTGTTTCAGCCCCTCTGTTTCAGCCCCTCTGTTTCAGCCCCTCTGTTTCTCGCCCTCTGTTTCAGCCCCTCTGTTTCTCGCCCTCTGTTTCTCGCGCTCTGTTGCAGCCCCTCTGTTTCAGCCCCTCTGTTTCAACCGCTCTGTTTCAGCCCCTCTGTTTCAGCCCCTCTGTTTCTCGCCCCCTTTTTCTCGCCCTCTGTTTCTCGCCCTGTTTCTCGCCCTCTGTTTCTCGCCCTCTGTTTCTCGCCTTCTGTTTCTCGCCCTCTGTTTCAGCCCCTCTGTTTCAGCCCCTCTGTTTCAGCCCCTCTGTTTCTCGCCCTCTGTTTCAGCCCCTCTGTTTCAGCCCCTCTGTTTCTCGCCCTCTGTTTCTCGCCCTCTGTTTCAGCCCCTCTGTTTCAGCCCCTCTGTTTCAGCCCCTCTGTTTCAGCCCGTCTCTTTCAGCCCCTCTGTTTCAGCCCCTCTGTTTCTCGCCCTCTGTTTCTCGCCCTCTGTTTCTCGCCCTCTGTTTCTCGCTCTCTGTTTCTCGCCCTCTGGTTCTCGCTCTCTGTTTCAGCCCCACTGTTTCAGCCCCTCTGTTTCAGCCCCTCTGTTTCAGCCCCTCTGTTTCTCGCCCTCTGTTTCTCGCCCTCTGTTTCAGCCCCTCTGTTTCAGCCCCTCTGTTTCAGCCCCTCTGTTTCTCGCCCTCTGTTTCTCGCCCTCTGTTTCAGCCCCTCTGTTTCAGCCCCTCTGTTTCAGCCCCTCTGTTTCAGCCCCTCTGATTCAGCCCCTCAGTTTCTCGCCCTCTGTTTCTCGCCCTCTGTTTCTCGCTCTCTGTTTCTCTCCCTCTGTTTCTCGCCCTCTGTTTCAGCCCCTCTGTTTCAGCCCCTCTGTTTCAGCCCCTCTGTTTCAGCCCCTCTGTTTCTCGCCGTCTGTTTCAGCCCCTCTGTTTCTCGCCCTCCGTTTCAGCCCCTCTGTTTCAGCCCCTCTGTATCAGCCCCTCTGTTTCAGCCCCACTGTTTCTCGCCCTCTGTTTCTCGTCCTCTGTTTCAGCTCCTCTGTTTCAGCCCGTCTCTTTCAGCCCCTCTGTTTCAGCCCCTCTCTTTCTCGCCCTCTGTTTCTCGCCCTCTGTTTCTCGCCCTCTGTTTCTCGCTCTCTGTTTCTCGCCCTCTGGTTCTCGCTCTCTGTTTCAGCCCCTCTGTTTCAGCCCCTCTGTTTCAGCCCCTCTGTTTCTCGCCCTCTGTTTCCCGCCCACTGTTTCTCGCCCTCTGTTTCAGCCCCTCTGTTTCAGCCCCTCTGTTTCAGCCCCTCTGTTTCAGCCCCTCTGTTTCTCGCCCTCTGTTTCAGCCCCTCTGTTTCAGCCCCTCTGTTTCAGCCCCTCTGTTTCTCGCCCTCTGTTTCAGCCCCTCTGTTTCTCGCCCTCTGTTTCTCGCGCTCTGTTGCAGCCCCTCTGTTTCAGCCCCTCTGTTTCAACCGCTCTGTTTCAGCCCCTCTGTTTCAGCCCCTCTGTTTCTCGCCCCCTTTTTCTCGCCCTCTGTTTCTCGCCCTGTTTCTCGCCCTCTGTTTCTCGCCCTCTGTTTCTCGCCTTCTGTTTCTCGCCCTCTGTTTCAGCCCCTCTGTTTCAGCCCCTCTGTTTCAGCCCCTCTGTTTCTCGCCCTCTGTTTCAGCCCCTCTGTTTCAGCCCCTCTGTTTCAGCCCCTCTGTTTCTCGCCCTCTGTTTCAGACCCTCTGTTTCAGCCCCTCTGTTTCATCCCCTCTGTTTCAGCCCCTCTGTTTCTCGCCCTCTGTTTCAGCCCCACTGTTTCAGCCCCTCTGTTTCTCGCCCTCTGTTTCAGCCCCTCTGTTTCAGCCCCTCTGTTTCAGCCCCTCTGTTTCAGCCCCTCTGTTTCTCCCCCTCTGTTTCTCGCCCTCTGTTTCTCGCTCTCTGTTTCTCGCCCTCTGTTTCTCGCCCTCTGTTTCAGCCCCTCTGTTTCAGCCCCTCTGTTTCAGCCCCTCTGTTTCAGCCCCTCTGTTTCTCGCCCTCTGTTTCTCGCCCTATGTTTCAGCCCCTCTGTTTCAGCCCCTCTGTTTCAGCCCCTCTGTTTCAGCCCGTCTCTTTCAGCCCCTCTGTTTCAGCCCCTCTGTTTCTCGCCCTCTGTTTCTCGCCCTCTGTTTCTCGCCCTCTGTTTCTCGCTCTCTGTTTCTCGCCCTCTGGTTCTCGCTCTCTGTTTCAGCCCCACTGTTTCAGCCCCTCTGTTTCAGCCCCTCTGCTTCAGCCCCTCTGTTTCTCGCCCTCTGTTTCTCGCCCTCTGTTTCAGCCCCTCTGTTTCAGCCCCTCTGTTTCAGCCCCTCTGTTTCTCGCCCTCTGTTTCTCGCCCTCTGTTTCAGCCCCTCTGTTTCAGCCCCTCTGTTTCAGCCCCTCTGTTTCAGCCCCTCTGATTCAGCCCCTCAGTTTCTCGCCCTCTGTTTCTCGCCCTCTGTTTCTCGCTCTCTGTTTCTCTCCCTCTGTTTCTCGCCCTCTGTTTCAGCCCCTCTGTTTCAGCCCCTCTGTTTCAGCCCCTCTGTTTCAGCCCCTCTGTTTCTCGCCGTCTGTTTCAGCCCCTCTGTTTCTCGCCCTCCGTTTCAGCCCCTCTGTTTCAGCCCCTCTGTATCAGCCCCTCTGTTTCAGCCGCTCTGTTTCTCGCCCTCTGTTTCTCGTCCTCTGTTTCAGCCCCTCTGTTTCAGCCCGTCTCTTTCAGCCCCTCTGTTTCAGCCCCTCTCTTTCTCGCCCTCTGTTTCTCGCCCTCTGTTTCTCGCCCTCTGTTTCTCGCTCTCTGTTTCTCGCCCTCTGGTTCTCGCTCTCTGTTTCAGCCCCTCTGTTTCAGCCCCTCTGTTTCAGCCCCTCTGTTTCTCGCCCTCTGTTTCCCGCCCACTGTTTCTCGCCCTCTGTTTCAGCCCCTCTGTTTCAGCCCCTCTGTTTCAGCCCCTCTGTTTCAGCCCCTCTGTTTCTCGCCCTCTGTTTCAGCCCCTCTGTTTCAGCCCCTCTGTTTCAGCCCCTCTGTTTCTCGCCCTCTGTTTCTCGCGCTCTGTTGCAGCCCCTCTGTTTCAGCCCCTCTGTTTCAGCCCCTCTGTTTCAGCCCCTCTGTTTCTCGCCCTCTGTTTCCCGCCCACTGTTTCTCGCCCTCTGTTTCAGCCCCTCTGTTTCAGCCCCTCTGTTTCAGCCCCTCTGTTTCAGCCCCTCTGTTTCTCGCCCTCTGTTTCAGCCCCTCTGTTTCAGCCCCTCTGTTTCAGCCCCTCTGTTTCTCGCCCTCTGTTTCTCGCGCTCTGTTGCAGCCCCTCTGTTTCAGCCCCTCTGTTTCAACCGCTCTGTTTCAGCCCCTCTGTTTCAGCCCCTCTGTTTCTCGCCCCCTTTTTCTCGCCCTCTGTTTCTCGCCCTGTTTCTCGCCCTCTGTTTCTCGCCCTCTGTTTCTCGCCTTCTGTTTCTCGCCCTCTGTTTCAGCCCCTCTGTTTCAGCCCCTCTGTTTCAGCCCCTCTGTTTCTCGCCCTCTGTTTCAGCCCCTCTGTTTCAGCCCCTCTGTTTCTCGCCCTCTGTTTCTCGCCCTCTGTTTCAGCCCCTCTGTTTCAGCCCCTCTGTTTCAGCCCCTCTGTTTCAGCCCGTCTCTTTCAGCCCCTCTGTTTCAGCCCCTCTGTTTCTCGCCCTCTGTTTCTCGCCCTCTGTTTCTCGCCCTCTGTTTCTCGCTCTCTGTTTCTCGCCCTCTGGTTCTCGCTCTCTGTTTCAGCCCCACTGTTTCAGCCCCTCTATTTCAGCCCCTCTGTTTCAGCCCCTCTGTTTCTCGCCCTCTGTTTCTCGCCCTCTGTTTCAGCCCCTCTGTTTCAGCCCCTCTGTTTCAGCCCCTCTGTTTCTCGCCCTCTGTTTCTCGCCCTCTGTTTCAGCCCCTCTGTTTCAGCCCCTCTGTTTCAGCCCCTCTGTTTCAGCCCCTCTGATTCAGCCCCTCAGTTTCTCGCCCTCTGTTTCTCGCCCTCTGTTTCTCGCTCTCTGTTTCTCTCCCTCTGTTTCTCGCCCACTGTTTCAGCCCCTCTGTTTCAGCCCCTCTGTTTCAGCCCCTCTGTTTCAGCCCCTCTGTTTCTCGCCGTCTGTTTCAGCCCCTCTGTTTCTCGCCCTCCGTTTCAGCCCCTCTGTTTCAGCCCCTCTGTATCAGCCCCTCTGTTTCAGCCCCTCTGTTTCTCGCCCTCTGTTTCTCGTCCTCTGTTTCAGCCCCTCTGCTTCAGCCCGTCTCTTTCAGCCCCTCTGTTTCAGCCCCTCTCTTTCTCGCCCTCTGTTTCTCGCCCTCTGTTTCTCGCCCTCTGTTTCTCGCTCTCTGTTTCTCGCCCACTGGTTCTCGCTCTCTGTTTCAGCCCCTCTGTTTCAGCCCCTCTGTTTCAGCCCCTCTGATTCTCGCCCTCTGTTTCCCGCCCACTGTTTCTCGCCCTCTGTTTCAGCCCCTCTGTTTCAGCCCCTCTGTTTCAGCCCCTCTGTTTCAGCCCCTCTGTTTCTCGCCCTCTGTTTCAGCCCCTCTGTTTCAGCCCCTCTGTTTCAGCCCCTCTGTTTCTCGCCCTCTGTTTCAGCCCCTCTGTTTCTCGCCCTCTGTTTCTCGCGCTCTGTTGCAGCCCCTCTGTTTCAGCCCCTCTGTTTCAACCGCTCTGTTTCAGCCCCTCTGTTTCATCCCCTCTGTTTCTCGCCCCCTTTTTCTCGCCCTCTGTTTCTCGCCCTGTTTCTCGCCCTCTGTTTCTCGCCCTCTGTTTCTCGCCTTCTGTTTCTCGCCCTCTGTTTCAGCCCCTCTGTTTAAGCCCCTCTGTTTCAGCCCCTCTGTTTCTCGCCCTCTGTTTCAGCCCCTCTGTTTCAGCCCCTCTGTTTCAGCCCCTCTGTTTCTCGCCCTCTGTTTCAGACCCTCTGTTTCAGCCCCTCTGTTTCATCCCCTCTGTTTCAGCCCCTCTGTTTCTCGCCCTCTGTTTCAGCCCCACTGTTTCAGCCCCTCTGTTTCTCGCCCTCTGTTTCAGCCCCTCTGTTTCAGCCCCTCTGTTTCAGCCCCTCTGTTTCAGCCCCTCTGTTTCTCCCCCTCTGTTTCTCGCCCTCTGTTTCTCGCTCTCTGTTTCTCGCCCTCTGTTTCTCGCCCTCTGTTTCAGCCCCTCTGTTTCAGCCCCTCTGTTTCAGCCCCTCTGTTTCAGCCCCTCTGTTTCTCGCCCTCTGTTTCAGCCCCTCTGTTTCTCGCCGTCTGTTTCAGCCCCTCTGTTTCAGCCCCTCTGTATCAGCCCCTCTGTTTCAGCCCCTCTGTTTCTCGCCCTCTGTTTCTCGCCCTCTGTTTCTCGCCCTCTGTTTCAGCCCCTCTGTTTCAGCCCCTCTGTTTCTCGCCCTCTGTTTCTCGCCCACTGTTTCTCGCCCTCTGTTTCAGCCCCTCTGTTTCAGCCCCTCTGTTTCAGCCCCTCTGTTTCAGCCCCTCTGTATCAGCCCCTCTGTTTCAGCCCCTCTGTTTCTCCCCATCTGTTTCTCGCCCTCTGTTTCTCGCTCTCTGTTTCTCACCGTCTGTTTCTCGCCCTCTGTTTCAGCCCCTCTGTTTCAGCCCCTCTGTATCAGCCCCTCTGTTTCAGCCCCTCTGTTTCTCGCCCTCTGTTTCTCGCCCACTGTTTCAGCCCCTCTGTTTCAGCCCGTCTCTTTCAGCCCCTCTGTTTCAGCCCCTCTGTTTCTCGCCCTCTGTTTCTCGACCTCTGTTTCTCGCCCTCTGTTTCTCGCTCTCTGTTTCTCGCCCTCTGTTTCTCCCTCTCTGTTTCAGCCCCTCTGTTTCAGCCCCTCTGTTTCAGCCCCTCTGTTTCTCGCCCTCTGTTTCTCGTCCACTGTTTCTCGCCCTCTGTTTCAGCCCCTCTGTTTCTCGACCTCTGTTTCAGCCCCTCTGTTTCAGCCCCTCTGTTTCAGCCCCTCTGTTTCTCGCCCTCTGTTTCTCGCCCTCTGTTTCAGCCCCTCTGTTTCAGAACGTCTCTTCCAGCCCCTCTGTTTCAGCCCCTCTGTTTCTCGCCCTCTGTTTCTCGCCCTCTGTTTCTCGCCCTCTGTTTCTCGCTCTCAGTTTCTCGTCCTCTGGTTCTCGCTCTCTGTTTCAGCCCCTCTGTTTCAGCCCCTCTGTTTCAGCCCCTCTGTTTCTCGCCCTCTGTTTCTCGCACACTGTTTCTCGCCCTCTGTTTCATCCCCTCTGTTTCAGCCCCTCTGTTTCAGCCCCTCTGTTTCAGCCCCTCTGTTTCTCGCCCTCTGTTACAGCCCCTCTGTTTCAGCCCCTCTGTTTCAGCCCCTCTGTTTCAGCCCCTCTGTTTCTCGCCCTCTGTTTCAGCCCCTCTGTTTCTCGCCCTTTGTTTCAGCCCCTCTGTTTCTCGCCCTCTGTTGCAGCCCCTCTGTTTCAGCCCCTCTGTTTCAACCCCACTGTTTCAGCCCCTCTGTTTCAGCCCCTCTGTTTCTCGCCCTCTGTTTCTCGCTCTCTGTTTCTCGCCCACTGTTTCTCGCCCTCTGTTTCTCGCCCTCTGTTTCTCGCCCTCTGTTTCTCGCCCTCTGTTTCAGCCCCTCTGTTTCAGCCCCTCTGTTTCAGCCCCTCTATTTCTCGCCCTCTGTTTCAGCCCCTCTGTTTCAGCCCCTCTGTTTCAGCCCCTCTGTTTCTCGCCCTCTGTTTCAGACCCTCTGTTTCAGCGCCTCTGTTTCATCTCCTCTGTTTCAGCCCCTCTGTTTCAACCCCTCTGTTTCAGCCCCTCTGTTTCTCCCCCTCTGTTTCTCGCCCTCTGTTTCTCGCTCTCTGTTTCAGCCCCTCTGTTTCAGCCCCTCTGTTTCAGCCCCTCTGTTTCAGCCCCTCTGTTTCTCGCCTTCTGTTTCATCCCCTCTGTTTCTCGCCCTCTGTTTCAGCCACTCTGTTTCAGCCCCTCTGTATCAGCCACTCTGTTTCAGCCCCTCTGTTTCAGCCCCTCTGTTTCAGCCCCTCTGTTTCTCGCCCTCTGTTTCAGCCCCTCTGTTTCTCGCCCTCTGTTTCAGCCCCTCTGTATCAGCCCCTCTGTTTCAGCCCATCTGTTTCTCGCCCTGTGTTTCTCGCCTTCTGTTTCAGCCCCTCTGTTTCAGCCCGTCTATTTCAGCCCCTCTGTTTCAGCCCCTCTGATTCAGCCCCTCTGTTTCTCGCCCTCTGTTTCTCGCCCTCTGTTTCTCGCTCTCTGTTTCTCGCCCTCTGTTTCTCGCCCTCTGTTTCAGCCCCTCTGTTTCAGACCCTCTGTTTCAGTCCCTCTATTTCAGCCCCTCTGTTTCGCGCCGTCTGTTTCAGCCCCTCTGTTTCTCGCCATCTGTTTCAGCCCCTCTGTTTCAGCCCCTCTGTATCAGCCCCTCTGTTTCAGCCCCGCTGTTTCTCGCCCTCTGTTTCTCGCCCTCTGTTTCAGCCCCTCTGTTTCAGCCCGTCTCTTTCAGCCCCTCTGTTTCAGCCCCTCTGTTTCTCGCCCTCTGTTTCTCGCCCTCTGTTTCGCGCCCTCTGTTTCTCGCTCTCTGTTTCTCGCCCTCTGTTTCTCGCTCTCTGTTTCAGCCCCTCTGTTTCAGCCCCTCTGTTTCAGCCCCTCTGTTTCTCGCCCTCTGTTTCTCGCCCACTGTTTCTCGCCCTCTGTTTCAGCCCCTCTGTTTCAGCCCCTCTGTTTCAGCCCCTCTGTTTCTCGCCCTCTGTTTCTCGCCCTCTGTTTCAGCCCCTCTGTTTCAGCCCCTCTGTTTCAGCCCCTCTGTTTCAGCCCCTCTGTTTCTCGCCCTCTGTTTCAGCCGCTCTGTTTCTCGCCCTCTGTTTCAGCCCCTCTGTTTCTCGCCCTCTGTTGCAGCACCTCTGTTTCAGCCCCTCTGTTACAACCGCTCTGTTTCAGCCCCTTTGTTTCAGCCCCTCTGTTTCTCGCCCTCTTTTTCTCGCCCTGTGTTTCTCGCCCTCTGTTTCTCGCCCTCTGTTTCTCGCCCTCTGTTTCTCGCCCTCTGTTTCAGCCCCTCTGTTTCAGCCCCTCTGTTTCAGCCCCTCTGTTTCTCGGCCTCTGTTTCAGCCCCTCTGTTTCAGCCCCTCTGTTTCAGCCCCTCTGTTTCACGCCCTCTGTTTCAGACCCTCTGTTTCAGCCCCTCTGTTTCATCCCCTCTGTTTCAGCCCCTCTGTTTCTCGCCCTCTGTTTCAGCCCCTCTGTTTCAGCCCCTCTGTTTCTCGCCCTCTGTTTCTCGCCCTCTGTTTCAGCCCCTCACTTTCAGCCCCTCTGTTTCAGCCCCTCTGTTTCAGCCCCTCTGTTTCTCCCCCTCTGTTTCTCGCCCTCTGTTTCTCGCTCTCTGTTTCTCGCCCTCTGTTTCTCGCCCTCTGTTTCAGCCCCTCTGTTTCAGCCCCTCTGTTTCAGCCCCTCTGTTTCAGCCCCTCTGTTTCTCGCCCTCTGTTTCAGCCCCTCTGTTTCTCGCCCTCTGTTTCAGCCCCTCTGTTTCAGCCCCTCTGTATCAGCCCCTCTGTTTCAGCCCCTCTGTTTCTCGCCCTCTGTTTCTCGCCCTCTCTTTCTCGCCCTCTGTTTCTCGTCCACTGTTTCAGCCCCTCTGTTTCAGCCCCTCTGTTTCAGCCACTCTGTTTCTCGCCCTCTGTTGCAGCCCCTCTGTTTCAGCCCCTCTGTTTCAACCGCTCTGTTTCAGCCCCTCTGTTTCAGCCCCTCTGTTTCTCGACCTCTTTTTCTCGCCCTCTGTTTCTCGCCCTCTGTTTCTCGCACTCTGTTTCTCGCTCTCTCTTTCAGCCCCTCTGTTACAGCTCCTCTGTTTCAGCCCCTCTGTTTCTCGCCCTCTGTTTCTCGCCCACTGTTTCTCGCCCTCTGTTTCAGCCCCTCTGTTTCAGCCCCTCTATTTCAGCCCCTCTGTTTCAGCCCCTCTGTTTCTCGCCCTCTGTTTCAGCCCCTCTGTTTCAGCCCCTCTGTTTCAGCCCCTCTGTTTCAGCCCCTCTGTTTCTCGCCCTCTGTTTCAGCCCCTCTGTTTCTCGCCCTCTGTTTCAGCCCCTCTGTTTCTCGCCCTCTGTTGCAGCCCCTCTGTTTCAGCCCCTCTGTTTCAACCGCTCTGTTTCAGCCCCTCTGTTTCCGCCCATCTGTTTCTCGCCCTCTTTTTCTCGCCCTCTGTTTCTCGCCCTCTGTTTCTCGCCCTCTGTTTCTCGCCCACTGTTTCTCGCCTTCTGTTTCTCGCCCTCTGTTTCAGTCCCCTCTGTTTCAGCCCCTCTGTTTCAGCCCCTCTGTTTCTCGCCCTCTGTTTCAGCCCCTCTGTATCAGCCCCTCTGTTTCAGCCCCTCTGTTTCTCGCCCTCTGTTTCTCGCCCTCTGTTTCAGCCCCTATGTTTCAGCCCCTCTGTTTCAGCCCCTCTGTTTCAGCCCCTCTGTTTCTCCCCCTCTGTTTCTCGCCCTCTGTTTCTCGCTATCTGTTTCTCGCCCTCTGTTTCTCGCCCTCTGTTTCAGCCCCTCTGTTTCAGCCCCTCTGTTTCAGCCCCTCTGTTTCAGCCCCTCTGTTTCTCGCCCTCTGTTTCAGCCCCTCTGTTTCTCGCCCTCTGTTTCAGCCCCTCTGTTTCTCGCCCTCTGTTGCAGCCCCTCTGTTTCAGCCCCTCTGTTTCAACCGCTCTGTTTCAGCCCCTCTGTTTCAGCCCCTCTGTTTCTCGCCCTCTTTTTCTCGCCCTCTGTTTCTCGCCCTCTGTTTCTCGCCCTCTGTTTCTCGCCCTCTTATACTCGCCCTCTGTTTCTCGCCCTCTGTTTTAGCCCCTCTGTTTCAGCCCCTCTGTTTCAGCCCCTCTGTTTCTCGCCCTCTGTTTCAGCCCCTCTGTTTCAGCCCCTCTGTTTCAGCCCCTCTGTTTCTCGCCCTCTGTTTCAGACACTCTGTTTCAGCCTCTCTGTTTCATCCCCTCTGTTTCAGCCCCTCTGTTTCTCGCCCTCTGTTTCAGCCCCTCTGTTTCAGCCCCTCTGTTTCTCGCCCTCTGTTTCAGCCCAATTGTTTCAGCCCCTCTGTTTCTCGCCCTCTGCTTCAGCCCCTCTGTTTCAGCCCCTCTGTATCAGCCCCTCTGTTTCAGCCCCTCTGTTTCTCGCCCTCTGTTTCTCGCCCTCTGTTTCAGCCCCTCTGTTTCAGCCCCTCTGTTTCAGCCCCTCTGTTTCAGCCCCTGTGTTTCTCCCCCTCAGTTTCTCGCCCTCTGTTTCTCGCTCTCTGTTTCTCGCCCTCTGTTTCACGCCCTCTGTTTCAGCCCCAGTGTTTCAGCCCCTCTGTTTCAGCCCCTCTGTTTCAGCCCCTCTGTTTCAGCCCCTCTGTATCAGCCCCTCTGTTTCAGCCCCTCTGTTTCTCGCCCTCTGTTTCTCGCCCTCTGTTTCTCGCCCTCTGTTTCTCGTCCACTGTTTCAGCCGCTCTGTTTCATCCCCTCTGTTTCAGCCCATCTATTTCAGCCGCTCCGTTTCAGCCCCGCTGTTGCAGACCCTCTGTTTCAGCCCCTCTGTTTCTCGCCCTCTGTTTCTCGCTCTCTGTTTCTCGCACTATGTTTCAGCCCCTCTGTTTCTCGCCCACTGTTTCAGCCCCTCTGTTTCTCGCCATGTGTTTCAGCCCCTCTGTTTCACCTCCTCTGTTTCAGCCCCTCTGTTTCAGCCCCTCTGTTTCCGCCCCTCATTTTCTCGCCCTCTGTTTCAGCCCCTCTGTTTCTCGCCCTCTGTTTCAGCCCCTCTGTTTCAGCCCCTCTGTATCAGCACCTCTGTTTCAGCTCCTCTGTTTCTCGCCCTCTGTTTCTCGCCCTCTGTTTCAGCCCCTCTGTTTCAGCCCCTCTGTTTCAGCCCCTCTGGTTCAGCCCCTCTGTTTCTCGCCCTCTGTTTCTCGCCCTCTCTTTCTCGCTCTCTGTTTCTCGCCCTCTGTTTCTCTCCCTCTGTTTCAGCCCCTCTGTTTCAGCCCCTCTGTTTCAGCCCCTCTGTTTCTCGCCCTCTGTTTCTCGCCCTCTGTTTCAGCCCCCCTGTTTCAGCCCCGCTGTTCCAGCCCCTCTGTTTCAGCCCCTCTGTTTCAGCCCCTCTGTATCAGCCCCTCTGTTTCAGCCCCTCTGTTTCAGCCCCTCTGTTTCTCCCCCTCTGTTTCTCGCCCTCTGTTTCTCGCTCTCTGTTTCTCACCCTCTGTTTCTCGCCCTCTGATTCAGCCCCTCTGTTTCAGCCCCTCTATTTCAGCCCCTCTGTTTCTCGCCCTCTGTTTCAGCCCCTCTGTTTCTCGCCCTCTGTTTCAGCCCCTCTGTTTCAGCCCATCTGTATCAGCCCCTCTGTTTCAGCCCCTCTGTTTCAGCCCCTCTGTTTCAGCCCCTCTGTTTCTCGCCCTCTGTTTCAGCCCCTCTGTATCAGCCCCTCTGTTTCAGCCCCTCTGTTTCTCGCCCTCTGTTTCTCGCCCTCTGTTTCAGCCCCTCTGTTTCAGCCCCTCTGTTTCAGCCCCTCTGTTTCAGCCCCTCTGATTCAGCCCCTCTGTTTCTCGCCCTCTGTTTCTCGCCCTCTGTTTCTCGCTCTCTGTTTCTCGCCCTCTGTTTCTCGCCCTCTGTTTCAGCCCCTCTGTTTCAGCCCCTCTTTTTCAGCCCCTCTGTTTCAGCCCCTCTGTTTCTCGCCGTCTGTTTCAGCGCCTCTGTTTCTCGCCCTCTGTTTCAGCCCCTCTGTTTCAGCCCCTCTGTATCAGCCCCTCTGTTTCAGCCCCTCTGTTTCTCGCCCTCTGTTTCTCGCCCTCTGTTTCAGCCCCTCTGTTTCAGCCCGTCTCTTGCAGCCCCTCTGTTTCAGCCCCTCTGTTTCAACCCCTCTGTTTCAGCCCCTCTGTTTCAGCCCCTCTGTTTCTGCCCCTCTGTTTCAGCCCCTCTGTTTCTCGCCCTCTGTTTCTCGCCCACTGTTTCTCGCCCTCTGTTTCAGCCCCTCTGTTTCAGCCCCTCTGTTTCTCGCCGTCTGTTTCAGCCCCTCTGTTTCTCGCCCTCTGTTTCAGCCCCTCTGTTTCAGCCCCTCTGTATCAGCCCCTCTGTTTCAGCCCCTCTGTTTCTCGCCCTCTGTTTCTCGCCCTCTGTTTCAGCCCCTCTGTTTCAGCCCGTCTCTTGCAGCCCCTCTGTTTCAGCCCCTCTGTTTCAACCCCTCTGTTTCAGCCCCTCTGTTTCAGCCCCTCTGTTTCTGCCCCTCTGTTTCAGCCCCTCTGTTTCTCGCCCTCTGTGTCTCGCCCTCTGTTTCTCGCTCTCTGTTTCAGCCCCTCTGTTTCAGCCCCTCTGTTTCAGCCCCTCTGTTTCTCGCCCTCTGTTTCTCGCCCACTGTTTCTCGCCCTCTGTTTCAGCCCCTCTGTTTCAGCCCCTCTGTTTCAGCCCCTCTGTTTCAGCCCCTCTGTTTCTCGCCCTCTGTTTCAGCCCCACTGTTTCAGCCCCTCTGTTTCTGCCCCTCTGTTTCAGCCCCTCTGTTTCTCGCCCTCTGTTTCAGCCCCTCTGTTTCTCGCCCTCTGTTTCAGCCCCTCTGTTTCTCGCCCTCTGTTGCAGCCCCACTGTTTCAGCCCCTCTGTTTCAACCCCTCTGTTTCAGCCCCTCTGTTTCAGCCCCTCTGTTTCTCGCCCTCTTTTTCTCGCCCTCTGTTTCTCGCCCTCTGTTTCTCGCCCTCTGTTTCTCGCCCTCTGTTTCTCGCCCTCTGTTTCAGCCCCTCTGTTTCAGCCCCTCTGTTTCTCGCCCTCTCTTTCAGCCCCTCTGATTCTGCCCCTCTGTTTCAGCCCCTCTGTTTCTCGCCCTCTGTTTCAGCCCCTCTGTTTCAGCCCCTCTGTTTCTCGCCCTCTGTTTCAGCCCCTCTGGTTCAGCCCCTCTGTATCAGCCCCTCTGTTTCAGCCCCTCTGTTTCAGCCCCTCTGTTTCAGCCCCTCTGTTTCTCGCCCTCTGTTTCAGCCCCTCTGTTTCTCGCCCTCTGTTTCTCGCCCAATGTTTCAGCCCCTCTGTTTCAGCCCCTCTGTTTCTGCCCCTCTGTTTCAGCCCCTCTGTTTCTCGCCCTCTGTTTCAGCTCCTCTGTTTCTCGCCCTCTGTTTCAGCCCCTCTGTTTCAGCCCCCTGTATCAGCCCCTCTGTTTCAGCCCCGCTGTTTCTCGCCCTCTGTTTCTCGCCCTCTGTTACTCGCCCTCTGTTTCTCGTCCACTGTTTCAGCCCCTCTGTTTCAGCCCCTCTGTTTCAGCCCATCTGTTTCAGCCACTCCGTTTCAGCCCCTCTGTTTCAGCCCCTCTGTTTCAGCCCCTCTGTTTCTCGCCCTCTATTTCTCGCTCTCTGTTTCTCGCCATCTGTTTCAGCCCCTCTGTTTCTCGCCCACTGTTTCAGCCCCTCTGTTTCTCGCCAAGTGTTTCAGCCCCTCTGTTTCACCTCCTCTGTTGAGCGCCCCTCTGTTTCCGCCCCTCTGTTTCTCGCCCTCTGTTTCAGCCCCTCTGTTTCTCGCCCTCTGTTAGGCCCCTCTGTTTCAGCCCCTCTGTATCAGCCCATCTGTTTCAGCTCCTCTGTTTCTCGCCCTCTGTTTCTCGCCCTCTGTTTCAGCCCCTCTGTTTCAGCCCCTCTGTTTCAGCCCCTCTGTTTCTCGACCTCTGTTTCTTGCTCTCTGTTTCTCGCCCTCTGTTTCTCTCCCTCTGTTTCAGCCCCTCTGTTTCAGCCCCTCTGTTTCAGCCCCTCTGTTTCTCGCCCTCTGTTTTTCGCCCTCTGTTTCAGCCCCTCTGTTTCAGCCCCTCTGTTTCAGCCCCTCTGTTTCAGCCCCTCTGTATCAGCCCCTCTGTTTCAGCCCATCTGTTTCAGCCCCTCTGTTTCTCCCCCTCTGTTTCTCGCCCTCTGTTTCTCGCTCTCTGTTTCTCACCCTCTGTTTCTCGCCCTCTGTTTCAGCCCCTCTGTTTCAGCCCCTCTGTTTCAGCCCCTCTGTTTCTCGCCCTCTGTTTCAGCCCCTCTGTTTCTCGCCCTCTGTTTCAGCCCCTCTGTTTCAGCCCATCTGTTTCAGCCCCTCTGTTTCAGCCCCTCTGTTTCTCGCCCTCTGTTTCAGCCCCTCTGTTTCTCGCCCTCTGTTTCAGCCCCTCTGTTTCAGCCCCTCTTTTTCAGCCCCTCTGTTTCAGCCCCTCTGTTTCTCGCCGTCTGTTTCAGCGCCTCTGTTTCTCGCCCTCTGTTTCAGCCCCTCTGTTTCAGCCCCTCTGTATCAGCCCCTCTGTTTCAGCCCCTCTGTTTCTCGCCCTCTGTTTCTCGCCCTCTGTTTCAGCCCCTCTGTTTCAGCCCGTCTCTTGCAGCCCCTCTGTTTCAGCCCCTCTGTTTCAACCCCTCTGTTTCAGCCCCTCTGTTTCAGCCCCTCTGTTTCTGCCCCTCTGTTTCAGCCCCTCTGTTTCTCGCCCTCTGTTTCTCGCCCACTGTTTCTCGCCCTCTGTTTCAGCCCCTCTGTTTCAGCCCCTCTGTTTCTCGCCGTCTGTTTCAGCCCCTCTGTTTCTCGCCCTCTGTTTCAGCCCCTCTGTTTCAGCCCCTCTGTATCAGCCCCTCTGTTTCAGCCCCTCTGTTTCTCGCCCTCTGTATCTCGCCCTCTGTTTCAGCCCCTCTGTTTCAGCCCGTCTCTTGCAGCCCCTCTGTTTCAGCCCCTCTGTTTCAACCCCTCTGTTTCAGCCCCTCTGTTTCAGCCCCTCTGTTTCTGCCCCTCTGTTTCAGCCCCTCTGTTTCTCGCCCTCTGTGTCTCGCCCTCTGTTTCTCGCTCTCTGTTTCAGCCCCTCTGTTTCAGCCCCTCTGTTTCAGCCCCTCTGTTTCTCGCCCTCTGTTTCTCGCCCACTGTTTCTCGCCCTCTGTTTCAGCCCCTCTGTTTCAGCCCCTCTGTTTCAGCCCCTCTGTTTCAGCCCCTCTGTTTCTCGCCCTCTGTTTCAGCCCCACTGTTTCAGCCCCTCTGTTTCTGCCCCTCTGTTTCAGCCCCTCTGTTTCTCGCCCTCTGTTTCAGCCCCTCTGTTTCTCGCCCTCTGTTTCAGCCCCTCTGTTTCTCGCCCTCTGTTGCAGCCCCACTGTTTCAGCCCCTCTGTTTCAACCCCTCTGTTTCAGCCCCTCTGTTTCAGCCCCTCTGTTTCTCGCCCACTTTTTCTCGCCCTCTGTTTCTCGCCCTCTGTTTCTCGCCCTCTGTTTCTCGCCCTCTGTTTCTCGCCCTCTGTTTCAGCCCCTCTGTTTCAGCCCCTCTGTTTCTCGCCCTCTCTTTCAGCCCCTCTGATTCTGCCCCTCTGTTTCAGCCCCTCTGTTTCTCGCCCTCTGTTTCAGCCCCTCTGTTTCAGCCCCTCTGTTTCTCGCCCTCTGTTTCAGCCCCTCTGGTTCAGCCCCTCTGTATCAGCCCCTCTGTTTCAGCCCCTCTGTTTCAGCCCCTCTGTTTCAGCCCCTCTGTTTCTCGCCCTCTGTTTCAGCCCCTCTGTTTCTCGCCCTCTGTTTCTCGCCCAATGTTTCAGCCCCTCTGTTTCAGCCCCTCTGTTTCTGCCCCTCTGTTTCAGCCCCTCTGTTTCTCGCCCTCTGTTTCAGCTCCTCTGTTTCTCGCCCTCTGTTTCAGCCCCTCTGTTTCAGCCCCCTGTATCAGCCCCTCTGTTTCAGCCCCGCTGTTTCTCGCCCTCTGTTTCTCGCCCTCTGTTACTCGCCCTCTGTTTCTCGTCCACTGTTTCAGCCCCTCTGTTTCAGCCCCTCTGTTTCAGCCCATCTGTTTCAGCCACTACGTTTCAGCCCCTCTGTTTCAGCCCCTCTGTTTCAGCCCCTCTGTTTCTCGCCCTCTATTTCTCGCTCTCTGTTTCTCGCCATCTGTTTCAGCCCCTCTGTTTCTCGCCCACTGTTTCAGCCCCTCTGTTTCTCGCCAAGTGTTTCAGCCCCTCTGTTTCACCTCCTCTGTTGAGCGCCCCTCTGTTTCCGCCCCTCTGTTTCTCGCCCTCTGTTTCAGCCCCTCTGTTTCTCGCCCTCTGTTAGGCCCCTCTGTTTCAGCCCCTCTGTATCAGCCCATCTGTTTCAGCTCCTCTGTTTCTCGCCCTCTGTTTCTCGCCCTCTGTTTCAGCCCCTCTGTTTCAGCCCCTCTGTTTCAGCCCCTCTGTTTCTCGACCTCTGTTTCTTGCTCTCTGTTTCTCGCCCTCTGTTTCTCTCCCTCTGTTTCAGCCCCTCTGTTTCAGCCCCTCTGTTTCAGCCCCTCTGTTTCTCGCCCTCTGTTTTTCGCCCTCTGTTTCAGCCCCTCTGTTTCAGCCCCTCTGTTTCAGCCCCTCTGTTTCAGCCCCTCTGTTTCTCCCCCTCTGTTTCTCGCCCTCTGTTTCTCGCTCTCTGTTTCTCACCCTCTGTTTCTCGCCCTCTGTTTCAGCCCCTCTGTTTCAGCCCCTCTGTTTCAGCCCCTCTGTTTCTCGCCCTCTGTTTCAGCCCCTCTGTTTCTCGCCCTCTGTTTCAGCCCCTCTGTTTCAGCCCATCTGTTTCAGCCCCTCTGTTTCAGCCCCTCTGTTTCTCGCCCTCTGTTTCAGCCCCTCTGTTTCTCGCCCTCTGTTTTAGCCCCTCGGTATCAGCCCCACTGTTTCAGCCCCTCTGTTTCTCGCCCTCTGTTTCTCGCCCTCTGTTTCAGACCCTCTGTTTCTGCCCCTCTGTTTCAGCCCCTCTGATTCAGCCCCTCTGTTTCTCGCCCTCTGTTTCTCGCCCTCTGTTTCTCGCTCTCTGTTTCTCGCCCTCTGTTTCTCGCCCTCTGTTAGGCCCATCTGTTTCAGCTCCTCTGTTTCAGCCCCTCTGTTTATCGCCGTCTGTTTCAGCCCCTCTGTTTCTCGCCCTCTGTTTCTCGCCCTCAGTTTCAGCCCCACTGTTTCTCGCCCTCTGTTTCTCGCCCAATGTTTCAGCCCCTCTGTTTCAGCCCCTCTGTTTCAGCCCCTCTGTTTCAGCCCCTCTGTTTCTCGCCCTCTGTTTCAGCCCCTCTGTTTCTCGCCCTCTGTTTCAGCCCCTCTGTTTCAGCCCCCTGTATCAGCCCCTCTGTTTCAGCCCCTCTGTTTCTCGCCCTCTGTTTCTCGCCCTCTGTTTCTCGCCCTCTGTTTCTCGTCCACTGTTTCAGCCCCTCTGTTTCAGCCCCTCTGTTTCAGCCCATCTGTTTCAGCCACTCCGTTTCAGCCCCTCTGTTTCAGCCCCTCTGTTTCAGCCCCTCTGTTTCTCGCCAAGTGTTTCAGCCCCTCTGTTTCACCTCCTCTGTTTCAGCCCCTCTGTTTCAGCCCCTCTGTTTCCGCCCCTCATTTTCTCGCCCTCTGTTTCAGCCCCTCTGTTTCTCGCCCTCTGTTAGGCCCCTCTGTTTCAGCCCCTCTGTATCAGCCCCTCTGTTTCAGCTCCTCTGTTTCTCGCCCTCTGTTTCTCTCCCTCTGTTTCAGCCCCTCTGTTTCAGCCCCTCTTTTTCAGCCCCTCTGTTTCAGCCCCTCTGTTTCAGCCCCTCTGTTTCTCGACCTCTGTTTCTCGCTCTCTGTTTCTCGCCCTCTGTTTCTCTCCCTCTGTTTCAGCCCCTCTGTTTCAGCCCTTCTGTTTCAGCCCCTCTGTTTCTCGCGCTCTGTTTTTCGCCCCTGTTTCAGCCCCTCTGTTTCAGCCCCTCTGTTTCAGCCCCTCTGTTTCAGCCCCTCTGTTTCAGCCCCTCTGTATCAGCCCCTCTGATTCAGCACATCTGTTTCAGCCCCTCTGTTTCTCCCCCTCTGTTTCTCGCCCTCTGTTTCTCGCTCTCTGTTTCTCACCCTCTGTTTCTCGCCCTCTGTTTCAGCCCCTCTGTTTCAGCCCCTCAGTTTCAGCCCCTCTGTTTCTCGCCCTCTGTTTCAGCCCCTCTGTTTCTCGCCCTCTGTTTCAGCCCCTCTGTTTCAGCCCCTCTGTATCAGCCCCTCTGTTTCAGCCCATCTGTTTCAGCCCCTCTGTTTCAGCCCCTCTGTTTCTCGCCCTCTGTTTCAGCCCCTCTGTTTCTCGCCCTCTGTTTTAGCCCCTCGGTATCAGCCCCTCTGTTTCAGCCCCTCTGTTTCTCGCCCTCTGTTTCTCGCCCTCTGTTTCAGACGCTCTGTTTCAGCCCCTCTGTTTCAGCCCCTCTGTTTCAGGCCCTCTGATTCAGCCCCTCTGTTTCTCGCCCTCTGTTTCTCGCCCTCTGTTTCTCGCTCTCTGTTTCTCGCCCTCTGTTTCTCGCCCTCTGTTTCAGCCCCTCTGTTTCAGCCCCTCTGTTTCAGCCCCTCTGTTTCAGCCCCTCTGTTTATCGCCGTCTGTTTCAGCCCCTCTGTTTCTCGCCCTCTGTTTCTCGCCCTCAGTTTCAGCCCCTCTGTTTCTCGCCCTCTGTTTCTCGCCCAATATTTCAGCCCCTCTGTTTCAGCCCCTCTGTTTCAGCCCCTCTGTTTCAGCCCCTCTGTTTCTCGCCCTGTGTTTCAGCCCCTCTGTTTCTCGCCCTCTGTTTCAGCCCCTCTGTTTCAGCCCCCTGTATCAGCCCCTCTGTTTCAGCCCCTCTGTTTATCGCCCTCTGTTTCTCGCCCTCTGTTTCTCGCCCTCTGTTTCTCGTCCACTGTTTCAGCCCCTCTGTTTCAGCCCCTCTGTTTCAGCCCATCTGTTTCAGCCACTCCGTTTCACTCCCTCTGTTTCAGCCCCTCTGTTTCGGCCCCTTTGTTTCTCGCCCTCTGTTTCTCGCTCTCTGTTTCTCGCCCTCTGTTTCAGCCCCTCTGTTTCTCGCCCACTGTTTCAGCCCCTCTGTTTCTCGCCAAGTGTTTCAGCCCCTCTGTTTCACCTCCTCTGTTTCAGCCCCTCTGTTTCAGCCCCTCTGTTTCCGCCCCTCATTTTCTCGCCCTCTGTTTCAGCCCCTCTGTTTCTCGCCCTCTGTTAGGCCCCTCTGTTTCAGCCACTCTGTATCAGCCCCTCTGTTTCAGCTCCTCTGTTTCTCGCCCTCTGTTTCTCGCCCTCTCTTTCAGCCCCTCTGTTTCAGCCCCTCTGTTTCAGCCCCTCTGTTTCAGCCCCTCTGTTTCAGCCCCTCTGTTTCTCGCCCTCTGTTTCTCGCCCTCTGTTTCTCGCTCTCTGTTTCTCTCCCTCTGTTTCTCGCCCTCTGTTTCAGCCCCTCTGTTTCAGCCCCTCTGTTTCAGCCCCTCTGTTTCTCGCCGTCTGTTTCAGCCCCTCTGTTTCTCGCCCTCTGTTTCAGCCCCTCTGTTTCAGCCCCTCTGTATCAGCCCCTCTGTTTCAGCCCCTCTGTTTCTCGCCCTCTGTTTCTCGCCCACTGTTTCAGCCCCTCTGTTTCAGCCCGTCTCTTTCAGCCCCTCTGTTTCAGCCCCTCTGTTTCTCGCCCTCTGTTTCTCGCCTTCTGTTTCTCGCCCTCTGTTTCTCGCTCTCTGTTTCTCGCCCTCAGTTTCTCCCTCTCTGTTTCAGCCCCTCTGTTTCAGCCCCTCTGTTTCAGCCCCTCTGTTTCTCGCCCTCTGTTTCTCGCCCACAGTTTCTCGCCCTCTGTTTCAGCCCCTCTGTTTCTCGCCCTCTGTTTCAGCCCCTCTGTTTCAGCCCCTCTGTTTCAGCCCCTCTGTTTCTCGCCCTCTGTTTCTCGTCCTCTGTTTCAGCCCCTCTGTTTCAGCCCGTCTCTTTCAGCCCCTCTGTTTCAGCCCCTCTGTTTCTCGCCCTCTGTTTCTCGCCCTCTGTTTCTCGCCCTCTGTTTCACGCTCTCTGTTTCTCGCCCTCTGGTTCTCGCTCTCTGTTTCAGCCCCTCTGTTTCAGCCCCTCTGTTTCAGCCCCTCTGTTTCAGCCCCTCTGTTTCTCGCCCTCTGTTTCTCGCCCTCTGTTTCAGCCCCTCTGTTTCAGCCCCTCTGTTTCAGCCCCTCTGTTTCTCGCCCTCTGTTTCTCGCCCTCTGTTTCAGCCCCTCTGTTTCAGCCCCTCTGTTTCAGCCCCTCTGTTTCAGCCCCTCTGATTCAGCCCCTCTGTTTCTCGCCCTCTGTTTCTCGCCCTCTGTTTCTCGCTCTCTGTTTCTCTCCCTCTGTTTCTCGCCCTCTGTTTCAGCCCCTCTGTTTCAGCCCCTCTGTTTCAGCCCCTCTGTTTCAGCCCCTCTGTTTCAGCCCCTCTGTTTCAGCCCCTCTGTTTCTCGCCCTCTGTTTCAGCCCCTCTGTTTCTCGCCCTCTGTTTCTCGCCCTCTGTTTCAGCCCCTCTGTTTCAGCCCCACTGTTTCAGCCCCTCTGTTTCTCGCCCTCTGTTTCAGCCCCTCTGTTTCTCGCCCTCTGTTTCAGCCCCTCTGTTTCAGCCCCTCTGTATCAGCCCCTCTGTTTCAGCCCCTCTGTTTCTCGCCTCTCTGTTTCTCGCCCTCTGTTTCTCGCCCTCTGTTTCTCGTCCACTGATTCAGCCCCTCTGTTTCAGCCCCTCTGTTTCAGCCCATCTGTTTCAGCCCCTCCGTTTCAGCCCCTCTGTTTCAGCCCCTCTGTTTCAGCCCCTCTGTTTCTCGCCCTCTGTTTCTCGCTCTCTGTTTCTCGCCCTCTGTTTCAGCCCCTCTGTTTCTCGCCCACTGTTTCAGCACCTCTGTTTCACGCCATGTGTTTCAGCCCCTCTGTTTCACCTCCTCTGTTTCAGCCCCTCTGTTTCAGCCCCTCTGTTTCCGCCCCTCATTTTCTCGCCCTCTGTTTCAGCCCCTCTGTTTCTCGCCCTCTGTTTCAGCCCCTCTGTTTCAGCCCCTCTGTTTCAGCCCCTCTGTTTCAGCTCCTCTGTTTCTCGCCCTCTGTTTCTCGCCCTCTGTTTCAGCCCCTCTGTTTCACCCCCTCTGTTTCAGCCCCTCTGTTTCAGCCACTCTGTTTCTCGCCCTCAGTTTCTCGCCCTCTGTTTCTCGCTCTCTCTTTCTCGCCCTCTGTTTCTCTCCCTCTGTTTCAGCCCCTCTGTTTCAGCCCCTCTGTTTCAGCCCCTCTGTGTCTCGCCCTCTGTTTCTCGCCCTCTGTTTCAGCCACTCTGTTTCAGCCCCTCTGTTTCAGCCCTTCTGTTTCAGCCCCTCTGTTTCAGCCCCTCTGTATCAGCCCCTCTGTTTCAGCCCCACTGTTTCAGCCCCTCTGTTTCTCCCCCTCTGTTTGTCGCGCTCTGTTTCTCGCTCTCTGTTTCTCTCCCTCTGTTTCTCGCCCTCTGTTTCAGCCCCACTGTTTCAGCCCCTCTGTTTCTCCCCCTCTGTTTGTCGCGCTCTGTTTCTCGCTCTCTGTTTCTCTCCCTCTGTTTCTCGCCCTCTGTTTCAGCCCCTCTGTTTCAGCCCCTCTGTTTCAACCCCTCTGTTTCTCGCCCTCTGTTTCAGCCCCTCTGTTTCTCGCCCTCTGTTTCAGCCCCTCTGTTTCAGCCCCTCTGTTTCAGCCCCTCAGTTTCTCGCCCTCTGTTTCTCGCCCACTGTTTCTCGCCCTCTGTTTCCGCCCCTCTGTTTCAGCCCCTCTGTTTCAGCCCCTCTGTTTCAGCCCCTCTGTTTCAGCCCCTCTGTTTCAGCTCCTCTGTTTCTCGCCCTCTGTTTCTCGCCCTCTGTTTCAGCCCCTCTGTTTCAGCCCCTCTGTTTCAGCCCCTCTGTTTCAGCCACTCTGTTTCTCGCCCTCAGTTTCTCGCCCTCTGTTTCTCGCTCTCTGTTTCTCGCCCTCTGTTTCTCTCCCTCTGTTTCAGCCCCTCTGTTTCAGCCCCTCTGTTTCAGCCCCTCTGTGTCTCGCCCTCTGTTTCTCGCCCTCTGTTTCAGCCACTCTGTTTCACCCCCTCTGTTTCAGCCCTTCTGTTTCAGCCCCTCTGTTTCAGCCCCTCTGTATCAGCCCCTCTGTTTCACCCCCACTGTTTCAGCCCCTCTGTTTCTCCCCCTCTGTTTGTCGCGCTCTGTTTCTCGCTCTCTGTTTCTCTCCCTCTGTTTCTCGCCCTCTGTTTCAGCACCTCTGTTTCAGCCCCTCTGTTTCAACCCCTCTGTTTCTCGCCCTCTGTTTCAGCCCCTCTGTTTCTCGCCCTCTGTTTCAGCCCCTCTGTTTCAGCCCCTCTGTATCAGCCCCTCTGTTTAAGCCCCTCTGTTTCAGCCCCTCTGTTTCAGCCCCTCTGTTTCTCGCCCTCTGTTTCAGCCCCTCTGTTTCTCGCCCTCTGTTTCAGCCCCTCTGTATCAGCCCCTCTGTTTCAGCCCCTCTGTTTCTCGCCCTCTGTTTCTCGCTCTCTGTTTCAGCCCCTCTGTTTCAGCCCCTCTGTTTCAGCCCCTCTGTTTCAGCCCCTCTGATTCAGCCCCTCTGTTTCTCGCCCTCTGTTTCTCGCCCTCTGTTTCTCGCTCTCTGTTTCTCTCCCTCTGTTTCTCGCCCTCTGTTTCAGCCCCTCTGTTTCAGCCCCTCTGTTTCAGCCCCTCTGTTTCTCGCCGTCTGTTTCAGCCCCTCTGTTTCTCGCCCTCTGTTTCAGCCCCTCTGTTTCAGCCCCTCTGTATCTGCCCCTCTGTTTCAGCCCCTCTGTTTCTCGCCCTCTGTTTCTCGCCCACTGTTTCAGCCCCTCTGTTTCAGCCCGTCTCTTTCAGCCCCTCTGTTTCAGCCCCTCTGTTTCTCGCCCTCTGTTTCTCGCCTTCTGTTTCTCGCCCTCTGTTTCTCGCTCTCTGTTTCTCGCCCTCAGTTTCTCCCTCTCTGTTTCAGCCCCTCTGTTTCAGCCCCTCTGTTTCAGCCCCTCTGTTTCTCGCCCTCTGTTTCTCGCCCACAGTTTCTCGCCCTCTGTTTCAGCCCCTCTGTTTCTCGCCCTCTGTTTCAGCCCCTCTGTTTCAGCCCCTCTGTTTCAGCCCCTCTGTTTCTCGCCCTCTGTTTCTCGTCCTCTGTTTCAGCCCCTCTGTTTCAGCCCGTCTCTTTCAGCCCCTCTGTTTCAGCCCCTCTGTTTCTCGCCCTCTGTTTCTCGCCCTCTGTTTCTCGCCCTCTGTTTCACGCTCTCTGTTTCTCGCCCTCTGGTTCTCGCTCTCTGTTTCAGCCCCTCTGTTTCAGCCCCTCTGTTTCAGCCGCTCTGTTTCAGCCCCTCTGTTTCTCGCCCTCTGTTTCTCGCCCTCTGTTTCAGCCCCTCTGTTTCAGCCCCTCTGTTTCAGCCCCTCTGTTTCTCGCCCTCTGTTTCTCGCCCTCTGTTTCAGCCCCTCTGTTTCAGCCCCTCTGTTTCAGCCCCTCTGTTTCAGCCCCTCTGATTCAGCCCCTCTGTTTCTCGCCCTCTGTGTCTCGCCCTCTGTTTCTCGCTCTCTGTTTCTCTCCCTCTGTTTCTCGCCCTCTGTTTCAGCCCCTCTGTTTCAGCCCCTCTGTTTCAGCCCCTCTGTTTCAGCCCCTCTGTTTCAGCCCCTCTGTTTCAGCCCCTCTGTTTCTCGCCCTCTGTTTCAGCCCCTCTGTTTCTCGCCCTCTGTTTCTCGCCCTCTGTTTCAGCCCCTCTGTTTCAGCCCCTCTGTTTCAGCCCCACTGTTTCAGCCCCTCTGTTTCTCGCCCTCTGTTTCAGCCCCTCTGTTTCTCGCCCTCTGTTTCACCCCCTCTGTTTCAGCCCCTCTGTATCAGCCCCTCTGTTTCAGCCCCTCTGTTTCTCGCCTCTCTGTTTCTCGCCCTCTGTTTCTCGCCCTCTGTTTCTCGTCCACTGATTCAGCCCCTCTGTTTCAGCCCTTCTGTTTCAGCCCATCTGTTTCAGCCCCTCCGTTTCAGCCCCTCTGTTTCAGCCCCTCTGTTTCAGCCCCTCTGTTTCTCGCCCTCTGTTTCTCGCTCTCTGTTTCTCGCCCTCTGTTTCAGCCCCTCTGTTTCTCGCCCACTGTTTCAGCACCTCTGTTTCACGCCATGTGTTTCAGCCCCTCTGTTTCACCTCCTCTGTTTCAGCCCCTCTGTTCCAGCCCCTCTGTTTCCGCCCCTCATTTTCTCGCCCTCTGTTTCAGCCCCTCTGTTTCAGCCCCTCTGTTTCAGCTCCTCTGTTTCTCGCCCTCTGTTTCTCGCCCTCTGTTTCAGCCCCTCTGTTTCACCCCCTCTGTTTCAGCCCCTCTGTTTCAGCCACTCTGTTTCTCGCCCTCAGTTTCTCGCCCTCTGTTTCTCGCTCTCTGTTTCTCGCCCTCTGTTTCTCTCCCTCTGTTTCAGCCCCTCTGTTTCAGCCCCTCTGTTTCAGCCCCTCTGTGTCTCGCTCTCTGTTTCTCTCCCTCTGTTTCTCGCCCTCTGTTTCAGCCCCTCTGTTTCAGCCCCTCTGTTTCAGCCCCTCTGTTTCTCGCCGTCTGTTTCAGCCCCTCTGTTTCTCGCCCTCTGTTTCAGCCCCTCTGTTTCAGCCCCTCTGTATCAGCCCCTCTGTTTCAGCCCCTCTGTTTCTCGCCCTCTGTTTCTCGCCCACTGTTTCAGCCCCTCTGTTTCAGCCCGTCTCTTTCAGCCCCTCTGTTTCAGCCCCTCTGTTTCTCGCCCTCTGTTTCTCGCCTTCTGTTTCTCGCCCTCTGTTTCTCGCTCTCTGTTTCTCGCCCTCAGTTTCTCCCTCTCTGTTTCAGCCCCTCTGTTTCAGCCCCTCTGTTTCAGCCCCTCTGTTTCTCGCCCTCTGTTTCTCGCCCACAGTTTCTCGCCCTCTGTTTCAGCCCCTCTGTTTCTCGCCCTCTGTTTCAGCCCCTCTGTATCAGCCCCTCTGTTTCAGCCCCTCTGTTTCTCGCCCTCTGTTTCTCGTCCTCTGTTTCAGCCCCTCTGTTTCAGCCCGTCTCTTTCAGCCCCTCTGTTTCAGCCCCTCTGTTTCTCGCCCTCTGTTTCTCGCCCTCTGTTTCTCGCCCTCTGTTTCACGCTCTCTGTTTCTCGCCCTCTGGTTCTCGCTCTCTGTTTCAGCCCCTCTGTTTCAGCCCCTCTGTTTCAGCCCCTCTGTTTCAGCCCCTCTGTTTCTCGCCCTCTGTTTCTCGCCCTCTGTTTCAGCCCCTCTGTTTCAGCCCCTCTGTTTCAGCCCCTCTGTTTCTCGCCCTCTGTTTCTCGCCCTCTGTTTCAGCCCCTCTGTTTCAGCCCCTCTGTTTCAGCCCCTCTGTTTCAGCCCCTCTGATTCAGCCCCTCTGTTTCTCGCCCTCTGTTTCTCGCCCTCTGTTTCTCGCTCTCTGTTTCTCTCCCTCTGTTTCTCGCCCTCTGTTTCAGCCCCTCTGTTTCAGCCCCTCTGTTTCAGCCCCTCTGTTTCAGCCCCTCTGTTTCAGCCCCTCTGTTTCAGCCCCTCTGTTTCTCGCCCTCTGTTTCAGCCCCTCTGTTTCTCGCCCTCTGTTTCTCGCCCTCTGTTTCAGCCCCTCTGTTTCAGCCCCTCTGTTTCAGCCCCACTGTTTCAGCCCCTCTGTTTCTCGCCCTCTGTTTCAGCCCCTCTGTTTCTCGCCCTCTGTTTCAGCCCCTCTGTTTCAGCCCCTCTGTATCAGCCCCTCTGTTTCAGCCCCTCTGTTTCTCGCCTCTCTGTTTCTCGCCCTCTGTTTCTCGCCCTCTGTTTCTCGTCCACTGATTCAGCCCCTCTGTTTCAGCCCCTCTGTTTCAGACCATCTGTTTCAGCCCCTCCGTTTCAGCCCCTCTGTTTCAGCCCCTCTGTTTCAGCCCCTCTGTTTCTCGCCCTCTGTTTCTCGCTCTCTGTTTCTCGCCCTCTGTTTCAGCCCCTCTGTTTCTCGCCCACTGTTTCAGCACCTCTGTTTCACGCCATGTGTTTCAGCCCCTCTGTTTCACCTCCTCTGTTTCAGCCCCTCTGTTTCAGCCCCTCTGTTTCCGCCCCTCATTTTCTCGCCCTCTGTTTCAGCCCCTCTGTTTCTCGCCCTCTGTTTCAGCCCCTCTGTTTCAGCCCCTCTGTTTCAGCCCCTCTGTTTCAGCTCCTCTGTTTCTCGCCCTCTGTTTCTCGCCCTCTGTTTCAGCCCCTCTGTTTCACCCCCTCTGTTTCAGCCCCTCTGTTTCAGCCACTCTGTTTCTCGCCCTCAGTTTCTCGCCCTCTGTTTCTCGCTCTCTCTTTCTCGCCCTCTGTTTCTCTCCCTCTGTTTCAGCCCCTCTGTTTCAGCCCCTCTGTTTCAGCCCCTCTGTGTCTCGCCCTCTGTTTCTCGCCCTCTGTTTCAGCCACTCTGTTTCAGCCCCTCTGTTTCAGCCCTTCTGTTTCAGCCCCTCTGTTTCAGCCCCTCTGTATCAGCCCCTCTGTTTCAGCCCCACTGTTTCAGCCCCTCTGTTTCTCCCCCTCTGTTTGTCGCGCTCTGTTTCTCGCTCTCTGTTTCTCTCCCTCTGTTTCTCGCCCTCTGTTTCAGCCCCACTGTTTCAGCCCCTCTGTTTCTCCCCCTCTGTTTGTCGCGCTCTGTTTCTCGCTCTCTGTTTCTCTCCCTCTGTTTCTCGCCCTCTGTTTCAGCCCCTCTGTTTCAGCCCCTCTGTTTCAACCCCTCTGTTTCTCGCCCTCTGTTTCAGCCCCTCTGTTTCTCGCCCTCTGTTTCAGCCCCTCTGTTTCAGCCCCTCTGTTTCAGCCCCTCTGTTTCTCGCCCACTGTTTCTCGCCCACTGTTTCTCGCCCTCTGTTTCCGCCCCTCTGTTTCAGCCCCTCTGTTTCAGCCCCTCTTTTTCAGCCCCTCTGTTTCTCGCCCTCTGTTTCAGCCCCTCTGTTTCAGCCCCTCTGTTTCAGCCCCTCTGTTTCAGCCCCTCTGTTTCTCGCCCTCTGTTTCAGCCCCTCTGTTTCTCGCCCTCTGTTTCAGCCCCTCTGTTTCTCGCCCTCTGTTGCAGCCCCTCTGTTTCAGCCCCTCTGTTTCAACCCCTCTGTTTCAGCCCCTCTGTTTCAGCCCCTCTGTTTCTCGCCCTCTGTTTCTCGCTCTCTGTTTCTCGCCCTGTGTTTCTCGCCCTCTGTTTCTCGCCCTCTGTTTCTCGCCCTCTGTTTCTCGCCCTCTGTTTCAGCCCCTCTGTTTCAGCCCCTCTGTTTCAGCCCCTCTATTTCTCGCCCTCTGTTTCAGCCCCTCTGTTTCAGCCCCTCTGTTTCAGCCCCTCTGTTTCTCGCCCTCTGTTTCAGACCCTCTGTTTCAGCCCCTCTGTTTCATCTCCTCTGTTTCAGCCCCTCTGTTTCAACCCCTCTGTTTCAGCCCCTCTGTTTCTCCCCATCTGTTTCTCGCCCTCTGTTTCTCGCTCTCTGTTTCTCACCCTCTGTTTCTCGCCCTCTGTTTCAGCCCCTCTGTTTCAGCCCCTCTGTTTCAGCCCCTCTGTTTCAGCCCCTCTGTTTGGCGCCCTCTGTTTCAGCCCCTCTGTTTCTCGCCCTCTGTTTCAGCCCCTCTGTTTCAGCCCCTCTGTATCAGCCACTCTGTTTCAGCCCCTCTGTTTCAGCCCCTCTGTTTCAGCCCCTCTGTTTCTCGCCCTCTGTTTCAGCCTCTCTGTTTCTCGCCCTCTGTTTCAGCCCCTCTGTATCAGCCCCTCTGTTTCAGCGCCTCTGTTTCTCGCCCTCTGTTTCTCGCCCTCTGTTTCAGCCCCTCTGTTTCAGCCCCTCTGTTTCAGCCCCTCTGTTTCAGCCCCTCTGATTCAGCCCCTCTGTTCCTCGCCCTCTGTTTCTCGCCCTCTGTTTCTCGCTCTCTGTTTCTCGCCCTCTGTTTCTCGCCCTCTGTTTCAGCCCCTCTGTTTCAGCCCCTCTGTTTCAGCCCATCTGCTTCAGCCCCTCTGTTTCTCGCCGTCTGTTTCAGCCCCTCTGTTTCTCGCCCTCTGTTTCAGCCCCTCTGTTTCAGCCCCTCTGTATCAGCCCCTCTGTTTCAGACCCTCTGTTTCTCGCCCTCTGTTTCTCGCCCTCTGTTTCAGCCCCTCTGTTTCAACCCCTCTGTATCAGCCCCTCTGTTTCAGCCCCTCTGTTTCTCGCCCTCTGTTTCTCGCCCTCTGTTTCAGGCCCTCTGTTTCAGCCCCTCTGTTTCAGCCCCTCTGTTTCAGCCCCTCTGTTTCTCGCCCTCTGTTTCTCGCCCTCTGTTTCTCGCCCTCTGTTTCTCGTCCACTGTTTCAGCCCCTCTGTTTCAGCCCCTCTGTTTCAGCCCATCTGTTTCAGCCCCTCCGTTTCAGCCCCTCTGTTTCAGCCCCTCTGTTTCAGCCCCTCTGTTTCTCCCCCTCTGTTTCTCGCTCTCTGTTTCTCGCACTCTGTTTCAGCCTCTCTGTTTCTCGCCCACTGTTTCAGCCCCTCTGTTTCTCGCCATGTGTTTCAGCCCCTCTGTTTCACCTCCTCTGTTTCAGCCCCTCTGTTTCAGCCCCTCTGTTTCCGCCCGTCATTTCTCTCCCTCTGTTTCAGCCCCTCTGTTTCTCGCCCTCTGTTTCAGCCCCTCTGTTTCAGCCCGTCTGTATCAGCCCCTCTGTTTCAGCTCCTCTGTTTCTCGCCTTCTGTTTCTCGCCCTCTGTTTCAGCCCCTCTGTTTCAGCCCCTCTGTTTCAGCCCCTCTGTTTCAGCCCCTCTGTTTCTCGCCCTCTGTTTCTCGCCCTCTGTTTCTCGCTCTCTGGTTCTCGTCCTCTGTTTCTCTCCCTCTGTTTCAGCCTCTCTGTTTCAGCCCCTCTGTTTCAGCCCCTCTGTTTCTCGCCCACTGTTTCTCGCCCTCTGTTTCAGCCCCCCTGTTTCAGCCCCTCTGTTTGAGCCCCTCTCTTTCAGCCCCTCTGTTTCAGCCCTTCTGTATCAGCCCCTCTGTTTCAGCTCCTCTGTTTCAGCCCCTCTGTTTCTCCCCCACTGTTTCTCGTCCTCTGTTTCTCGCTCTCTGTTTCTCACCCTCTGTTTCTCGCCCTCTGTTTCAGCCCCTCTGTTTCAGCCCCTCTGTTTCAGCCCCTCTGTTTCAGACCCTCTGTTTCTCGCCCTCTGTTTCAGCCCCTCTGTTTCTCGCCCTCTGTTTCAGCCCCTCTGTTTCAGCCCATCTGTATCAGCCCCTCTGTTTCAGCCCCTCTGTTTCTACCCCTCTGTTTCAGCCCCTCTGTTTCTCGCCCTCTGTTTCAGCCCCTCTGTTTCTCGCCCTCTGTTTCAGCCCCTCTGTATCAGCCCCTCTGTTTCAGACCCTCTGTTTCTCGCCCTCTGTTTCTCGCCCTCTGTTTCAGCCCCTCTGTTTCAGCCCCTCTGTTTCAGCCCCTCTGTTTCAGCCCCTCTGATTCAGCCCCTCTGTTTCTCGCCCTGTGTTTCTCGCCCTCTGTTTCTCGCTCTCTGTTTCTCGCCCTCTGTTTCTCGCCCTTTGTTTCAGCCCCTCTGTTTCAGCCCCTCTTTTTCAGCCCCTCTGTTTCAGCCCCTCTGTTTCTCGCCCTCTGTTTCAGCCCCTCTGTTTCAGCTCCTATGTTTCAGCCCCTCTGTTTCTCGCCCTCTGTTTCAGCCCCTCTGTTTCAGCCACTCTGTTTCTCGCCCTCTGTTTCAGCCCCTCTGTTTCAGCCCCTCTGTATCAGCCCCTCTGTTACAGCCCCTCTGTTTCAGCCCCTCTGTTTCAGCCCCTCTGTTTCTCGCCCTCTGTTTCAGCCCCTCTGTTTCTCGCCCTCTGTTTCTCGCCCTCTGTTTCAGCCCCTCTGTTTCAGCCCCTCTGTTTCAGCCCCACTGTTTCAGCCCCTCTGTTTCTCGCCCTCTGTTTCAGCCCCTCTGTTTCTCGCCCTCTGGTTCAGCCCCTGTGTTTCAGCCCCTCTGTATCAGCCCCTCTGTTTCAGCCCCTCTGTATCTCGCAACTCTGTTTCTCGCCCTCTGTTTCTCGCCCTCTGTTTCTCGTCCACTGATTCAGCCCCTCTGTTTCAGCCCCTCTGTTTCAGCCCATCTGTTTCAGCCCCTCCGTTTCAGCCCCTCTGTTTCAGCCCCTCTGTTTCAGCCCCTCTGTTTCTCGCCCTCTGTTTCTCGCTCTCTGTTTCTCGCCCTCTGTTTCAGCCCCTCTGTTTCTCGCCCACTGTTTCAGCACCTCTGTTTCACGCCATGTGTTTCAGCCCCTGTGTTTCACCTCCTCTGTTTCAGCCCCTCTGTTTCAGCACCTCTGTTTCCGCCCCTCATTTTCTCGCCCTCTGCTTCAGCCCCTCTGTTTCTCGCCCTCTGTTTCAGCCCCTCTGTTTCAGCCCCTCTGTTTCAGCCCCTCTGTTTCAGCTCCTCTGTTTCTCGCCCGCTGTTTCTCGCCCTCTGTTTCAGCCCCTCTGTTTCAGCCCCTCTGTTTCAGCCCCTCTGTTTCAGCCACTCTGTTTCTCGCCCTCAGTTTCTCGCCCTCTGTTTCTCGCTCTCTGTTTCTCGCCCTCTGTTTCTCTCCCTCTGTTTCAGCCCCTCTGTTTCAGCCCCTCTGTTTCAGCCCCTCTGTGTCTCGCCCTCTGTTTCTCGCCCTCTGTTTCAGCCACTCTGTTTCACCCCCTCTTTTTCAGCCCTTCTGTTTCAGCCCCTCTGTTTCAGCCCCTCTGTATCAGCCCCTCTGTTTCAGCCCCACTGTTTCAGCCCCTCTGTTTCTCCCCCTCTGTTTGTCGCGCTCTGTTTCTCGCTCTCTGTTTCTCTCCCTCTGTTTCTCGCCCTCTGTTTCAGCACCTCTGTTTCAGCCCCTCTGTTTCAACCCCTCTGTTTCTCGCCCTCTGTTTCAGCCCCTCTGTTTCTCGCCCTCTGTTTCAGCCCCTCTGTTTCAGCCCCTCTGTATCAGCCCCTCTGTTTAAGCCCCTCTGTTTCAGCCCCTCTGTTTCAGCCCCTCTGTTTCTCGCCCTCTGTTTCAGCCCCTCTGTTTCTCGCCCTCTGTTTCAGCCCCTCTGTATCAGCCCCTCTGTTTCAGCCCCTCTGTTTCTCGCCCTCTGTTTCTCGCTCTCTGTTTCAGCCCCTCTGTTTCAGCCCCTCTGTTTCTGCCCCTCTGTTTCAGCCCCTCTGATTCAGCCCCTCTGTTTCTCGCCCTCTGTTTCTCGCCCTCTGTTTCTCGCTCTCTGTTTCTCTCCCTCTGTTTCTCGCCCTCTGTTTCAGCCCCTCTGTTTCAGCCCCTCTGTTTCAGCCCCTCTGTTTCTCGCCGTCTGTTTCAGCCCCTCTGTTTGTCGCCCTCTGTTTCAGCCCCTCTGTTTCAGCCCCTCTGTATCAGCCCCTCTGTTTCAGCCCCTCTGTTTCTCGCCCTCTGTTTCTCGCCCACTGTTTCAGCCCCTCTGTTTCAGCCCGTCTCTTTCAGCCCCTCTGTTCAGCCCCTCTGTTTCTCTCCCTCTGTTTCTCGCCTTCTGTTTCTCGCCCTCTGTTTCTCGCTCTCTGTTTCTCGCCCTCAGTTTCTCCCTCTCTGTTTCAGCCCCTCTGTTTCAGCCCCTCTGCTTCAGCCCCTCTGTTTCTCGCCCTCTGTTTCTCGCCCACAGTTTCTCGCCCTCTGTTTCAGCCCCTCTGTTTCTCGCCCTCTGTTTCAGCCCCTCTGTTTCAGCCCCTCTGTTTCAGCCCCTCTGTTTCTCGCCCTCTGTTTCTCGTCCTCTGTTTCAGCCCCTCTGTTTCAGCCCGTCTCTTTCAGCCCCTCTGTTTCAGCCCCTCTGTTTCTCGCCCTCTGTTTCTCGCCCTCTGTTTCTCGCCCTCTGTTTCACGCTCTCTGTTTCTCGCCCTCTGGTTCTCGCTCTCTGTTTCAGCCCCTCTGTTTCAGCCCCTCTGTTTCAGCCCCTCTGTTTCAGCCCCTCTGTTTCTCGCCCTCTGTTTCTCGCCCTCTGTTTCAGCCCCTCTGTTTCAGCCCCTCTGTTTCAGCCCCTCTGTTTCTCGCCCTCTGTTTCTCGCCCTCTGTTTCAGCCCCTCTGTTTCAGCCCCTCTGTTTCAGCCCCTCTGTTTCAGCCCCTCTGATTCAGCCCCTCTGTTTCTCGCCCTCTGTTTCTCACCCTCTGTTTCTCGCTCTCTGTTTCTCACCCTCTGTTTCTCGCCCTCTGTTTCAGCCCCTCTGTTTCAGCCCCTCTGTTTCAGCCCCTCTGTTTCAGACCCTCTGTTTCTCGCCCTCTGTTTCAGCCCCTCTGTTTCTCGCCCTCTGTTTCAGCCCCTCTGTTTCAGCCCATCTGTATCAGCCCCTCTGTTTCAGCCCCTCTGTTTCTGCCCCTCTGTTTCAGCCCCTCTGTTTCTCGCCCTCTGTTTCAGCCCCTCTGTTTCTCGCCCTCTGTTTCAGCCCCTCTGTATCAGCCCCTCTGTTTCAGCCCCTCTGTTTCTCGCCCTCTGTTTCTCGCCCTCTGTTTCAGCCCCTCTGTTTCAGCCCCTCTGTTTCAGCCCCTCTGTTTCAGCCCCTCTGATTCAGCCCCTCTGTTTCTCGCCCTGTGTTTCTCGCCCTCTGTTTCTCGCTCTCTGTTTCTCGCCCTCTGTTTCTCGCCCTTTGTTTCAGCCCCTCTGTTTCAGCCCCTCTTTTTCAGCCCCTCTGTTTCAGCCCCTCTGTTTCTCGCCCTCTGTTTCAGCCCCTCTGTTTCAGCTCCTATGTTTCAGCCCCTCTGTTTCTCGCCCTCTGTTTCAGCCCCTCTGTTTCAGCCACTCTGTTTCTCGCCCTCTGTTTCAGCCCCTCTGTTTCAGCCCCTCTGTATCAGCCCCTCTGTTACAGCCCCTCTGTTTCAGCCCCTCTGTTTCAGCCCCTCTGTTTCTCGCCCTCTGTTTCAGCCCCTCTGTTTCTCGCCCTCTGTTTCTCGCCCTCTGTTTCAGCCCCTCTGTTTCAGCCCCTCTGTTTCAGCCCCACTGTTTCAGCCCCTCTGTTTCTCGCCCTCTGTTTCAGCCCCTCTGTTTCTCGCCCTCTGGTTCAGCCCCTGTGTTTCAGCCCCTCTGTATCAGCCCCTCTGTTTCAGCCCCTCTGTATCTCGCAACTCTGTTTCTCGCCCTCTGTTTCTCGCCCTCTGTTTCTCGTCCACTGATTCAGCCCCTCTGTTTCAGCCCCTCTGTTTCAGCCCATCTGTTTCAGCCCCTCCGTTTCAGCCCCTCTGTTTCAGCCCCTCTGTTTCAGCCCCTCTGTTTCTCGCCCTCTGTTTCTCGCTCTCTGTTTCTCGCCCTCTGTTTCAGCCCCTCTGTTTCTCGCCCACTGTTTCAGCACCTCTGTTTCACGCCATGTGTTTCAGCCCCTGTGTTTCACCTCCTCTGTTTCAGCCCCTCTGTTTCAGCACCTCTGTTTCCGCCCCTCATTTTCTCGCCCTCTGCTTCAGCCCCTCTGTTTCTCGCCCTCTGTTTCAGCCCCTCTGTTTCAGCCCCTCTGTTTCAGCCCCTCTGTTTCAGCTCCTCTGTTTCTCGCCCTCTGTTTCTCGCCCTCTGTTTCAGCCCCTCTGTTTCAGCCCCTCTGTTTCAGCCCCTCTGTTTCAGCCACTCTGTTTCTCGCCCTCAGTTTCTCGCCCTCTGTTTCTCGCTCTCTGTTTCTCGCCCTCTGTTTCTCTCCCTCTGTTTCAGCCCCTCTGTTTCAGCCCCTCTGTTTCAGCCCCTCTGTGTCTCGCCCTCTGTTTCTCGCCCTCTGTTTCAGCCACTCTGTTTCACCCCCTCTGTTTCAGCCCTTCTGTTTCAGCCCCTCTGTTTCAGCCCCTCTGTATCAGCCCCTCTGTTTCAGCCCCACTGTTTCAGCCCCTCTGTTTCTCCCCCTCTGTTTGTCGCGCTCTGTTTCTCGCTCTCTGTTTCTCTCCCTCTGTTTCTCGCCCTCTGTTTCAGCACCTCTGTTTCAGCCCCTCTGTTTCAACCCCTCTGTTTCTCGCCCTCTGTTTCAGCCCCTCTGTTTCTCGCCCTCTGTTTCAGCCCCTCTGTTTCAGCCCCTCTGTATCAGCCCCTCTGTTTAAGCCCCTCTGTTTCAGCCCCTCTGTTTCAGCCCCTCTGTTTCTCGCCCTCTGTTTCAGCCCCTCTGTTTCTCGCCCTCTGTTTCAGCCCCTCTGTATCAGCCCCTCTGTTTCAGCCCCTCTGTTTCTCGCCCTCTGTTTCTCGCTCTCTGTTTCAGCCCCTCTGTTTCAGCCCCTCTGTTTCTGCCCCTCTGTTTCAGCCCCTCTGATTCAGCCCCTCTGTTTCTCGCCCTCTGTTTCTCGCCCTCTGTTTCTCGCTCTCTGTTTCTCTCCCTCTGTTTCTCGCCCTCTGTTTCAGCCCCTCTGTTTCAGCCCCTCTGTTTCAGCCCCTCTGTTTCTCGCCGTCTGTTTCAGCCCCTCTGTTTCTCGCCCTCTGTTTCAGCCCCTCTGTTTCAGCCCCTCTGTATCAGCCCCTCTGTTTCAGCCCCTCTGTTTCTCGCCCTCTGTTTCTCGCCCACTGTTTCAGCCCCTCTGTTTCAGCCCGTCTCTTTCAGCCCCTCTGTTTCAGCCCCTCTGTTTCTCGCCCTCTGTTTCTCGCCTTCTGTTTCTTGCCCTCTGTTTCTCGCTCTCTGTTTCTCGCCCTCAGTTTCTCCCTCTCTGTTTCAGCCCCTCTGTTTCAGCCCCTCTGCTTCAGCCCCTCTGTTTCTCGCCCTCTGTTTCTCGCCCACAGTTTCTCGCCCTCTGTTTCAGCCCCTCTGTTTCTCGCCCTCTGTTTCAGCCCCTCTGTTTCAGCCCCTCTGTTTCAGCCCCTCTGTTTCTCGCCCTCTGTTTCTCGTCCTCTGTTTCAGCCCCTCTGTTTCAGCCCGTCTCTTTCAGCCCCTCTGTTTCAGCCCCTCTGTTTCTCGCCCTCTGTTTCTCGCCCTCTGTTTCTCGCCCTCTGTTTCACGCTCTCTGTTTCTCGCCCTCTGGTTCTCGCTCTCTGTTTCAGCCCCTCTGTTTCAGCCCCTCTGTTTCAGCCCCTCTGTTTCAGCCCCTCTGTTTCTCGCCCTCTGTTTCTCGCCCTCTGTTTCAGCCCCTCTGTTTCAGCCCCTCTGTTTCAGCCCCTCTGTTTCTCGCCCTCTGTTTCTCGCCCTCTGTTTCAGCCCCTCTGTTTCAGCCCTTCTGTTTCAGCCCCTCTGTTTCAGCCCCTCTGATTCAGCCCCTCTGTTTCTCGCCCTCTGTTTCTCGCCCTCTGTTTCTCGCTCTCTGTTTCTCTCCCTCTGTTTCTCGCCCTCTGTTTCAGCCCCTCTGTTTCAGCCCCTCTGTTTCAGCCCCTCTGTTTCAGCCCCTCTGTTTCAGCGCCTCTGTTTCAGCCCCTCTGTTTCAGCCCCTCTGTTTCAGCCCCTCTGTTTCAGCCCCTCTGTTTCTCGCCCTCTGTTTCTCGCCCTCTGTTTCAGCCACTCTGTTTCAGCCCCTCTGTTTCAGCCCCTCTGCTCCAGGCCCTCTGTTTCAGCCCCTCTGTTTCTCGCCCTCTGTTTCTCCCCCTCTGTTTCTCGCGCTCTGTTTCTCGCTCTCTGTTTCTCTCCCTCTGTTTCTCGCCCTCTGTTTCAGCCCCTCTGTTTCAGCCCCTCTGTTTCAACCCCTCTGTTTCTCGCCCTCTGTTTCAGCCCCTCTGTTTCTCGCCCTCTGTTTCAGCCCCTCTGTTTCAGCCCCTCTGTATCAGCCCCTCTGTTTCAGCCCCTCTGTTTCAGCCCCTCTGTTTCAGCCCCTCTGTTTCTCGCCCTCTGTTTCAGCCCCTCTGTTTCTCGCCCTCTGTTTCAGCCCCTCTGTATCTGCCCCTCTGTTTCAGCCCCTCTGTTTCTCGCCCTCTGTTTCTCGCCCTCTGTTTCAGCCCCTCTGTTTCAGCACCTCTGTTTCAGCCCCTCTGATTCAGCCCCTCTGTTACTCGCCCTCTGTTTCTCGCCCTCTGTTTCTCGCTCTCTGTTTCTCTCCCTCTGTTTCTCGCCCTCTGTTTCAGCCCCTCTGTTTCAGCGCCTCTGTTTCAGCCCCTCTGTTTCAGCCCCTCTGTTTCTCGCCGTCTGTTTCAGCCCCTCTGTTTCTCGCCCTCTGGTTCAGCCCCTCTGTTTCAGCCCCTCTGTATCAGCCCCTCTGTTTCAGCCCCTCTGTTTCTCGCCCTCTGTTTCTCGCCCACTGTTTCAGCCCCTCTGTTTCAGCCCGTCTCTTTCAGCCCCTCTGTTTCAGCCCCTCTGTTTCCCGCCCTCTGTTTCTCGCCTTCTGTTTCTCGCCCTCTGTTTCTCGCTCTCTGTTTCTCGCCCTCTGTTTCTCCCTCTCTGTTTCAGCCCCTCTGTTTCTGCCCCTCTGTTTCAGCCCCTCTGTTTCTCGCCCTCTGTTTCTCGCCCACAGTTTCTCGCCCTCTGTTTCAGCCCCTCTGTTTCTCGCCCTCTGTTTCAGCCCCTCTGTTTCAGCCCCTCTGTTTCAGCCCCTCTGTTTCTCGCCCTCTGTTTCTCGTCCTCTGTTTCAGCCCCTCTGTTTCAGCCCGTCTCTTTCAGCCCCTCTGTTTCAGCCCCTCTGTTTCACGCCCTCTGTTTCTCGCCCTCTGTTTCTCGCCCTCTGTTTCACGCTCTCTGTTTCTCGCACTCTGGTTCTCGCTCTCTGTTTCAGCCCCATGTTTCAGCCCCTCTGTTTCAGCCCCTCTGTTTCAGCCCCTCTGTTTCTCGCCCTCTGTTTCTCGCCCTCTGTTTCAGCCCCTCTGTTTCAGCCCCTCTGTTTCAGCCCCTCTGTTTCTCGCCCTCTGTTTCTCGCCCTCTGTTTCAGCCCCTCTGTTTCAGCCCCTCTGTTTCAGCCCCTCTGATTCAGCCCCTCTCTTTCTCGCCCTCTGTTTCTCGCCCTCTGTTTCTCGCTCTCTGTTTCTCTCCCTCTGTTTCTCGCTCTCTGTTTCAGCCCCTCTGTTTCAGCACCTCTGTTTCAGCCCCTCTGTTTCAGCCCCTCTGTTTCTCGCCGTCTGTTTCAGCCCCTCTGTTTCTCGCCCTCTGTTTCAGCCCCTCTGTTTCAGCCCTTCTGTATCAGCCCCTCTGTTTCAGCCCCTCTGTTTCTCGCCCTCTTTTTCTCGCCCACTGTTTCAGCCCCTCTGTTTCAGCCCGTCTCTTTCAGCCCCTCAGTTTCAGCCCCTCTGTTTGTCGCCCTCTGTTTCTCGCCTTCTGTTTCTCGCCCTCTGTTTCTCGCTCTCTGTTTCTCGCCCTCTGTTTCTCCCTCTCTGTTTCAGCCCCTCTGTTTCAGCCCCTCTTTTTCAGCCCCTCTGTTTCTCGCCCTCTGTTTCTCGCCCACAGTTTCTCGCCCTCTGTTTCAGCCCCTCAGTTTCTCGCCCTCTGTTTCAGCCCCTCTGTTTCAGCCCCTCTGTTTCAGCCCCTCTGTTTCTCGCCCTCTGTTTCTCGTCCTCTGTTTCAGCCCCTCTGTTTCAGCCCGTCTCTTTCAGCCCCTCTGTTTCAGCCCCTCTGTTTCTCGCCCTCTGTTTCTCGCCCTCTGTTTCTCGCCCTCTGTTTCTCGCTCTCTGTTTCTCGCCCTCTGGTTCTCGCTCTCTGCTTCAGCCCCTCTGTTTCAGCCCCTCTGTCTCAGCCCCTCTGTTTCTCGCCCTCTGTATCAGCCCCTCTGTTTCTCGCCCTCTGTTTCCCGCCCACTGTTTCTCGCCCTCTGTTTCAGCTCCTGTGTTTCAGCCCCTCTGTTTCAGCCCCTCTGTTTCAGCCCCTCTGTTTCTCGCCCTCTGTTTCAGCCCCTCTGTTTCAGCCCCTCTGTTTCAGCCCCTCTGTTTCAGCCCCTCTGTTTCTCGCCCTCTGTTTCAGCCCCTCTGTTTCTCGCCCTCTGTTTCTCGCGCTCTGTTTCAGCCCCTCTGTTTCAGCCCCTCTGTTTCAGCCCCTCTGTTTCAGCCCCTCTGTTTCTCGACCTCAGTTTCTCGCCCTCTGTTTCTCGCTCTCTGTTTCTCGCCCTCTGTTTCTCTCCCTCTGTTTCAGCCCCTCTGTTTCAGCCCCTCTGTTTCTCGCCCTCTGTTTCTCGCCCACTGTTTCAGCCCCTCTGTTTCAGCCCGTCTCTTTCAGCCCCTCTGTTTCAGCCCCTCTGTTTCCCGCCCTCTGTTTCTCGCCTTCTGTTTCTCGCCCTCTGTTTCTCGCTCTCTGTTTCTCGCCCTCTGTTTCTCCCTCTCTGTTTCAGCCCCTCTGTTTCAGCCCCTCTGTTTCAGCCCCTCTGTTTCTCGCCCTCTGTTTCTCGCCCACAGTTTCTCGCCCTCTGTTTCAGCCCCTCTGTTTCTCGCCCTCTGTTTCAGCCCCTCTGTTTCAGCCCCTCTGTTTCAGCCCCTCTGTTTCTCGCCCTCTGTTTCTCGTCCTCTGTTTCAGCCCCTCTGTTTCAGCCCGTCTCTTTCAGCCCCTCTGTTTCAGCCCCTCTGTTTCACGCCCTCTGTTTCTCGCCCTCTGTTTCTCGCCCTCTGTTTCACGCTCTCTGTTTCTCGCCCTCTGGTTCTCGCTCTCTGTTTCAGCCCCATGTTTCAGCCCCTCTGTTTCAGCCCCTCTGTTTCAGCCCCTCTGTTTCTCGCCCTCTGTTTCTCGCCCTCTGTTTCAGCCCCTCTGTTTCAGCCCCTCTGTTTCAGCCCCTCTGTTTCTCGCCCTCTGTTTCTCGCCCTCTGTTTCAGCCCCTCTGTTTCAGCCCCTCTGTTTCAGCCCCTCTGTTTCAGCCCCTCTGATTCAGCCCCTCTCTTTCTCGCCCTCTGTTTCTCGCCCTCTGTTTCTCGCTCTCTGTTTCTCTCCCTCTGTTTCTCGCTCTCTGTTTCAGCCCCTCTGTTTCAGCACCTCTGTTTCAGCCCCTCTGTTTCAGCCCCTCTGTTTCTCGCCGTCTGTTTCAGCCCCTCTGTTTCTCGCCCTCTGTTTCAGCCCCTCTGTTTCAGCCCTTCTGTATCAGCCCCTCTGTTTCAGCCCCTCTGTTTCTCGCCCTCTTTTTCTCGCCCACTGTTTCAGCCCCTCTGTTTCAGCCCGTCTCTTTCAGCCCCTCAGTTTCAGCCCCTCTGTTTGTCGCCCTCTGTTTCTCGCCTTCTGTTTCTCGCCCTCTGTTTCTCGCTCTCTGTTTCTCGCCCTCTGTTTCTCCCTCTCTGTTTCAGCCCCTCTGTTTCAGCCCCTCTTTTTCAGCCCCTCTGTTTCTCGCCCTCTGTTTCTCGCCCACAGTTTCTCGCCCTCTGTTTCAGCCCCTCAGTTTCTCGCCCTCTGTTTCAGCCCCTCTGTTTCAGCCCCTCTGTTTCAGCCCCTCTGTTTCTCGCCCTCTGTTTCTCGTCCTCTGTTTCAGCCCCTCTGTTTCAGCCCGTCTCTTTCAGCCCCTCTGTTTCAGCCGCTCTGTTTCTCGCCCTCTGTTTCTCGCCCTCTGTTTCTCGCCCTCTGTTTCTCGCTCTCTGTTTCTCGCCCTCTGGTTCTCGCTCTCTGCTTCAGCCCCTCTGTTTCAGCCCCTCTGTCTCAGCCCCTCTGTTTCTCGCCCTCTGTATCAGCCCCTCTGTTTCTCGCCCTCTGTTTCAGCTCCTGTGTTTCAGCCCCTCTGTTTCAGCCCCTCTGTTTCAGCCCCTCTATTTCTCGCCCTCTGTTTCAGCCCCTCTGTTTCAGCCCCTCTGTTTCAGCCCCTCTGTTTCAGCCCCTCTGTTTCTCGCCCTCTGTTTCAGCCCCTCTGTTTCTCGCCCTCTGTTTCTCGCGCTCTGTTTCAGCCCCTCTGTTTCAGCCCCTCTGTTTCAGCCCCTCTGTTTCAGCCCCTCTGTTTCTCGACCTCAGTTTCTCGCCCTCTGTTTCTCGCTCTCTGTTTCTCGCCCTCTGTTTCTCTCCCTCTGTTTCAGCCCCTCTGTTTCAGCCCCTCTGTTTCAGCCCCTCTATATCAGCCCCTCTGTTTCAGCTCCTCTGTTTCAGCCCCTCTGTTTCTCCCCCTCTGTTTCTCGCCCTCTGTTTCTCGCTCTCTGTTTCTCACCCTCTGTTTCTCGCCCTCTGTTTCAGCCCCTCTGTTTCAGCCCCTCTGTATCAGCCCCTCTGTTTCAGCCCCTCTGTTTCTCGCCCTCTGTTTCTCGCCCTCTGTTTCAGCCCCTCTGTTTCAGCCCGTCTCTTTCAGCCCCTCTGTTTCAGCCCCTCTGTTTCTCGCCCTCTGTTTCTCGCCACCTGTTTCTCGCCCTCTGTTTCTCGCTCTCTGTTTCTCGCCCTCTGTTTCTCGCTCTCTGTTTCAGCCCCTCTGTTTCAGCCCCTCTGTTTCAGCCCCTCTGTTTCTCGCCCTCTGTTTCTCGCCCACTGTTTCTCGCCCTCTGTTTCCGCCCCTCTGTTTCAGCCCCTCTGTTTCAGCCCCTCTTTTTCAGCCCCTCTGTTTCTCGCCCTCTGTTTCAGCCCCTCTGTTTCAGCCCCTCTGTTTCAGCCCCTCTGTTTCAGCCCCTCTGTTTCTCGCCCTCTGTTTCAGCCCCTCTGTTTCTCGCCCTCTGTTTCAGCCCCTCTGTTTCTCGCCCTCTGTTGCAGCCCCTCTGTTTCAGCCCCTCTGTTTCAGCCCCTCTGTTTCTCGCCCTCTGTTTCTCGCTCTCTGTTTCTCGCCCTCTGTTTCTCGCCCTCTGTTTCTCGCCCTCTGTTTCTCGCCCTCTGTTTCTCGTCCTCTGTTTCAGCCCCGCTGTTTCAGCCCCTCTATTTCAGCCCCTCTATTTCTCGCCCGCTGTTTCAGCCCCTCTGTTTCAGCCCCTCTGTTTCAGCCCCTCTGTTTCTCGCCCTCTGTTTCAGACCCTCTGTTTCAGCACCTCTGTTTCATCTCCTCTGTTTCAGCCCCTCTGTTTCAACCCCTCTGTTTCAGCCCCTCTGTTTCTCCCCCTCTGTTTCTCGCCCTCTGTTTCTCGCTCTCTGTTTCTCACCCTCTGTTTCTCGCCCTCTGTTTCAGCCCCTCTGTTTCAGCCCCTCTGTTTCAGCCCCTCTGTTTCAGCCCCTCTGTTTGGCGCCCTCTGTTTCAGCCCCTCTGTTTCTCGCCCTCTGTTTCAGCCCCTCTGTATCAGCCACTCTGTTTCAGCCCCTCTGTTTCAGCCCCTCTGTTTCAGCCCCTCTGTTTCTCGCCCTCTGTTTCAGCCTCTCTGTTTCAGCCCCTCTGTTTCAGCCCCTCTGTATCAGCCCCTCTGTTTCAGCGCCTCTGTTTCTCGCCCTCTGTTTCTCGCCCTCTGTTTCAGCCCCTCTGTTTCAGCCCCTCTGTTTCAGCCCCTCTGTTTCAGCCCCTCTGTTTCTCGCCGTCTGTTTCTCGCCCTCTGTTTCTCGCTCTCTGTTTCTCGCCCTCTGTTTCTCGCCCTCTGTTTCAGCCCCTCTGTTTCAGCCCCTCTGTTTCAGCCCATCTGTTTCAGCCCCTCTGTTTTTCGCCGTCTGTTTCAGCCCCTCCGTTTCAGCCCCTCTGTTTCAGCCCCTCTGTTTCAGCCCCTCTGTTTCTCCCCCTCTGTTTCTCGCTCTCTGTTTCTCGCACTCTGTTTCAGCCTCTCTGTTTCTCGCCCACTGTTTCAGCCCCTCTGTTTCTCGCCATGTGTTTCAGCCCCTCTGTTTCACCAACTCTGTTTCAGCCCCTCTGTTTCAGCCCCTCTGTTTCCGCCCCTCATTTCTCGCCCTCTGTTTCAGCCCCTCTGTTTCTCGCCCTCTGTTTCAGCCCCTCTGTTTCAGCCCCTCTGTATCAGCCCCTCTGTTTCAGCTCCTCTGTTTCTCGCCTTCTGTTTCTCGCCCTCTGTTTCAGCCCCTCTGTTTCACCCCCTCTGTTTCAGCCCCTCTGTTTCAGCCCCTCTGTTTCTCGCCCTCTGTTTCTCGCCCTCTGTTTCTCGCTCTCTGGTTCTCGTCCTCTGTTTCTCTCCCTCTGTTTCAGCCTCTCTGTTTCAGCCCATCTGTTTCAGCCCCTCTGTTTCTCGCCCTCTGTTTCTCGCCCTCTGTTTCAGCCCCCCTGTTTCAGCCCCTCTGTTTGAGCCCCTCTGTTTCAGCCCCTCTGTTTCAGCCCTTCTGTATCAGTCCCTCTGTTTCAGCTCCTCTGTTTCAGCCCCTCTGTTTCTCCCCCTCTGTTTCTCGCCCTCTGTTTCTCGCTCTCTGTTTCTCACCCTCTGTTTCTCGCCCTCTGTTTCAGCCCCTCTGTTTCAGCCCCTCTGTTTCAGCCCCTCTGTTTCAGACCCTCTGTTTCTCGCCCTCTGTTTCAGCCCCTCTGTTTCTCGTCCTCTGTTTCAGCCCCTCTGTTTCAGCCCATCTGTATCAGCCCCTCTGTTTCAGCCCCTCTGTTTCAGCCCCTCTGTTTCAGCCCCTCTGTTTCTCGCCCTCTGTTTCAGCCCCTCTGTTTCTCGCCCTCTGTTTCAGCCCCTCTGTATCAGCCCCTCTGTTTCAGCCCCTCTGTTTCTCGCCCTCTGTTTCTCGCCCTCTGTTTCAGCCCCTCTGTTTCAGCCCCTCTGTTTCAGCCCCTCTGTTTCAGCCCCTCTGATTCAGCCCCTCTGTTTCTCGCCCTGTGTTTCTCGCCCTCTGTTTCTCACTCTCTGTTTCTCGCCCTCTGTTTCTCGCCCTTTGTTTCAGCCCCTCTGTTTCAGCCCCTCTTTTTCAGCCCCTCTGTTTCAGCCCCTCTGTTTCTCGCCGTCTGTTTCAGCCCCTCTGTTTCAGCCCCTCTGTTTCAGCCCCTCTGTTTCTCGCCCTCTGTTACAGCCCCTCTGTTTCAGCCACTCTGTTTCTCGCCCTCTGTTTCAGCCCCTCTGTTTCAGCCCCTCTGTATCAGCCCCTCTGTTACAGCCCCTCTGTTTCAGCCCCTCTGTTTCAGCCCCTCTGTTTCTCGCCCTCTGTTTCAGCCCCTCTGTTTCTCGCCCTCTGTTTCTCGCCCTCTGTTTCAGCCCCTCTGTTTCAGCCCCTCTGTTTCAGCCCCACTGTTTCAGCCCCTCTGTTTCTCGCCCTCTGTTTCAGCCCCTCTGTTTCTCGCCCTCTGTTTCAGCCCCTCTGTTTCAGCCCCTCTGTATCAGCCCCTCTGTTTCAGCCCCTCTGTATCTCGCAACTCTGTTTCTCGCCCTCTGTTTCTCGCCCTCTGTTTCTCGTCCACTGATTCAGCCCCTCTGTTTCAGCCCCTCTGTTTCAGCCCATCTGTTTCAGCCCCTCCGTTTCAGCCCCTCTGTTTCAGCCCCTCTGTTTCAGCCCCTCTGTTTCTCGCCCTCTGTTTCTCGCTCTCTGTTTCTCGCCCTCTGTTTCAGCCCCTCTGTTTCTCGCCCACTGTTTCAGCACCTCTGTTTCACGCCATGTGTTTCAGCCCCTGTGTTTCACCTCCTCTGTTTCAGCCCCTCTGTTTCAGCACCTCTGTTTCCGCCCCTCATTTTCTCGCCCTCTGTTTCAGCCCCTCTGTTTCTCGCCCTCTGTTTCAGCCCCTCTGTTTCAGCCCCTCTGTTTCAGCCCCTCTGTTTCAGCTCCTCTGTTTCTCGCCCTCTGTTTCTCGCCCTCTGTTTCAGCCCCTCTGTTTCAGCCCCTCTGTTTCAGCCCCTCTGTTTCAGCCACTCTGTTTCTCGCCCTCAGTTTCTCGCCCTCTGTTTCTCGCTCTCTGTTTCTCGCCCTCTGTTTCTCTCCCTCTGTTTCAGCCCCTCTGTTTCAGCCCCTCTGATTCAGCCCCTCTGTGTCTCGCCCTCTGTTTCTCGCCCTCTGTTTCAGCCACTCTGTTTCACCCCCTCTGTTTCAGCCCTTCTGTTTCAGCCCCTCTGTTTCAGCCCCTCTGTATCAGCCCCTCTGTTTCAGCCCCACTGTTTCAGCCCCTCTGTTTCTCCCCCTCTGTTTGTCGCGCTCTGTTTCTCGCTCTCTGTTTCTCTCCCTCTGTTTCTCGCCCTCTGTTTCAGCACCTCTGTTTCAGCCCCTCTGTTTCAACCCCTCTGTTTCTCGCCCTCTGTTTCAGCCCCTCTGTTTCTCGCCCTCTGTTTCAGCCCCTCTGTTTCAGCCCCTCTGTATCAGCCCCTCTGTTTAAGCCCCTCTGTTTCAGCCCCTCTGTTTCAGCCCCTCTGTTTCTCGCCCTCTGTTTCAGCCACTCTGTTTCTCGCCCTCTGTTTCAGCCCCTCTGTATCAGCCCCACTGTTTCAGCCCCTCTGTTTCTCCCCCTCTGTTTGTCGCGCTCTGTTTCTCGCTCTCTGTTTCTCTCCCTCTGTTTCTCGCCCTCTGTTTCAGCACCTCTGTTTCAGCCCCTCTGTTTCAACCCCTCTGTTTCTCGCCCTCTGTTTCAGCCCCTCTGTTTCTCGCCCTCTGTTTCAGCCCCTCTGTTTCAGCCCCTCTGTATCAGCCCCTCTGTTTAAGCCCCTCTGTTTCAGCCCCTCTGTTTCAGCCCCTCTGTTTCTCGCCCTCTGTTTCAGCCCCTCTGTTTCTCGCCCTCTGTTTCAGCCCCTCTGTATCAGCCCCTCTGTTTCAGCCCCTCTGTTTCTCGCCCTCTGTTTCTCGCTCTCTGTTTCAGCCCCTCTGTTTCAGCCCCTCTGTTTCAGCCCCTCTGTTTCAGCCCCTCTGATTCAGCCCCTCTGTTTCTCGCCCTCTGTTTCTCGCCCTCTGTTTCTCGCTCTCTGTTTCTCTCCCTCTGTTTCTCGCCCTCTGTTTCAGCCCCTCTGTTTCTCTCCCTCTGTTTCTCGCCCTCTGTTTCAGCCCCTCTGTTTCAGCCCCTCTGTTTCTCGCCCTCTGTTTCAGCCCCTCTGTTTCTCGCCCTCTGTTTCAGCCCCTCTGTATCAGCCCCACTGTTTCAGCCCCTCTGTTTCTCCCCCTCTGTTTGTCGCGCTCTGTTTCTCGCTCTCTGTTTCTCTCCCTCTGTTTCTCGCCCTCTGTTTCAGCACCTCTGTTTCAGCCCCTCTGTTTCAACCCCTCTGTTTCTCGCCCTCTGTTTCAGCCCCTCTGTTTCTCGCCCTCTTTTTCAGCCCCTCTGTTTCAGCCCCTCTGTATCAGCCCCTCTGTTTAAGCCCCTCTGTTTCAGCCCCTCTGTTTCAGCCCCTCTGTTTCTCGCCCTCTGTTTCAGCCCCTCTGTTTCTCGCCCTCTGTTTCAGCCCCTCTGTATCAGCCCCTCTGTTTCAGCCCCTCTGTTTCTCGCCCTCTGTTTCTCGCTCTCTGTTTCAGCCCCTCTGTTTCAGCCCCTCTGTTTCAGCCCTTCTGTTTCAGCCCCTCTGATTCAGCCCCTCTGTTTCTCGCCCTCTGTTTCTCGCCCTCTGTTTCTCGCTCTCTGTTTCTCTCCCTCTGTTTCTCGCCCTCTGTTTCAGCCCCTCTGTTTCAGCCCCTCTGTTTCAGCCCCTCTGTTTCTCGCCGTCTGTTTCAGCCCCTCTGTTTCTCGCCCTCTGTTTCAACCCCTCTGTTTCAGCCCCTCTGTATCAGCCCCTCTGTTTCAGCCCCTCTGTTTCTCGCCCTCTGTTTCACGCCCACTGTTTCAGCCCCTCTGTTTCAGCCCGTCTCTTTCAGCCCCTCTGTTTCAGCCCCTCTGTTTCTCGCCCTCTGTTTCTCGCCTTCTGTTTCTCGCCCTCTGTTTCTCGCTCTCTGTTTCTCGCCCTCAGTTTCTCCCTCTCTGTTTCAGCCCCTCTGTTTCAGCCCCTCTGTTTCAGCCCCTCTGTTTCTCGCCCTCTGTTTCTCGCCCACAGTTTCTCGCCCTCTGTTTCAGCCCCTCTGTTTCTCGCCCTCTGTTTCAGCCCCTCTGTTTCAGCCCCTCTGTTTCAGCCCCTCTGTTTCTCGCCCTCTGTTTCTCGTCCTCTGTTTCAGCCCCTCTGTTTCAGCCCGTCTCTTTCAGCCCCTCTGTTTCAGCCCCTCTGTTTCTCGCCCTCTGTTTCTCGCCCTCTGTTTCTCGCCCTCTGTTTCACGCTCTCTGTTTCTCGCCCTCTGGTTCTCGCTCTCTGTTTCAGCCCCTCTGTTTCAGCCCCTCTGTTTCAGCCCCTCTGTTTCAGCCCCTCTGTTTCTCGCCCTCTGTTTCTCGCCCTCTGTTTCAGCCCCTCTGTTTCAGCCCCTCTGTTTCAGCCCCTCTGTTTCTCGCCCTCTGTTTCTCGCCCTCTGTTTCAGCCCCTCTGTTTCAGCCCCTCTGTTTCAGCCCCTCTGTTTCAGCCCCTCTGATTCAGCCCCTCTGTTTCTCGCCCTCTGTTTCTCGCCCTCTGTTTCTCGCTCTCTGTTTCTCTCCCTCTGTTTCTCGCCCTCTGTTTCAGCCCCTCTGTTTCAGCCCCTCTGTTTCAGCCCCTCTGTTTCAGCCCCTCTGTTTCAGCGCCTCTGTTTCAGCCCCTCTGTTTCAGCCCCTCTGTTTCAGCCCCTCTGTTTCAGCCCCTCTGTTTCTCGCCCTCTGTTTCTCGCCCTCTGTTTCAGCCACTCTGTTTCAGCCCCTCTGTTTCAGCCCCTCTGTTTCAGCCCCTCTGTTTCAGCCCCTCTGTTTCAGCCCCTCTGTTTCAGCCCCTCTGTTTCTCCCCCTCTGTTTCTCGCGCTCTGTTTCTCGCTCTCTGTTTCTCTCCCTCTGTTTCTCGCCCTCTGTTTCAGCCCCTCTGTTTCAGCCCCTCTGTTTCAACCCCTCTGTTTCTCGCCCTCTGTTTCAGCCCCTCTGTTTCTCGCCCTCTGTTTCAGCCCCTCTGTTTCAGCCCCTCTGTATCAGCCCCTCTGTTTCAGCCCCTCTGTTTCAGCCCCTCTGTTTCAGCCCCTCTGTTTCTCGCCCTCTGTTTCAGCCCCTCTGTTTCTCGCCCTCTGTTTCAGCCCCTCTGTATCTGCCCCTCTGTTTCAGCCCCTCTGTTTCTCGCCCTCTGTTTCTCGCCCTCTGTTTCAGCCCCTCTGTTTCAGCCCCTCTGTTTCAGCCCCTCTGATTCAGCCCCTCTGTTACTCGCCCTCTGTTTCTCGCCCTCTGTTTCTCGCTCTCTGTTTCTCTCCCTCTGTTTCTCGCCCTCTGTTTCAGCCCCTCTGTTTCAGCGCCTCTGTTTCAGCCCCTCTGTTTCAGCCCCTCTGTTTCTCGCCGTCTGTTTCAGCCCCTCTGTTTCTCGCCCTCTGGTTCAGCCCCTCTGTTTCAGCCCCTCTGTATCAGCCCCTCTGTTTCAGCCCCTCTGTTTCTCGCCCTCTGTTTCTCGCCCACTGTTTCAGCCCCTCTGTTTCAGCCCGTCTCTTTCAGCCCCTCTGTTTCAGCCCCTCTGTTTCCCGCCCTCTGTTTCTCGCCTTCTGTTTCTCGCCCTCTGTTTCTCGCTCTCTGTTTCTCGCCCTCTGTTTCTCCCTCTCTGTTTCAGCCCCTCTGTTTCAGCCCCTCTGTTTCAGCCCCTCTGTTTCTCGCCCTCTGTTTCTCGCCCACAGTTTCTCGCCCTCTGTTTCAGCCCCTCTGTTTCTCGCCCTCTGTTTCAGCCCCTCTGTTTCAGCCCCTCTGTTTCAGCCCCTCTGTTTCTCGCCCTCTGTTTCTCGTACTCTGTTTCAGCCCCTCTGTTTCAGCCCGTCTCTTTCAGCCCCTCTGTTTCAGCCCCTCTGTTTCACGCCCTCTGTTTCTCGCCCTCTGTTTCTCGCCCTCTGTTTCACGCTCTCTGTTTCTCGCCCTCTGGTTCTCGCTCTCTGTTTCAGCCCCATGTTTCAGCCCCTCTGTTTCAGCCCCTCTGTTTCAGCCCCTCTGTTTCTCGCCCTCTGTTTCTCGCCCTCTGTTTCAGCCCCTCTGTTTCAGCCCCTCTGTTTCAGCCCCTCTGTTTCTCGCCCTCTGTTTCTCGCCCTCTGTTTCAGCCCCTCTGTTTCAGCCCCTCTGTTTCAGCCCCTCTGTTTCAGCCCCTCTGATTCAGCCCCTCTCTTTCTCGCCCTCTGTTTCTCGCCCTCTGTTTCTCGCTCTCTGTTTCTCTCCCTCTGTTTCTCGCTCTCTGTTTCAGCCCCTCTGTTTCAGCACCTCTGTTTCAGCCCCTCTGTTTCAGCCCCTCTGTTTCTCGCCGTCTGTTTCAGCCCCTCTGTTTCTCGCCCTCTGTTTCAGCCCCTCTGTTTCAGCCCTTCTGTATCAGCCCCTCTGTTTCAGCCCCTCTGTTTCTCGCCGTCTGTTTCAGCCCCTCTGTTTCTCGCCCTCTGTTTCAGCCCCTCTGTTTCAGCCCTTCTGTATCAGCCCCTCAGTTTCAGCCCCTCTGTTTGTCGCCCTCTGTTTCTCGCCTTCTGTTTCTCGCCCTCTGTTTCTCGCTCTCTGTTTCTCGCCCTCTGTTTCTCCCTCTCTGTTTCAGCCCCTCTGTTTCAGCCCCTCTTTTTCAGCCCCTCTGTTTCTCGCCCTCTGTTTCTCGCCCACAGTTTCTCGCCCTCTGTTTCAGCCCCTCAGTTTCTCGCCCTCTGTTTCAGCCCCTCTGTTTCAGCCCCTCTGTTTCAGCCCCTCTGTTTCTCGCCCTCTGTTTCTCGTCCTCTGTTTCAGCCCCTCTGTTTCAGCCCGTCTCTTTCAGCCCCTCTGTTTCAGCCCCTCTGTTTCTCGCCCTCTGTTTCTCGCCCTCTGTTTCTCGCCCTCTGTTTCTCGCCCACTGTTTCTCGCCCTCTGTTTCAGCTCCTGTGTTTCAGCCCCTCTGTTTCAGCCCCTCTGTTTCAGCCCCTCTGTTTCTCGCCCTCTGTTTCAGCCCCTCTGTTTCAGCCCCTCTGTTTCAGCCCCTCTGTTTCAGCCCCTCTGTTTCTCGCCCTCTGTTTCAGCCCCTCTGTTTCTCGCCCTCTGTTTCTCGCGCTCTGTTTCAGCCCCTCTGTTTCAGCCCCTCTGTTTCAGCCCCTCTGTTTCAGCCCCTCTGTTTCTCGACCTCAGTTTCTCGCCCTCTGTTTCTCGCTCTCTGTTTCTCGCCCTCTGTTTCTCTCCCTCTGTTTCAGCCCCTCTGTTTCAGCCCCTCTGTTTCAGCCCCTCTGTTTCAGCCCCTCTGTTTCAGCCCCTTTATATCAGCCCCTCTGTTTCAGCTCCTCTGTTTCAGCCCCTCTGTTTCTCCCCCTCTGTTTCTCGCCCTCTGTTTCTCGCTCTCTGTTTCTCACCCTCTGTTTCTCGCCCTCTGTTTCAGCCCCTCTGTTTCAGCCCCTCTGTATCAGCCCCTCTGTTTCAGCCCCTCTGTTTCTCGCCCTCTGTTTCTCGCCCTCTGTTTCAGCCCCACTGTTTCAGCCCGTCTCTTTCAGCCCCTCTGTTTCAGCCCCTCTGTTTCTCGCCCTCTGTTTCTCGCCACCTGTTTCTCGCCCTCTGTTTCTCGCTCTCTGTTTCTCGCCCTCTGTTTCTTGCTCTCTGTTTCAGCCCCTCTGTTTCAGCCCCTCTGTTTCAGCCCCTCTGTTTCTCGCCCTCTGTTTCTCGCCCACTGTTTCTCGCCCTCTGTTTCCGCCCCTCTGTTTCAGCCCCTCTGTTTCAGCCCCTCTTTTTCAGCCCCTCTGTTTCTCGCCCTCTGTTTCAGCCCCTCTGTTTCAGCCCCTCTGTTTCAGCCCCTCTGTTTCAGCCCCTCTGTTTCTCGCCCTCTGTTTCAGCCCCTCTGTTTCTCGCCCTCTGTTTCAGCCCCTCTGTTTCTCGCCCTCTGTTGCAGCCCCTCTGTTTCAGCCCCTCTGTTTCAACCCCTCTGTTTCAGCCCCTCTGTTTCAGCCCCTCTGTTTCTCGCCCTCTGTTTCTCGCTCTCTGTTTCTCGCCCTCTGTTTCTCGCCCTCTGTTTCTCGCCCTCTGTTTCTCGCCCTCTGTTTCTCGTCCTCTGTTTCAGCCCCTCTGTTTCAGCCCCTCTATTTCAGCCCCTCTATTTCTCGCCCGCTGTTTCAGCCCCTCTGTTTCAGCCCCTCTGTTTCAGCCCCTCTGTTTCTCGCCCTCTGTTTCAGACCCTCTGTTTCAGCACCTCTGTTTCATCTCCTCTGTTTCAGCCCCTCTGTTTCAACCCCTCTGTTTCAGCCCCTCTGTTTCTCCCCCTCTGTTTCTCGCCCTCTGTTTCTCGCTCTCTGTTTCTCACCCTCTGTTTCTCGCCCTCTGTTTCAGCCCCTCTGTTTCAGCCCCTCTGTTTCAGCCCCTCTGTTTCAGCCCCTCTGTTTGGCGCCCTCTGTTTCAGCCCCTCTGTTTCTCGCCCTCTGTTTCAGCCCCTCTGTATCAGCCACTCTGTTTCAGCCCCTCTGTTTCAGCCCCTCTGTTTCAGCCCCTCTGTTTCTCGCCCTCTGTTTCAGCCTCTCTGTTTCTCGCCCTCTGTTTCAGCCCCTCTGTATCAGCCCCTCTGTTTCAGCGCCTCTGTTTCTCGCCCTCTGTTTCTCGCCCTCTGTTTCAGCCCCTCTGTTTCAGCCCCTCTGTTTCAGCCCCTCTGTTTCAGCCCCTCTGTTTCTCGCCGTCTGTTTCTCGCCCTCTGTTTCTCGCTCTCTGTTTCTCGCCCTCTGTTTCTCGCCCTCTGTTTCAGCCCCTCTGTTTCAGCCCCTCTGTTTCAGCCCATCTGTTTCAGCCCCTCTGTTTTTCGCCGTCTGTTTCAGCCCCTCTGTTTCTCGCCCTCTGTTTCAGCCCCTCTGTTTCAGCCCCTCTGTATCAGCCCCTCTGTTTCAGACCCTCTGTTTCTCGCCCTCTGTTTCTCGCCCTCTGTTTCAGCCCCTCTGTTTCAGCCCCTCTGTATCAGCCCCTCTGTTTCAGCCCCTCTGTTTCTCGCCCTCTGTTTCTCGCCCTCTGTTTCAGGCCCTCTGTTTCAGCCCATCTGTTTCAGCCCCTCTGTTTCAGCCCCTCTGTTTCTCGCCCTCTGTTTCTCGCCCTCTGTTTCTCGCCCTCTGTTTCTCGTCCACTGTTTCAGCCCCTCTGTTTCAGCCCCTCTGTTTCAGCCCATCTGTTTCAGCCCCTCCGTTTCAGCCCCTCTGTTTCAGCCCCTCTGTTTCAGCCCCTCTGTTTCTCCCCCTCTGTTTCTCGCTCTCTGTTTCTCGCACTCTGTTTCAGCCTCTCTGTTTCTCGCCCACTGTTTCAGCCCCTCTGTTTCTCGCCATGTGTTTCAGCCCCTCTGTTTCACCTCCTCTGTTTCATCCCCTCTGTTTCAGCCCCTCTGTTTCCGCCCCTCATTTCTCGCCCTCTGTTTCAGCCCCTCTGTTTCTCGCCCTCTGTTTCAGCCCCTCTGTTTCAGCCCCTCTGTATCAGCCCCTCTGTTTCAGCTCCTCTGTTTCTCGCCCTCTGTTTCTCGCCCTCTGTTTCAGCCCCTCTGTTTCAGCCCCTCTGTTTCAGCCCCTCTGTTTCAGCCCCTCTGTTTCTCGCCCTCTGTTTCTCGCCCTCTGTTTCTCGCTCTCTGGTTCTCGTCCTCTGTTTCTCTCCCTCTGTTTCAGCCTCTCTGTTTCAGCCCCTCTGTTTCAGCCCCTCTGTTTCTCGCCCTCTGTTTCTCGCCCTCTGTTTCAGCCCCCCTGTTTCAGCCCCTCTGTTTGAGCCCCTCTGTTTCAGCCCCTCTGTTTCAGCCCTTCTGTATCAGCCCCTCTGTTTCAGCTCCTCTGTTTCAGCCCCTCTGTTTCTCCCCCTCTGTTTCTCGCCCTCTGTTTCCTGCTCTCTGTTTCTCACCCTCTGTTTCTCGCCCTCTGTTTCAGCCCCTCTGTTTCAGCCCCTCTGTTTCAGCCCCTCTGTTTCAGACCCTCTGTTTCTCGCCCTCTGTTTCAGCCCCTCTGTTTCTCGCCCTCTGTTTCAGCCCCTCTGTTTCAGCCCATCTGTATCAGCCCCTCTGTTTCAGCCCCTCTGTTTCAGCCCCTCTGTTTCAGCCCCTCTGTTTCTCGCCCTCTGTTTCAGCCCCTCTGTATCAGCCCCTCTGTTTCAGCCCCTCTGTTTCTCGCCCTCTGTTTCTCGCCCTCTGTTTCAGCCCCTCTGTTTCAGCCCCTCTGTTTCAGCCCCTCTGTTTCAGCCCCTCTGATTCAGCCCCTCTGTTTCTCGCCCTGTGTTTCTCGCCCTCTGTTTCTCGCTCTCTGTTTCTCGCCCTCTGTTTCTCGCCCTTTGTTTCAGCCCCTCTGTTTCAGCCGCTCTTTTTCAGCCCCTCTGTTTCAGCCCCTCTGTTTCTCGCCGTCTGTTTCAGCCCCTCTGTTTCAGCCCCTCTGTTCCTCGCCCTCTTTTTCTCGCCCTCTGTTTCTCGCCCTCTGTTTCTCGACCTCTGTTTCTCGCCCTCTGTTTCTCGCCCTCTGTTTCTCGCCCTCTGTTTCAGCCCCTCTGTTTCAGCCCCTCTGTTTCAGCCCCTCTGTTTCTCGCCCTCTGTTTCAGCCCCTCTGTTTCAGCCCCTCTGTTTCAGCCCCTCTGTTTCTCGCCCTCTGTTTCAGCCCCTCTGTTTCAGCCACTCTGTTTCTCGCCCTCTGTTTCAGCCCCTCTGTTTCAGCCCCTCTGTATCAGCCCCTCTGTTACAGCCCCTCTGTTTCAGCCCCTCTGTTTCAGCCCCTCTGTTTCTCGCCCTCTGTTTCAGCCCCTCTGTTTCTCGCCCTCTGTTTCTCGCCCTCTGTTTCAGCCCCTCTGTTTCAGCCCCTCTGTTTCAGCCCCACTGTTTCAGCCCCTCTGTTTCTCGCCCTCTGTTTCAGCCCCTCTGTTTCTCGCCCTCTGTTTCAGCCCTTCTGTTTCAGCCCCTCTGTATCAGCCCCTCTGTTTCAGCCCCTCTGTTTCTCGCCTCTCTGTTTCTCGCCCTCTGTTTCTCGCCCTCTGTTTCTCGTCCACTGATTCAGCCCCTCTGTTTCAGCCCCTCTGTTTCAGCCCATCTGTTTCAGCCGCTCCGTTTCAGCCCCTCTGTTTCAGCCCCTCTGTTTCAGCCCCTCTGTTTCTCGCCCTCTGTTTCTCGCTCTCTGTTTCTCGCCCTCTGTTTCAGCCCCTCTGTTTCTCGCCCACTGTTTCAGCACCTCTGTTTCACGCCATGTGTTTCAGCCCCTCTGTTTCAGCTCCTCTGTTTCAGCCCCTCTGTTTCAGCCCCTCTGTTTCCGCCCCTCATTTTCTCGCCCTCTGTTTCAGCCCCTCTGTTTCTCGCCCTCTGTTTCAGCCCCTCTGTTTCAGCCCCTCTGTTTCAGCCCCTCTGTTTCAGCTCCTCTGTTTCTCGCCCTCTGTTTCTCGCCCTCTGTTTCAGCCCCTCTGTTTCAGCCCCTCTGTTTCAGCCCCTCTGTTTCAGCCACTCTGTTTCTCGCCCTCAGTTTCTCGCCCTCTGTTTCTCGCTCTCTCTTTCTCGCCCTCTGTTTCTCTCCCTCTGTTTCAGCCCCTCTGTTTCAGCCCCTCTGTTTCAGCCCCTCTGTGTCTCGCCCTCTGTTTCTCGCCCTCTGTTTCAGCCACTCTGTTTCAGCCCCTCTGTTTCAGCCCTTCTGTTTCAGCCCCTCTGTTTCAGCCCCTCTGTATCAGCCCCTCTGTTTCAGCCCCACTGTTTCAGCCCCTCTGTTTCTCCCCCTCTGTTTGTCGCGCTCTGTTTCTCGCTCTCTGTTTCTCTCCCTCTGTTTCTCGCCCTCTGTTTCAGCCCCACTGTTTCAGCCCCTCTGTTTCTCCCCCTCTGTTTGTCGCGCTCTGTTTCTCGCTCTCTGTTTCTCTCCCTCTGATTCTCGCCCTCTGTTTCAGCCCCTCTGTTTCAGCCCCTCTGTTTCAACCCCTCTGTTTCTCGCCCTCTGTTTCAGCCCCTCTGTTTCTCGCCCTCTGTTTCAGCCCCTCTGTTTCAGCCCCTCTGTTTCAGCCCCTCTGTTTCTCGCCCTCTGTTTCTCGCCCACTGTTTCTCGCCCTCTGTTTCCGCCCCTCTGTTTCAGCCCCTCTGTTTCAGCCCCTCTTTTTCAGCCCCTCTGTTTCTCGCCCTCTGTTTCAGCCCCTCTGTTTCAGCCCCTCTGTTTCAGCCCCTCTGTTTCAGCCCCTCTGTTTCTCGCCCTCTGTTTCAGCCCCTCTGTTTCTCGCCCTCTGTTTCAGCCCCTCTGTTTCTCGCCCTCTGTTGCAGCCCCTCTGTTTCAGCCGCTCTGTTTCAAACCCTCTGTTTCAGCCCCTCTGTTTCAGCCCCTCTGTTTCTCGCCCTCTGTTTCTCGCTCTCTGTTTCTCGCCCTCTGTTTCTCGCCCTCTGTTTCTCGCCCTCTGTTTCTCGCCCTCTGTTTCTCGCCCTCTGTTTCAGCCCCTCTGTTTCAGCCCCTCTGTTTCAGCCCGTCTCTTTCAGCCCCTATGTTTCAGCCCCTCTGTTTCAGCCCCTCTGTTTCTCGCCCTCTGTTTCTCGCCCACTGTTTCTCGGCCTGTGTTTCAGCCCCTCTGTTTCAGCCCCTCTGTTTCAGACCCTCTGTTTCAGCCCCACTGATTCACGCCCTCTGTTTCAGCCCATCTGTTTCAGCCCCTCTGTTTCAGCCCCTCTGTTTCAGCCCCTCTGTTTCTCGCCCTCTGTTTCAGCCCCTCTGTTTCAGCCCCTCTGTTTCAGCCCCTCTGTTTGTCGCGCTCTGTTTCTCGCCCTCTGTTTCTTCCCCTCTGTTTCAGCCCCTCTGTTTCAGCCCATCTGTTTCAGCCCCTCTGTTTCAGCTTCTCTGTTTCTCGCCCTCTGTTTCAGCCCCTCTGTTTCAGCCCCTCTGTATCAGCCACTCTGTTTCAGCTCCTCTGTTTCTCGCCCTCTGTTTCTCGCCCTCTGTTTCAGCCCCTCTGTTTCAGCCCCTCTGTTTCAGCCCCTCTGTTTCAGCCCCTCTGTTTCTCGCCCTCTGTTTCTCGCCCTGTGTTTCTCTCCCTCTGTTTCAGCCCCTCTGTATCAGCCCCTCTGTTTCAGCCCCTCTGTTTCTCGCCCTCTGTTTCAGACCCTCTGTTTCAGCCCCTCTGTTTCAGCCCCTCTGTTTCAGCCCCTCTGTTTCAGCTCCTCTGTTTCTCGCCCTCTGTTTCTCGCTCTATGTTTCAGCCCCTCTGTTTCTCGCCCTCTGTTTCAGCCCCTCTGTTTCTCGCCCTCTGTTTCAGCCCCTCTGTTTCAGCCCCTCTGTTTCAGCTCCTCTGTTTCTCGCCCTCTGTTTCAGCCATCTGTTTCAGCCCCTCTGTTTCTCGCCCTCTGTTTCAGCCCCTCTGTTTCAGCCCCTCTGTATCAGCCCCTCTGTTTCAGCCCCTCTGTTTCTCGCCCTCTGTTTCTCGCCCTCTCTTTCAAACCCTCTGTTTCAGCCCCTCTGTTTCAGCCCCTCTGTTTCAGCCCCTCTGTTTCTCGCCCTCTGTTTCAGCCCCTCTGTTTCAGCACCTCTGTTTCAGACCCTCTGTTTCAGCCCCTCTGATTCTCGCCTTCTGTTTCAGCCCCACTGTTTCAGCCCCTCTGTTTCAGCCCCTCTGTTTCAGCCCCTCTGTTTCTCGCGCTCTGTTTCTCGCCCTCTGTTTCTCGCCCTCTGTTTCAGCCCCTCTGTTTCTCGCCCTCTGTTTCTCGCCCACTGTTTCTCGCCCTCTGTTTCAGCCCCTCTGTTTCTCGCCCTCTGTTTCAGCCCCTCTGTTTCAGCCCCTCTGTTTCAGCCCCTCTGTTTCTCGCCCTCTGTTTCTCGCCCTCTGTTTCAGCCCCTCTTTTTCAGCCCGTCTCTTCCAGCCCCTCTGTTTCAGCCCCTCTGTTTCTCGCCCTCTGTTTCTCGCCCTCTGTTTCTCGCTCTCAGTTTCTCGCCCTCTGGTTCTCGCTCTCTGTTTCAGCCCCTCTGTTTCAGCCCCTCTTTTTCAGCCCCTCTGATTCAGCCCCTCTGTTTCTCGCCCTCTGTTTCTCGACCTCTGTTTCTCGCTCTCTGTTTCTCGCCCTCTGTTTCTCGCCCTCTGTTTCAGCCCCTCTGTTTCAGCCCCTCTGTTTCAGCCCCTCTATTTCAGCCCCTCTGTTTCTCGCCGTCTGTTTCAGCCCCTCTGTTTCTCGCCCTCTGTTTCAGCCCCTCTGTTTCAGCCCCTCTGTATCAGCCCCTCTGCTTCAGCCCCTCTGTTTCTCGCCCTCTGTTTCTCGCCCTCTGTTTCAGCCCCTCTGTTTCAGCCCCTCTGTTTCTCGCCCTCTGTTTCTCGCCCTCTGTTTCTCGTCCACTGATTCAGCCCCTCTGTTTCAGCCCCTCTGTTTCAGCCCATCTGTTTCAGCCCCTCCGTTTCAGCCCCTCTGTTTCAGCCCCTCTGTTTCAGCCCCTCTGTTTCTCGCCCTCTGTTTCTCGCTCTCTGTTTCTCGCCCTCTGTTTCAGCCCCTCTGTTTCTCGCCCACTGTTTCAGCACCTCTGTTTCACGCCATGTGTTTCAGCCCCTCTGTTTCAGCTCCTCTGTTTCAGCCCCTCTGTTTCAGCCCCTCTGTTTCCGCCCCTCATTTTCTCGCCCTCTGTTTCAGCCCCTCTGTTTCTCGCCCTCTGTTTCAGCCCCTCTGTTTCAGCCCCTCTGTTTCAGCCCCTCTGTTTCAGCTCCTCTGTTTCTCGCCCTCTGTTTCTCGCCCTCTGTTTCAGCCCCTCTGTTTCAGCCCCTCTGTTTCAGCCCCTCTGTTTCAGCCACTCTGTTTCTCGCCCTCAGTTTCTCGCCCTCTGTTTCTCGCTCTCTCTTTCTCGCCCTCTGTTTCTCTCCCTCTGTTTCAGCCCCTCTGTTTCAGCCCCTCTGTTTCAGCCCCTCTGTGTCTCGCCCTCTGTTTCTCGCCCTCTGTTTCAGCCACTCTGTTTCAGCCCCTCTGTTTCAGCCCTTCTGTTTCAGCCCCTCTGTTTCAGCCCCTCTGTATCAGCCCCTCTGTTTCAGCCCCACTGTTTCAGCCCCTCTGTTTCTCCCCCTCTGTTTGTCGCGCTCTGTTTCTCGCTCTCTGTTTCTCTCCCTCTGTTTCTCCCCCTCTGTTTCAGCCCCACTGTTTCAGCCCCTCTGTTTCTCCCCCTCTGTTTGTCGCGCTCTGTTTCTCGCTCTCTGTTTCTCTCCCTCTGTTTCTCGCCCTCTGTTTCAGCCCCTCTGTTTCAGCCCCTCTGTTTCAACCCCTCTGTTTCTCGCCCTCTGTTTCAGCCCCTCTGTTTCTCGCCCTCTGTTTCAGCCCCTCTGTTTCAGCCCCTCTGTTTCAGCCCCTCTGTTTCTCGCCCTCTGTTTCTCGCCCACTGTTTCTCGCCCTCTGTTTCCGCCCCTCTGTTTCAGCCCCTCTGTTTCAGCCCCTCTTTTTCAGCCCCTCTGTTTCTCGCCCTCTGTTTCAGCCCCTCTGTTTCAGCCCCTCTGTTTCAGCCCCTCTGTTTCTCGCCCTCTGTTTCAGCCCCTCTGTTTCTCGCCCTCTGTTTCAGCCCCTCTGTTTCTCGCCCTCTGTTGCAGCCCCTCTGTTTCAGCCGCTCTGTTTCAACCCCTCTGTTTCAGCCCCTCTGTTTCAGCCCCTCTGTTTCTCGCCCTCTGTTTCTCGCTCTCTGTTTCTCGCCCTCTGTTTCTCGCCCTCTGTTTCTCGCCCTCTGTTTCTCGCCCTCTGTTTCTCGCCCTCTGTTTCAACCCCTCTGTTTCAGCCCCTCTGTTTCAGCCCGTCTCTTTCAGCCCCTATGTTTCAGCCCCTCTGTTTCAGCCCCTCTGTTTCTCGCCCTCTGTTTCTCGCCCACTGTTTCTCGGCCTGTGTTTCAGCCCCTCTGTTTCAGCCCCTCTGTTTCAGACCCTCTGTTTCAGCCCCACTGATTCACGCCCTCTGTTTCAGCCCATCTGTTTCAGCCCCTCTGTTTCAGCCCCTCTGTTTCAGCCCCTCTGTTTCTCGCCCTCTGTTTCAGCCCCTCTGTTTCAGCCCCTCTGTTTCAGCCCCTCTGTTTCAGCCCCTCTGTTTGTCGCGCTCTGTTTCTCGCCCTCTGTTTCTTCCCCTCTGTTTCAGCCCCTCTGTTTCAGCCCATCTGTTTCAGCCCCTCTGTTTCAGCTTCTCTGTTTCTCGCCCTCTGTTTCAGCCCCTCTGTTTCAGCCCCTCTGTATCAGCCCCTCTGTTTCAGCTCCTCTGTTTCTCGCCCTCTGTTTCTCGCCCTCTGTTTCAGCCCCTCTGTTTCAGCCCCTCAGTTTCAGCCCCTCTGTTTCAGCCCCTCTGTTTCTCGCCCTCTGTTTCTCGCCCTGTGTTTCTCTCCCTCTGTTTCAGCCCCTCTGTATCAGCCCCTCTGTTTCAGCCCCTCTGTTTCTCGCCCTCTGTTTCAGACCCTCTGTTTCAGCCCCTCTGTTTCAGCCCCTCTGTTTCAGCCCCTCTGTTTCAGCTCCTCTGTTTCTCGCCCTCTGTTTCTCGCTCTATGTTTCAGCCCCTCTGTTTCTCGCCCTCTGTTTCAGCCCCTCTGTTTCTCGCCCTCTGTTTCAGCCCCTCTGTTTCAGCCCCTCTGTTTCAGCTCCTCTGTTTCTCGCCCTCTGTTTCAGCCATCTGTTTCAGCCCCTCTGTTTCTCGCCCTCTGTTTCAGCCCCTCTGTTTCAGCCCCTCTGTATCAGCCCCTCTGTTTCAGCCCCTCTGTTTCTCGCCCTCTGTTTCTCGCCCTCTCTTTCAAACCCTCTGTTTCAGCCCCTCTGTTTCAGCCCCTCTGTTTCAGCCCCTCTGTTTCTCGCCCTCTGTTTCAGCCCCACTGTTTCAGCACCTCTGTTTCAGACCCTCTGTTTCAGCCCCTCTGATTCTCGCCTTCTGTTTCAGCCCCACTGTTTCAGCCCCTCTGTTTCAGCCCCTCTGTTTCAGCCCCTCTGTTTCTCGCGCTCTGTTTCTCGCCCTCTGTTTCTCGCCCTCTGTTTCAGCCCCTCTGTTTCTCGCCCTCTGTTTCTCGCCCACTGTTTCTCGCCCTCTGTTTCTCGCCCACTGTTTCTCGCCCTCTGTTTCAGCCCCTCTGTTTCAGCCCCTCTGTTTCAGCCCCTCTGTTTCAGCCCCTCTGTTTCAGCCCCTCTGTTTCAGCCCCTCTGTTTCAGCCCCTCTGTTTCTCGCCCTCTGTTTCTCGCCCTCTGTTTCAGCCCCTCTTTTTCAGCCCGTCTCTTCCAGCCCCTCTGTTTCAGCCCCTCTGTTTCTCGCCCTCTGTTTCTCGCCCTCTGTTTCTCGCCCTCTGTTTCTCGCTCTCAGTTTCTCGCCCTCTGGTTCTCGCTCTCTGTTTCAGCCCCTCTGTTTCAGCCCCTCTTTTTCAGCCCCTCTGATTCAGCCCCTCTGTTTCTCGCCCTCTGTTTCTCGACCTCTGTTTCTCGCTCTCTGTTTCTCGCCCTCTGTTTCTCGCCCTCTGTTTCAGCCCCTCTGTTTCAGCCCCTCTGTTTCAGCCCCTCTATTTCAGCCCCTCTGTTTCTCGCCGTCTGTTTCAGCCCCTCTGTTTCTCGCCCTCTGTTTCAGCCCCTCTGTTTCAGCCCCTCTGTATCAGCCCCTCTGCTTCAGCCCCTCTGTTTCTCGCCCTCTGTTTCTCGCCCTCTGTTTCAGCCCCTCTGTTTCAGCCCGTCTCTTTCAGCCCCTCTGTTTCAGCCCCTCTGTTTCTCGCCCTCTGTTTCTCGCCCTCTGTTTCTCGCCCTCTGTTTCTCGCTCTCTGTTTCTCGCCCTCTGTTTCTCGCTCTCTATTTCAGCCCCTCTGTTTCAGCCCCTCTGTTTCAGCCCCTCTGTTTCTCGCCCTCTGTTTCTCGCCCACTGTTTCTCGCCCTCTGTTTCAGACCCTGTGTTTCAGCCCCTCTGTTTCAGCCCCTCTGTTTCAACCGCTCTGTTTCAGCCCCTCTGTTTCTCGCCCTCTGTTTCAGCCACTCTGTTTAAGTCCCTCTGTTTCAGCCCCTCTGTTTCTCGCCCTCTGTTTCAGACCGTCTGTTTCAGCCCCTCTGTTTCAGCCCCTCTGTTTCTCGCCCTCTGTTTCAGCCCCTCTGTTTCAGCCCCTCTGTTTCAGCCCCTCTGTTTCTCGCCCTCTGTTTCAGCCCCTCTGGTTCAGCCCCTCTGTATCAGCCCCTCTGTTTCAGCCCCTCTGTTTCAGCCCCTCTGTTTCAGCCCCTCTGTTTCTCGCCCACTGTTTCAGCACCTCTGTTTCACGCCATGTGTTTCAGCCCCTCTGTTTCACCTCCTCTGTTTCAGCCCCTCTGTTTCAGCCCCTCTGTTTCCGCCCCTCATTTTCTCGCCCTCTGTTTCAGCCCCTCTGTTTCTCGCCCTCTGTTTCAGCCCCTCTGTTTCAGCCCCTCTGTTTCAGCCCCTCTGTTTCAGCCCCTCTGTTTCTCGCCCTCTGTTTCTCGCCCTCTGTTTCAGCCCCTCTGTTTCAGCGCCTCTGTTTCAGCCCTTCTGTTTCAGCCCCACTGTTTCTCGCCCTCAGTTTTTCGCCCTCTGTTTCTCGCTCTCTGTTTCTCGCCCTCTGTTTCTCTCCCTCTGTTTCAGCCCCTCTGTTTCAGCCCCTCTGTTTCAGCCCCTCTGTTTCTCGCCCTCTGTTTCTCGCCCTCTGTTTCAGCCACTCTGTTTCAGCCCCTCTGTTTCAGCCCCTCTGTTTCAGACCCTCTGTTTCAGCCCCTCTGTTTCAGCCCCTCTGTTTCTCCCCCTCTGTTTCTCGCGCTCTGTTTCTCGCTCTCTGTTTCTCTCCCTCTGTTTCTCGCCCTCTGTTTCAGCCCCTCTGTTACAGCCCCTCTGTTTCAACCCCTCTGTTTCTCGCCCTCTGTTTCAGCCCCTCTGTTTCTCGCCCTCTGTTTCAGCCCCTCTGTTTCTGCCCCTCTGTATCAGCCCCTCTGTTTCAGCCCCTCTGTTTCAGACCCTCTGTTTCAGCCCCTCTGTTTCTCGCCCTCTGTTTCAGCCCCTATGTTTCTCGCCCTCTGTTTCAGCCCCTCTGTATCTGCCCCTCTGTTTCAGCCCCTCTGTTTCTCGCCCTCTGTTTCTCGCCCTCTGTTTCAGCCCCTCTGTTTCAGCCCCTCTGTTTCAGCCCCTCTGATTCAGCCCCTCTGTTACTCGCCCTCTGTTTCTCGCCCTCTGTTTCTCGCCCTCTGTTTCAGCCCCTCTGTTTCAGCGCCTCTGTTTCAGCCCCTCTGTTTCAGCCCCTCTGTTTCTCGCCGTCTGTTTCAGCCCCTCTGTTTCTCGCCCTCTGGTTCAGCCCCTCTGTTTCAGCCCCTCTGTATCAGCCCCTCTGTTTCTGCCCCTCTGTTTCTCGCCCTCTGTTTCTCGCCCACTGTTTCAGCCCCTCTGTTTCAGCCCGTCTCTTTCAGCCCCTCTGTTTCAGCCCCTCTGTTTCTCGCCCTCTGTTTCTCGCCTTCTGTTTCTCGCCCTCTGTTTCTCGCTCTCTGTTTCTCGCCCTCTATTTCTCCCTCTCTGTTTCAGCCCCTCTGTTTCAGCCCCTCTGTTTCAGCCCCTCTGTTTCTCGCCCTCTGTTTCTCGCCCACAGTTTCTCGCCCTCTGTTTCAGCCCCTCTGTTTCTCGCCCTCTGTTTCAGCCCCTCTGTTTCAGCCCCTCTGTTTCAGCCCCTCTGTTTCTCGCCCTCTGTTTCTCGTCCTCTGTTTCAGCCCCTCTGTTTCAGCCCGTCTCTTTCAGCCCCTCTGTTTAGGCCCCTCTGTTTCACGCCCTCTGTTTCTCGCCCTCTGTTTCTCGCCCTCTGTTTCACGCTCTCTGTTTCTCGCCCTCTGGTTCTCGCTCTCTGTTTCAGCCCCTCTGTTTCAGCCCCTCTGTTTCAGCCCCTCTGTTTCAGCCCCTCTGTTTCTCGCCCTCTGTTTCTCGCCCTCTGTTTCAACCCCTCTGTTTCAGCCCCTCTGTTTCAGCCCCTCTGTTTCTCGCCCTCTGTTTCTCGCCCTCTGTTTCAGCCCCTCTGTTTCAGCCCCTCTGTTTCAGCCCCTCTGTTTCAGCCCCTCTGATTCAGCCCCTCTGTTTCTCGCCCTCTGTTTCTCGCCCTCTGTTTCTCGCTCTCTGTTTCTCTCCCTCTGTTTCTCGCTCTCTGTTTCAGCCCCTCTGTTTCAGCACCTCTGTTTCAGCCCCTCTGTTTCAGCCCCTCTGTTTCTCGCCGTCTGTTTCAGCCCCTCTGTTTCTCGCCCTCTGTTTCAGCCCCTCTGTTTCAGCCCTTCTGTATCAGCCCCTCTGTTTCAGCCCCTCTGTTTCTCGCCCTCTTTTTCTCGCCCACTGTTTCAGCCCCTCTGTTTCAGCCCGTCTCTTTCAGCCCCTCAGTTTCAGCCCCTCTGTTTGTCGCCCTCTGTTTCTCGCCTTCTGTTTCTCGCCCTCTGTTTCTCGCTCTCTGTTTCTCGCCCTCTGTTTCTCCCTCTCTGTTTCAGCCCCTCTGTTTCAGCCCCTCTTTTTCAGCCCCTCTGTTTCTCGCCCTCTGTTTCTCGCCCACAGTTTCTCGCCCTCTGTTTCAGCCCCTCAGTTTCTCGCCCTCTGTTTCAGCCCCTCTGTTTCAGCCCCTCTGTTTCAGCCCCTCTGTTTCTCGCCCTCTGTTTCTCGTCCTCTGTTTCAGCCCCTCTGTTTCAGCCCGTCTCTTTCAGCCCCTCTGTTTCAGCCCCTCTGTTTCTCGCCCTCTGTTTCTCGCCCTCTGTTTCTCGCCCTCTGTTTCTCGCTCTCTGTTTCTCGCCCTCTGGTTCTCGCTCTCTGCTTCAGCCCCTCTGTTTCAGCCCCTCTGTTTCAGCCCCTCTGTTTCTCGCCCTCTGTATAGCCCCTCTGTTTCTCGCCCTCTGTTTCCCGCCCACTGTTTCTCGCCCTCTGTTTCAGCTCCTCTGTTTCAGCCCCTCTGTTTCAGCCCCTCTGTTTCAGCCCCTCTGTTTCTCGCCCTCTGTTTCAGCCCCTCTGTTTCTCGCCCTCTGTTTCAGCCCCTCTGTTTCAGCCCCTCTGTTTCTCGCCCTCTGTTTCAGCCCCTCTGTTTCTCGCCCTCCTTTTCTCGCGCTCTGTTTCAGCCCCTCTGTTTCAGCCCCTCTGTTTCAGCCCCTCTGTTTCTCGACCTCAGTTTCTCGCCCTCTGTTTCTCGCTCTCTGTTTCTCGCCCTCTGTTTCTCTCCCTCTGTTTCAGCCCCTCTGTTTCAGCCCCTCTGTTTCAGCCCCTCTGTTTCAGCCCCTCTGTTTCAGCCCCTCTATATCAGCCCCTCTGTTTCAGCTCCTCTGTTTCAGCCCCTCTGTTTCTCCCCCTCTGTTTCTCGCCCTCTGTTTCTCGCTCACTGTTTCTCACCCTCTGTTTCTCGCCCTCTGTTTCAGCCCCTCTGTTTCAGCCCCTCTGTATCAGCCCCTCTGTTTCAGCCCCTCTGTTTCTCGCCCTCTGTTTCTCGCCCTCTGTTTCAGCCCCTCTGTTTCAGCCCGTCTCTTTCAGCCCCTCTGTTTCAGCCCCTCTGTTTCTCGCCCTCTGTTTCTCGCCACCTGTTTCTCGCCCTCTGTTTCTCGCTCTCTGTTTCTCGCCCTCTGTTTCTCGCTCTCTGTTTCAGCCCCTCTGTTTCAGCCCCTCTGTTTCAGCCCCTCTGTTTCTCGCCCTCTGTTTCTCGCCCACTGTTTCTCGCCCTCTGTTTCCGCCCCTCTGTTTCAGCCCCTCTGTTTCAGCCCCTCTTTTTCAGCCCCTCTGTTTCTCGCCCTCTGTTTCAGCCCCTCTGTTTCAGCCCCTCTGTTTCAGCCCCTCTGTTTCTCGCCCTCTGTTTCAGCCCCTCTGTTTCTCGCCCTCTGTTTCAGCCCCTCTGTTTCTCGCCCTCTGTTGCAGCCCCTCTGTTTCAGCCCCTCTGTTTCAACCCCTCTGTTTCAGCCCCTCTGTTTCAGCCCCTCTGTTTCTCGCCCTCTGTTTCTCGCTCTCTGTTTCTCGCCCTCTGTTTCTCGCCCTCTGTTTCTCGCCCTCTGTTTCTAGCCCTCTGTTTCTCGCCCTCTGTTTCAGCCCCTCTGTTTCAGCCCCTCTGTTTCAGCCCCTCTATTTCTCGCCCTCTGTTTCAGCCCCTCTGTTTCAGCCCCTCTGTTTCAGCCCCTCTGTTTCTCGCCCTCTGTTTCAGACCCTCTGTTTCAGCCCCTCTGTTTCATCTCCTCTGTTTCAGCCCCTCTGTTTCAGCCCGTCTCTTTCAGCCCCTCTGTTTAGGCCCCTCTGTTTCACGCCCTCTGTTTCTCGCCCTCTGTTTCTCGCCCTCTGTTTCACGCTCTCTGTTTCTCGCCCTCTGGTTCTCGCTCTCTGTTTCAGCCCCTCTGTTTCAGCCCCTCTGTTTCAGCCCCTCTGTTTCAGCCCCTCTGTTTCTCGCCCTCTGTTTCTCGCCCTCTGTTTCAACCCCTCTGTTTCAGCCCCTCTGTTTCAGCCCCTCTGTTTCTCGCCCTCTGTTTCTCGCCCTCTGTTTCCGCCCCTCTGTTTCAGCCCCTCTGTTTCAGCCCCTCTGTTTCAGCCCCTCTGATTCAGCCCCTCTGTTTCTCGCCCTCTGTTTCTCGCCCTCTGTTTCTCGCTCTCTGTTTCTCTCCCTCTGTTTCTCGCTCTCTGTTTCAGCCCCTCTGTTTCAGCACCTCTGTTTCAGCCCCTCTGTTTCAGCCCCTCTGTTTCTCGCCGTCTGTTGCAGCCCCTCTGTTTCTCGCCCTCTGTTTCAGCCCCTCTGTTTCAGCCCTTCTGTATCAGCCCCTCTGTTTCAGCCCCTCTGTTTCTCGCCCTCTTTTTCTCGCCCACTGTTTCAGCCCCTCTGTTTCAGCCCGTCTCCTTCAGCCCCTCAGTTTCAGCCCCTCTGTTTGTCGCCCTCTGTTTCTCGCCTTCTGTTTCTCGCCCTCTGTTTCTCGCTCTCTGTTTCTCGCCCTCTGTTTCTCCCTCTCTGTTTCAGCCCCTCTGTTTCAGCCCCTCTTTTTCAGCCCCTCTGTTTCTCGCCCTCTGTTTCTCGCCCACAGTTTCTCGCCCTCTGTTTCAGCCCCTCAGTTTCTCGCCCTCTGTTTCAGCCCCTCTGTTTCAGCCCCTCTGTTTCAGCCCCTCTGTTTCTCGCCATCTGTTTCTCGTCCTCTGTTTCAGCCCCTCTGTTTCAGCCCGTCTCTTTCAGCCCCTCTGTTTCAGCCCCTCTGTTTCTCGCCCTCTGTTTCTCGGCCTCTGTTTCTCGCCCTCTGTTTCTCGCTCTCTGTTTCTCGCCCTCTGGTTCTCGCTCTCTGCTTCAGCCCCTCTGTTTCAGCCCCTCTGTTTCAGCCCCTCTGTTTCTCGCCCTCTGTATAGCCCCTCTGTTTCTCGCCCTCTGTTTCCCGCCCACTGTTTCTCGCCCTCTGTTTCAGCTCCTCTGTTTCAGCCCCTCTGTTTCAGCCCCTCTGTTTCAGCCCCTCTGTTTCTCGCCCTCTGTTTCAGCCCCTCTGTTTCAGCCCCTCTGTTTCAGCCCCTCTGTTTCAGCCCCTCTGTTTCTCGCCCTCTGTTTCAGCCCCTCTGTTTCTCGCCCTCTGTTTCTCGCCCTCTGTTTCAGCCCCTCTGTTTCAGCCCCTCTGTTTCAGCCCCTCTGTTTCAGCCCCTCTGTTTCTCGACCTCAGTTTCTCGCCCTCTGTTTCTCGCTCTCTGTTTCTCGCCCTCTGTTTCTCTCCCTCTGTTTCAGCCCCTCTGTTTCAGCCCCTCTGTTTCAGCCCCTCTGTTTCAGCCCCTCTGTTTCAGCCCCTCTATATCAGCCCCTCTGTTTCAGCTCCTCTGTTTCAGCCCCTCTGTTTCTCCCCCTCTGTTTCTCGCCCTCTGTTTCTCGCTCTCTGTTTCTCACCCTCTTTTTCTCGCCCTCTGTTTCAGCCCCTCTGTTTCAGCCCCTCTGTATCAGCCCCTCTGTTTCAGCCCCTCTGTTTCTCGCCCTCTGTTTCTCGCCCTCTGTTTCAGCC